>NC_059200.1:24299623-24672123 GCF_020615455.1 Coregonus clupeaformis
TAGACCTTACCGTGAAATGCTTACACACAAGCCCCTTAACCAACAACGCAGTTCAAGAAATAGAGTTAAGAAAATATTTATTAAATAAACAAAAGTAAAATACAATAAAAAAGTAACACAAAATAACAATAACGAGGCTATATACAGGGGGCACCGGTACCGAGTCAATGTGCAGGGGTACAGGTTAGTCAAGGTAATTTGTACATGTGGGTAGGGGTAAAGTGACTATGCATAGATAATAAACAGCGAGTAGCAGCAGTGTAAAAACAAAGGGGGGGAGGTCAATGTAAATAGTCCGGGTGGCCATTTGATTAATTGTTCAGCAGTCTTATGGCTTGGGGGTAGAAGCTGTTAAAGAGCCTTTTGGTTCTAGACTTGGCGCTCTGGTACCGCTTGCCGTGCAGTAGCAGAGAGAACAATCTGTTTAGTCTAGATTAGCATAATAATATAAACATGAACTGAGGCCTACATGGCATCTACTCTTGATTGAGATCATCTGCTGTGTTCATATTATTCTGAAAATGTTCCTCTATGATGTCTACAATAGATCATTCTATTTTAGGTTGGTACTCCCCAGCCACTGAGACATGGTCTAGAAAGAGGAACAGAGGAATTAACTATGGTTTAGAAAGCATTTTACATTACCTTTTAGTCATTTAGCAGACACTCTTATCCAGAGCGACTTACAGTTAGTGAGTGCATACATTATCTTTCTATTTTCATACCCCCGTGGGAATCGAACCCACAACGCCATGCTCTACCAACTGAGCTACATCCCTGCCGGCCATTCCCTCCCCTACCCTAGACGACGCTGGGCCAATTGTGCGCCGCCCCATGGGTCTCCCGGTCACGGCCGGCTACGAAAGAGCCTGGATTCGAACCAGGATCTCTAGTGGCACTTAGACCACTGCGCCACTCGGGAGAAAGCCATAGAAGGGTTGTTCTCACCCCTGTTTTCTCATTGATGATCTTGATGCCCGACATGGATATGTTGACCCAGATCCTCTGCTTGTGTTTGCCCTGGGACCGAAAGGCTATTGCCATGCCCTGCAAAAAAACAAGAATTACTGCCACAACAGCAAAACACAGTTACATTACAAACACCACACACAAAAAAATGACATACTAACACAAAGACCAGGGAGGTTTTCCAATGTCTCGCAAAGAAGGGCACCTATTGGTAGATGTGTAAAAATAAAAAAGCAGACATTGAATAAGCCCTTTGAGCATGGAGACGTTATTAATTACACTTTGGATGGTGTATCAATACACCCAATCACTACAAAGATACAGTGCATTCGGAAAGAATTCAGACCCCCTTCCCTTTTCCACTTTGTTACGTTACAGCCTTATTCTAAAATGGATTAAATAAATAAAAAATCCTCAGCAATCCACACACAATACCCCATAATGACAAAGCGAAAACAGGTTTTTAGATTTCTTTGCAAATGTATAAAAAAATTTAAACACAGAAATACCTTATTTACATAAGTATTCAGACCCTTTGCTATGAGACTCGAAATTAAGCTCAGATGCATCCAGTTTCCATTGATGATCCTTGAGATGTTTCTACAACTTGATTGGAGTCCCCCTGTGGTAAATTCAATTGATTTGACATGATTTGGAAAGGCACACATCTGTCCATATACAGTCCCACAGTTGACAGTGGATGTCAGAGCAAAAACGAGCCATGAGGTCGAAGGAATTATCCTTAGAGCTCCGAGACAGGATTGTGCAGAGGCACAGATCTGGGGAAGGGTACCAAAAATGTCTGCAGCATTGAAGGTCCCCAAGAACACAGTGGCATCCATCATTCTTAAATGGAAGAAGTTTGGAACCACCAAGACTCTTCCTAGAGCTGGCCGCCCAGCCAAACTGAGCAATCGGGGGAGAAGGGCCTTGGTCAGGGAGGTGACCAAGAACCCGATGGTCACTCTGACAGAGCTCCAGAGTTCCTCTGTGGAGATGGGAGAACCTTCCAGAAGGACAACCATCTCTGCAGCACTCCACCAATCAGGCCTTTACGGTAGAGTGGCCAGACTGAAGCCACTCCTCAGTAAAAAGGCACCTGACAGCCTGCTTGGCATTTGCCAAAAGGCACCTAAAGGACTCAGACCATGAGAAACAAGATTCTCTGGTATGATGAAACCAAGATTGAACTCTTTGGCCTTAATGTCAAGCGTCACGTCTTGAGGAAACCTGGCACCATCCCTACTGCGAAGCATGGTGGTGGCAGCATCATGCTGTGGGGATGTTATTTAGCGGCAGGGACTGGGAGACTAGTCAGGATTGAGGGAAAGATGAATGGAGCAAAGTACAGAGAGATCCTAGATGAAAACCTGCTCCAGAGCGCTCATGGCCTCAGACTGGGGCGAAGGTTCACCTTCCAACAAGACAACGACCCTAAGCACACAGCCAAGAGTACGCAGGACTAGCTTCGTGACGAGTCTCTGAATGTCCTTGAGTGGCCCAACCAGAGCCCGGACTTGAACCTGATCCAACATCTCTGGAGAGACCTGAAAACAGCTGTGCAGCGACACTCCCTATCCAACCTGACAGAGCTTGAGAGGATCTGCAGAGAAGAATGGGAGAAACTCCCCAAATACAAGTGTGCCAAGCTTGTAGCATCATACCCAAGAAGACTCAAGGCTGTAATCGCTGCCAAAGGGACTTCAACAAAGTACTGAGTAAAGGATCTGAATACTTATGTAATGTGATTTCAGTTTTTATTTGTAATACATTTGCAAAAATGTCTAAACCTGTTTTTGCTTTGTCATTATGGGGTATTGTGTAGATTGATGAGAATAAAAAAATTAAAAAATAAATCTGTTTTAGAATATGGCCGTAACGTAACAAAATGTGGAAAAGGTCAAGGGGACTGAATACTTTCCGAATGCACTGTACAGGCATCTTTCCCGGAGAGGAAGGAAACCACTCAGGGATTTCAACATGAGGACAATGGTGACTTTAAAACAGTTACAGAGTTTAATGGCTGTGATAGGAGAAAACTGAGAATGGATCAACAACATTGTAGTTATTCCACAATACTGATGTAATTGACAGAGTGAAAAGAAGGGAGCCTGTACAGAATAAGAATATTCCAAAACATGCATCATGTTGCAACAAGGCACTAAAGTAATACTGCAAATAATATGGCAACGCAATTCACTTTTTGTCCTGAATGCAAAATGTTAGGTTAGGGGCAAATCCAATACAACACATTACTCAGTACCACTCTCCATGGTGGTGGCTGCATCATGTTATGGGTATGCTTGTAATTGTTAAGGACTGAGGAGTTTTTCAGGATAAAAATGGAATGGAGCTAAGCACAGGCAAAATCCTAGAGGAAAACATGGTTCAGTCTGCTTTCCACCAGCCATTGGGCGATGAATTCACCTTTCAGCAGGACAATAACCTAAAACACGGCCAAATCTACACTGGAGTTGCTTACAAAGAAGACAGTGAATGTTCCTGAGTGGCCGAGTTACAGTTTTGACTTAAATCTGCTTGATAATCTATGGAAAGACTTGAAAATGGTTGTGGGGCAATGATCAACAACCTATTTGACAGAGCTTGAAGAATTTTGAAAAGCATAAATGGACAAATGTTGCACAATCCAGGTGTGGAAAGCTC
This sequence comes from Coregonus clupeaformis, assembly GCF_020615455.1. Lineage (NCBI taxonomy): Eukaryota > Metazoa > Chordata > Actinopteri > Salmoniformes > Salmonidae > Coregonus > Coregonus clupeaformis. Next base: position 24,303,257 of record NC_059200.1, read on the forward strand.
TTAGAGACTTACCCAGAAAGATTCACAGCTGTAATTGCTGCCAAAGGTGATTCTAACATACTTACACTACCAGTGAAATGTTTGGACACGCCTACTCATTCAAGGGTTTTTCTTTATTTGTATTATATTTGACATTGTAGAATAATAGTGAAGATTTCAAAACTATGAAATGACACATATGGAATCATGTAGTAACCAAAAAAGTGTTAAACAAATCAAATGCCAAGAGTGTGCAAAGCTGTCATCAAGGCAAAGGGCGGCTATTTGAAGAATCTCAAATCTCAAATCTATTTTGATTTGTTTAACACTTTTTTGGTTACTACATGATTCCATATGCGTCATTTCATAGTTTTGAAGTCTTCACTATTATTTTACAATGTAGAAAATATTAAAAATAAAGAAAAACCCTTGAATGAGTAGGTGTCCAAACTTTTGACTGGTATTGTATGTAAATGAGATATTTCTCCATTTCATTTGCAAAGAATTCTAAAAACATGTTTTCGCTGTCATTACGGGGAATTGTGTGTAGATGGGTGAGGAAGGCAAGTTGGCCAGTTTGTGGCCAGTTTATTAGGTACACTACCCCATTCACGAAAATGGGTCGCTCCTACAGACAGTGAGTCACGTGGCCTTGGCTTGTTATATCAGTTACTGTTCGATTGAACGTTAGAATGGGCAAAATGAGTGACCTAAGCGACTGAGCGTGGCATGATCGTCGGTGCCAGGCGCGCCGGTTCCAGTATCTCAGAAACAGCCAACCTCCTGGGCTTTTCATGCACGACAATGTCTAGGGTTTACTGAGAATGATGCGACAAACAAAAAACATCCAGTCAGCGGCAGTCCTGTGGCCAAAAACAGCTTGTTGATGAGAGGTTGGAGGAGATAGGCAAGAATCGTGCAAGCTAACAGGCAGGCCACAAACTCAGCTCAGCTAACAGGCGTGCCACAAACTCAGCTCAGTACAACAGTGGTGTGCAGAAGGGCATTTCGGAATGCACAACTCGTCGGTCTTTGTCACAGATAGGCTATTGCAGCAGACGACCACACCGGGTTCCACTCCTATCAGCTAAAAACAAGAAGCAGCTCCAGTGGGCACGCGATCACCAACACTGGACAATTGAGGAGTGGAAAAACTTTGCCTGGTCCGACAAATCCCGGTTCCTATTGCGTCATGCCGATAGCAGAGTCAGATTTGGCATAAGCAGCCATGGCCCAACCCTGCCTGGTGTCAATGGTACAGGCAGGTGGCGTAATGGTGTGGGGAATGTTTTCTTGGCACACGTTAGGTCCCTTGATACCAACTGAGCAACGTTTCCATGTCCCGAAGAATTCAGACTGTTCTGGAGGCAAACAGGACTCCGACCCGGCACTAGATGGGTGTACCTAATAAACTGGCCCCTGAGTGTATATGCATAACAGTACGTGTACTGTAGCATTTGCATCAGACGTGGTACCTTGAGTTTCATCATGGAATCCTGGCTCATCTTGTCCCCTCGGGCCTCTGGGACATCATCAATGCCAATCAGCTTGGCCCTGTACCTCACACCGTCACCCTGGAACCGGGACAACAGGTACTCATCAGTCTTCTCTGGAGCTGGACGGAGGGATGAGAGCAGGAGAGAAAACAGATAGATTTTCACTTTCTGTCCGGTTGAGCATGCCCTCTACAATTCTTCTGTATTTATTTTATTACATAGCCTCGACCATCACACCACAAGACGCATGGAAATCAAAATATGTAAAACTAGACCAAAGGTCAAGTCTGACGTCACAGAAAAAGGCAGTTCAGCCTATAACACCAAATCCCTCACATGTGGGGAGAGAGGGAGTGGCCCTTACATACAGTACCTTTCTTCTTCTCTTTCTTGAAGGGGGTCTTGGCTGGTGCTGTGGAAGGGGTGGTGGGGAGGCTGGTTGTGGAGGATGTGGGGGGGGCAGGAGGGCTGGAGTGGTCGGCCGGGACGACAGGTACACTGCTTTCCACTTCTGTAGACATGGTGGGTTGGGGGACCAGCCTTACGGGAGTCGGGACAGGCAGACAGGACAGGGGGGGTAAACCTGACGAGGCAGCAGCTCCGGTCGCTCCTCGTTCAGGACGGGGGAGGGGGTGGGGTCAACTCAGCAAAGAGCCTCAGCACTTGCACATGCTCAGTTATGTGCCTGGAGGAGGGAGAGAGGAAGGAGTGTGACAGAAATATAATGCAATGACACTCCAATGTTAAGCTTTCTGAAAATTAAAGGTGAAATACCAAAACATTTTGGTGATAAATGCAGAATGATAACAGAACAAAGACATTACAGCTCTAAACATTTTAAAGACCAACAGCTTTTGCTGGCTTGCGCTACCTGAAATTGTCCCTTAAGGGTTTTGTGAGCATCGTAAAAAGTAATATTACTTTAATGATCAACAACCAGGAGCCATGACCCCACTACCTCGTTCCTACTAACCAGGCACAAGGAGCACACACCATTTTGACCCACGTTGTAGCCTTGCTGTGAAACGTGGATAGCCATGATGGTTGATCGCAGGTGATGAAACTGCCATTGAACTCAGTGGGCTCTTTAATTAATACGGAGTGTGTGAGAGAGAGGAACACCTGGAGGGCATCAGAAACAGCTGTGCAACTGGCCAGACACACACTTCCTGTTTTGAACAGTGCGTCCCATCAGTAATCTGATTCCCACAGTCACAGAGGCCCTGTCCTGAACACCACCAGTCCAGGTCTGAGACGAGCATAGACAAGAGGCTGGGAGTTCAAAAGCTGAATAAGCCACGACTCACTCTGGCAGAGCAGAGCAAAGATTGGGAGCGACCAAAGGTTGAGCTATTAAAAGTTAATCTTACGCTAGCTGGTTGGTGTTAAAACTGACATACCCCATGATGACCATATACATTTTTACATTTTAGTAATTTAGCAGACGCGCTTATCCAGAGTGACTTACAGTTAGTGAGTGCATACATTTTTTATTTTTTTCATACTGGCCTCCCGTGGGAATCGAACCCACAACCCTGGCGTTGCAAACACCATGCTCTACCAACTGAGCTACACGCTCCAGTAATCTCTTAATAACACACAGCTAAGATCAACATGACAGTACAGCTCGCAATTCACCCTCAGCAACTGCAGTGCTACCCTATAAAACCTCAGATGGGAATCATCATAATAGACCAACGTGCAAACAACTTATTGACAATGTCACTGAGTATACAAAACATTAAGAACAAGTGCTCTTTCCATGACAGACTGACAAGGTGAATCCAGGTGAAAGCTACGATCCCTTATTGAGGTCACTTGTTAAAGCCACTTCAAATCAGTGTAGATGAAGGGGAGGAGACAGGTTAAAGAATCATTTTTAAGCCTTGAGACAATTGAGACATGGATTGTGTATATGTGTCATTTAGAGGCTGAATGGGCACAACAAAATATTTAAATGCCTTTGAACAGGGTATGGTAGTAGGTACCAGGAGCACCAGTTTGTGTCAAGAACTTCAACGCTGCTGGGTTTTTCACACTCAACAGTTTTCCATGTGTATCAAGAATGGTCCACCACCCAAAGGACATCCAGCAAACTTGACAACTGTGGGAAGCATTGGAGTCAACATGGGCCAGCATCCCCGTGGAACGCTTGCCTCGACGAATGAAGGCCGTTCTGAGGGCAAATATTAAGAAGTTGTTCCTAATGTTTGGTACACTCAGTGTATGTCTAATGTCCAAGAATGTGACGGAGGCAGGAGCCCATAGGCCGGCTAAACTCTTTCTTTCAACAAACGTCACTCTGGAATAGGGAGACATTCAAGGCCAAGAACCTCCTGTTTGACACAGCTCAAGTTGAATTCCCTTCCCTTAACATAGAGGCCTCTTGTAGTTCTCTCTCTCACTCACTCACTTACTCACTCACTCACTCACTCACTGTGCCAGTCTAGTGGGTTACTCATAAAAACAGTCCATTTCCTGAAAACAAGTAGAAAGCTGACAGTCTAGAGGCACTTGTAAAACCCAAAGCACAGTTAGTGACTGCTGAAGAGTAGTTAACATTAACCCAACGCTCATCAGGTAAAGTCCATCCTGAGCTCTACCCTGATGACGGTTAATCACAATAACATTAAAACTACAGTGATAGAGACTGGAAGCTGTCAAAGAGATTGACCTGTTTAAACGATAGTGACTATAGGCTTTTCCTTTAGTACCATCTTTCACACTACTTTGCCGACCCTAACCGCACTGGCTCAGATATTCTCTTTTCACATTGTCCTTCAGTACGGTTCCTGCAACTATGGTGGATACATAACCTGGCCAGTCCAGTACACGTTGCTTTGGCTACGCTCAGTTTGGCTCAGTAGGGTGAAAAGCTCTAGGTTGTGCCATTAATAAAGCGATTATCTAATGACTCTCCTCAGTCTCGGTTGTCCTCAAGCTGTTGAAAGTGACTGGGCTAGTCCATATTCTATTCCACCCCAAGAGGGAAACCATAGAGATAAAACACATCTATCAGTGTGTGTGTGTGTGTGTGTGTACACGTGCATATTATATTACATCCCTAGAGGGGAAACAATGTCAGGAACAAGATAAGAGAAGAGCTTGGGGCCATTTAGTGCATCAGAGCTGTGTGTCAGCAATATCACCTTTAACCGTGATAACACTTAAACTTCCACTATGAGAAGTATGCAGCTCTTCCAAAGCAATTTGAGTTTCAAAGTCAGATGACATGCTTTGCAGAGCTACCGTTTTTAAGGTCTACAACAGCAGCGTCCAGAAGAGTTTTCCGGTCATGTCATGATAGCTGAAGCATTCGGTGATAGCAGGGTTTCAACTGCTTAAAGACTTACGTAATCTTTGGTCCCATCTGTTACTGAGTGCAAGTATTCTCACTCTTTACATGGGTGTTTAGGAGGCCTCTATCACAGAGAAGACAATTAGGCCTAGGTTCCTAATAAATGATGAGTTATTTGATAACATGAAGCAATAAGGGTTACACTACCAATCACATCCCAGATGGCGCCGCATGACTGATTGGATCATCTGTGGTGACCCCTAAGATTTTATTCAGCAGTGGTGGCAAAGTTAGTGTGGTGGTGTGATAGGATCCGTGGTCTCAGACTGAACATTTTAGAGGCAATCCTCTTGGCCGCAGAGACAATTATGCTGTTTTAAAGCCAATTTCCTGCAATTCTACACATTTTGGAAAGGGGCGGAGAGAAAAATGTACAGTTTTAAAAAGCTAATTTCCTGCAATTCTACACATACCATCGCTTATGCCGTGCTCTTATGCGATCTGAGTGACTCAAACATTATAATAATAATAATAATAATAATAATAATAGCCATTTAGCAGACGCTTTTATCCAAAGCGACTTACAGTCATGTGCGCATAAATGTTTACGTATGGGTGGTCCCGGGGATCGAACCCACTACCCTGGCGTTACAAGCGCCATGCTCTACCAATTGAGCTACAGAGGAACATAACAAAATCTTCAACAACGATAATAAATAAAAGTAATTATAAGGCGGCCTGCTGCTGTTAAATGAATATAGGGAAAACACTGGTGTCTCTCTGTGTGTGTCTCTCTCTCTATCTGTGTGTGTGTGTGTCTCTCTCTCTCTCTGTGTGTGTGTGTGTCTCTGTGTGTGTGTGTGTGTGAGACAAGTCAAAGGACCTCCAGTAATGGGTGAGAAGAGAACGATTTGGGATAATGTCAGCCAGGAAGGGTTAAAACTGAAATAGCTTAGGGGTGGTGACGTGACCCACATGACCTTAGCTGTTCAGTAACTACCATGGAGTGACAGTCCAGGTGACTTTGCCCCAGTAAGTGGTGGTGTCAGCGACTATAGAAAACGCTAATAAAAAAACAACTTCAATGTCAGCATGTTAACTAACCTGGCTGACACACTGCATGAAAAGACTGGCCCCTGTCTAAGAACAGACAAAAACCATTGGCATTTCCACAGCTTTAGAAGTGAGAGAAGGACCCGACGCATTACAAATAGCTATAAGGCATTTGAAAGCTGACAGTGGATCAACTTTCCAAAAACAGGATGGTCACCTTATAACCATTGGCCATCTTGCTCAAATGCATAGACTGAATCTGAATCCATAGTGTTTTTTCACTAAGTCAGCAGAATTGATGCAGAGAGCGAGAGAGAGGTGAAGTTCTATTCAGCACATCTGGAGAAGATCAGGGGATTAAATCACACAGACTCAATAGGATGGTGAAATACCACTACAGCCTATAGGCCCACTGTAGGTACAGGCAGTGGCCTTGACTACAGACAAAGACTACAGGCAAACAATTACCATCTACTAGGGATAAAGGTAGCTATATGTATTGTGTTTTATAAACTCAAAGATGCAGTCATGAATAGCAGTAGACTATTGGAATACATCTGGTTGCGCAAGAGGACAATTATTCTCTTGGTAGGCCTACAAAGGAGGGTTAACCATGATGGATTAACATCCAAGGTGGCCAAAGTATGATTTGAACGTCGTTCTAGCCTTATATTCAACAAGTAAGACAACAGGGGGATCCGTTACTCAGCCGAGGTACATTTTCAGCAAGCAAAATAGCGACTTCCCACAATTACGTGCGCACAGCTGGAACTAATGGAAAAACCAGGGGGCTTCTTGAGTTTGTTTGGTTCAGTATGTAAAATATCTCACGAATATCATTCCAAATGTATCATATCATATATAGGATTCCGTGATATGACAACACAAATAGCTTTCTCTGCCTGGTAACTTAGTTGAATTTGTGGCTGCGAAATAATGTGGATGTCACGTACCGTTAACAAGCGCTCCAGACAGAATTCTTCATATTCGAGTTGTCTTTCAGCGTTCTGACTGTCATGCGAATGCTACCTTCCCCGTCGACACGTCTCCTGTCCGCTATGAGGTTTAAATCAAACGCAGCTTTTCAGAGTCGTGTTGGAATCAGATGTTACCGCTGAGATGTGCCCCGGAACGCGCCGCTATGCGGTGAATTGGATACTCCCCCACAGCACCCGGCTCCTGCGACTTCCCAATTTAACCCCTTGCACGCCAGAACGTCGGGAGTCACTGTTGTGCCTGTAGAGGCCCCAAATCTACACCAAACAATGATGAGACCAATAGGATGATTGACATGTAACCATTATATCATTCTTACACCACATTGCAACCAGAGAGGGATACTACAAAGCAGAATCAAGGAGTTAGCCAGCTAACTTGCCTAAATATTTTGAAATAACTTTACAATTGTTTTAGAAAGGTAAGCTTGAAATAGGAATGGTCTAATTGAGTCAACAACCAAAAACACATATCTAAGTTTAGCTTTCTTAATGAACCAGAAAATCTAGTTATTTCTGTCTGTTTATCAATGTTAGCTGGCTAACTCATTAAACCTACTGTGTACTAGTATACCCCTCTGATGTTGCCTTTAGTTTTATGCAAATCAATGAAATTGCTCTCTAAATGTACATTCTAATATTTGGGCCACATTACTTGGGATCTGTGTAGCCTAAGCCTATAAGAACATATCAAATATTTTCAGATGTTTTGCAGATGAAAAAATTAAATAATTGCCCACTGCACTGCCCCAGGTTATTTTAACCCAAATTTAGTAGGCCTGTTAGGCCAAAGACAAATATTTGAAATTTCTAGTAAGTGAACCTATTTCAGTAAGACCTGCTGCTTAGGGCAGCATTTTGTCAGAACCTCCGTCAGAGAAAAAGGAAGAGGAGGATATCAGTTTATATATTTTTAACCTTACGCTTCTATTGTTCACACTGGGCATGATGACAGTAGAATGGAAAGTGGTTGTTAAAGGGACGCTTCACAGCCTCCATGGTGTGTGTATGTGTGTGTGTGTGCGTGCATGGAATGTGTGTTTGTGTGTGTGTATGCATGCATGTGTGTGTGGTGCCTGTGTGTGTGTGTGTGTGTGTGTGTGGTGCCTGTGTGTGTGCGGTGCCTGTGTGTGTGCATGCATGCATAGCATGTGTGAATGTGTTGTGTGTGTGTGTGTGTGTGTCTGTCCATGCGTGTGTGCATGTACACTACCAGTCAAAAGTTTGGACACACCTACTCATCCCAGGGTTTTTCTTTATTTTTACTATTTTCTACCTTGTAGAATAATAGTGAAGACATCAAAACTATGAAATAACACATATGGAATCATGTAGTAACCAAAAAAGTGTTAAACAAAACAAAATATATTTTATATTTGAGATTCTTAAAAGTAGCCACCCCTTGCCTTGATGACAGCTTTGCACACTCTTGGGATTCTCTCAACCAGCTTCATGAGGTAGTCACCTGGAATGCATTTCAATTAACAGGTGTGCCTTAAAAAACTTAATTGTGGAATTTCTTTCCTTCTTAATGCGTTTGAGTCAATTAGTTGTGTTGTGACAAGGTAGGGGGGGTATACAGAAGATAGCCCTATTTGGTAAAAGACCAAGTCCATATTATGTCAAGAACAGCTCAAATAAACAAAGAGAAATGACAGTCCATCATTACTTTAAGACATGAAGGTCAGTCAATACGGAACATTTCAAGAACTTGGAACGTTTCTTCAAGTGCAGTCGCAAAAACCATCAAGCGCTATGATGAAACTGGCTCTCATGAGGACACAGGAAAGGAAGACCCAGAGTTACCTCTGGTGCAGAGGATAAGTTCATTAGAGTTAACTGCACCTCAGATTGCAGCCCAAATAAATGCTTCCCAGAGTTCAAGTAACAGACACATCTCAACATCAACTGTTCAGAGGAGACTGCGTGAATCAGGCCTTCATGGTGGAATTGCTGCAAAGAAACCACTAGTAAAGGACACCAATTAGAAGAAGAGACTTGCTTGGGCTAAGACACACGAGCAATGGACATTAGACCAGTGGAAATTTGTCCTTTGGTCTGGAGTCCAAATTGGAGATTTTTGGTTCCAACCGCCGTGTCTTTGTGAGACACGGTGTGGGTGAATGGATGATCTCTGCATGTGTATTTCCCACTGTAAAGCATGGAGGAGGAGGTGTTATGGTGTTGGGGTGCTTTGCTGGTGACACTGTCTGTGATGTATTTAGAATTCAAGGCACACTTAACCAGCATGGCTACCACAGCATTCTGCAGCGATACACCATCCCATCTGGTTTGGGCTAAGTGGGACTATCATTTGTTTTTCAACAGGACAATGACCCAACACACCTCCAGGCTGTGTAAGGGCTATTTTACCAAGAAGGAGAGTGATGGAGTGCTGCATCAGAGGACCTGGCCTCCACAATCACCCAACCTCAACCAAATTAAGATGGTTTGGGATGAGTCGGACGGCAGAGTGAAGTAAAAGCAGCCAACAAGTGCTCAGTATATGTGGGAACTCCTTCAAGACTGTTGGAAAAGCATTCCAGGTGGAGCTGGTTGAGAGAATGCCAAGAGTGCAAAGCTGTCATCAAGGCAAAGGGTGGCTACTTTGAAGAATCTAAAATCCAAAATATATTTTGATTTGTTTAACACTTTTTTGGTTACTACATGATTCAATATGTGTTATTTCATAGTTTTGATGTCTTCACTATTATTCAATAATGTAGAAAATAGTACAAATAAAGAAAAACCCTTGAATGAGTAGGTGTGTCCAAACTTTTGACTGGTACTGTATGTGTCCGTGTGTGTGATTCCAGAATAGGCTCAGGGGACCGAGCAGGGGAGAGAATAGGACAGAGGAAAGCTTTCCTTCCTGGCTAGGTTTCCTGTGTAGATCTGCTGACAGAGGATGTTATTTAGGAGGAGATAGGGAGAAGAGCCTCTATGAACCAGATCACTGACAAGCCGAGGAAGAACCTCTTGTCCCTTTTTCCCATTCCTGTGAACTCTGGAATGCATAGCCAGTGGCTACGTCCCAAATGGCACCTTATTCCCTATATACTATATTGCACTACTTTTGACCAGAGCCCTATGGGCCCCTTATGGTTAATGGGCAAAATGCTTTAAGACCAACCTGGACTCAGGGGTAGACGTAACATTTACATTACATTTACATCATTTAGCAGACGCTCTTTACCAGAGCGACTTACAAATTGGTGCATTCACCTTATAGTCAGTGGGATAACCACTTTACAATGTTTTTTTTTTTTTTTTTTCTTTCTTTGAGGTGGGGTAAGGGGGGGTAGAAGGATGACTTTATCCTATCCCAGGTATTCATTAAAGAGGTGGGGTTTCAAGTGTCTCCGGAAGGTGGTGAGTGACTCCGCTGTCCTGGCGTCGTGAGGGAGCTTGTTCCAACATTGGGGTGCTGAGCGGGAACTGTGCTTCCGCAGAGGTAGGGGGGCCAGCAGGCCAGAGGTGGATGAATGCAATGCCCTCGTTTAGATGTAGGGACTGATCAGAGCCTAGTAAATGTAAATCTGTCTCCCTCCATTTAGTATGATATGTTACGTTTCGTAATTTGTGGATGTCCATCAGCCATTTCGTATGATATGTTACGAATTACAATTCGTATGATATGTTACTAATTGCAATTCATACAATATATTATTAATTTGCAATACATTGACATCTTATGAATTCCAATTTGTTGTGACAAACATTAGCTAGGTGACAAAAGTTAGCTAGGCCAGGTGTTAGGGGTTAAGGTCAGGGTTTAAGGTTAGGCTTAGGGGAAGGGTTAGCTAACATGTAGTGTAGTTGTGGTCCTCTGTAGCTCAGCTGGTAGAGCACGGCGCTTGTAACGCCAAGGTAGTGGGTTCGATCCCCGGGACCACCCATACACAAAAATGTATGCACGCATGACTGTAGGTCGCTTTGGATAAAAGCGTCTGCTAAATGGCATATATATATATAGTTGCAAAGTATCTCAAAAGTAGTAAGTAAACGCAAAGTTGCTAATTAGCTAAAATGCTAAAGTTGTCCCTGATGTGATTCACGCAACCTTTTGGTTGCTAGACGTTTGCGTTATACGCCCACCCATCCTCCATGTTTGCGTTATATGCCCACCCATCCACGTTCAAGGTTATACACCCACCCATCCTCCACGTTCGAGGTTATACGCCCAACCATCCTCCACGTTCGAGGTTATACACCCACCCATCCTCCACGTTCGAGGTTATACACCCTCCCATCCTCCACGTTCGAGGTTATACGCCCACTCATCCTCCACGTTCGAGGCTATACGCCCAACCATCCTCCACGTTCGAGGTTATACGCCCACCCATCCTCCACGTTCGAGGTTATACGCCCAACCATCCTCCACGTTCGAGGTTATACGCCCACCCATCCTCCACGTTCGAGGTTATACGCCCAACCATCCTCCACGTTCGAGGTTATACACCCACCCATCCTCCACGTTCGAGGTTATACACCCACCCATCCTCCACGTTCGAGGTTATACGCCCAACCATCCTCCACGTTCGAGGTTATACACCCACCCATCCTCCACGTTCGAGGTTATACGCCCAACCATCCTCCACGTTCGAGGTTATACACCCACCCATCCTCCACGTTCGAGGTTATACGCCCAACCATCCTCCACGTTCGAGGTTATACGCCCAACCATCCTCCACGTTCGAGGTTATACACCCACCCATCCTCCACGTTCGAGGTTATACACCCACCCATCCTCCACGTTCGAGGTTATACGCCCAACCATCCTCCACGTTCGAGGTTATACACCCACCCATCCTCCACGTTCGAGGTTATACGCCCAACCATCCTCCACGTTCGAGGTTATACACCCACCCATCCTCCACGTTCGAGGTTATACGCCCAACCATCCTCCACGTTCGAGGTTATACACCCACCCATCCTCCACGTTCGAGGTTATACGCCCAACCATCCTCCACGTTCGAGGTTATACGCCCACCCATCCTCCACGTTCGAGGTTATACGCCCAACCATCCTCCACGTTCGAGGTTATACGCCCACCCATCCTCCACGTTCGAGGTTATACGCCCAACCATCCTCCACGTTCGAGGTTATACGCCCAACCATCCTCCACGTTCGAGGTTATACGCCCAACCATCCTCCACGTTCGAGGTTATACGCCCAACCATCTTCCACGTTCGAGGTTATGCGCCCAACCATCCTCCACGTTCGAGGTTATACGCCCAACCATCCTCCACGTTCGAGGTTATGCGCCCAACCATCCTCCACGTTCAAGGTTATACGCCAAACCATCCTCACCGCCAACCTCCCTCCTTTCGTTTCTGTCTTATGTAACCATAATATATCATACTAATTTGAGTATCACAGATGTACATTTATGCTAGACATGCTACGTCTAGTCTTGGAGCCAGGCTGAGACTGAACAGGCTAAGAGAAAGTTTAATCTATTAATGAATATTAAAACTATTTTATTCCGTTTACTGTTTCCTCCCTATTGATGAGACCAAGAGACTGAAAAAGAGCTTCTATCTCTAGGTCATCAGACTGTTGAACAGACATTACTAGCCGGCTACCTGCCCGGTACTCTACCCTGCACCTTGAGACTAATGCCTCATGTATAAAGAGTCATTGAACGCTGGTCACTTCATATACTGTTTATATACCGTTGTTTACTCACTGTGTATGTACAGTTGAAGTCGGAAGTTTACATACACTTAGGTTGGAGTCATTAAAACTCGTTTTTCAACCACTCCACAAATTTCTTGTTAACAAACTATAATTTTGGCAAGTCGGTTAGAACATCTACTTTGTGCATGACACAAGTAATTTTTCCAACAATTGTTTACAGACAGATTATTTCACTTATAATTCACTGTATCACAATTCCAGTGGGTCAGAAGTTTACATACACTAAGTTGACTGTGCCTTTAAACAGCTTGGAAAATTCCAGAAAATGATGTCATGGCTTTAGAAGCTTCTGATAGGCTAATTGACATCATTTGAGTCAATTGGAGGTGTACCTGTGGATGTATTTCAAGGCCTACCTTCAAACTCAGTGCCTCTTTGCTTGACATCATGGGAAAATCAAAAGAAATCAGCCAAGACCTCAAAAAAAAATGGTAGACCTCCACAAGTCTGGTTCGTCATTGGGAGCAATTTCCAAACGCCTGAAGGTACCACGTTCATCTGTACAAACAATAGTACGCAAGAATAAACACCATGGGACCACGCAGCCGTCATACCGCTCAGGAAGGAGACACGTTCTGTCTCCTAGAGATGAACGTACTTTGGTGCGGAAAGTGCAAATCAATCCCAGAACAACAGCAAAGGACCTTGTGAAGATGCTGGAGGAAACAGGTACAAAAGTATCTATATCCACAGTAAAACGAGTCCTATATCGACATAACCTGAAAGGCCGCTCAGCAAGGAAGAAGCCACTGCTCCAAAACCGCCAGAAAAAAGCCAGACTACGGTTTGCAACTGCACATGGGGACAAAGATCATACTTTTTGGAGAAATGTCCTCTGGTCTGATTAAACAAAAATATAACTGTTTGCCCATAATGACCATCGTTATGTTTGGAGGAAAAAGGGGGTGCTTGCAAGCCGAAGAACACCATCCCAACCATGAAGCACGGGGGTGGCAGCATCATGATGTGGGGGTGCTTTGCTGCAGGAGGGACTGGTGCACTTCACAAAATAGATGGCATCATGAGGAAGGAAAATGATGTGGATATATTGAAGCAACATCTCAAGACATCAGTCAGGAAGTTAAAGCTTGGTCGCAAATGGGTCTTCCAAATGGACATCTCAAGACATCAGTCAGGAAGTTAAAGCTTGGTCGCAAATGGGTCTTCCAAATCTTTATAAAAACAGATGTAGACGCATGTGTACAAGACACACAGACACATAGTATCCTATAGACACATTTATTGTAGACACAGACATTGCCCTATATCAAAACTGTCAATGGTGACAAGTTCATTCTTCTTTTAATGACTCTGGTGTCAGGAAAAAAATCACTTCCATTTAGTTGTGAGGCACACCCAATAACAAGAACAATATTGGGACACTTCTGACCACAGATACATGTCCCAACTTCCCTATCTAGTCCCCACTGACTGGGCAAAAACTGGTTGAATCAACATTGTTTCCACATCATTTCAACCCCAAAATCTATGTGATGATGTTGAATCAACATGGAAAAATAATTAGATTTGCAAAAAGTCAACGTAAGATCATTTTGTCTTTTTTAACCAACCTTTAACCTAAATCCAATGGCATGGTGACTTTTTTTGTTGATTTCATGTTGATTTCATGTTAGTTGACAACTCAAACAAATGTAAATCAAAACTAGACATTGAACTGACGTCTGTGCCCAGTGGGAAGGTTCAACATGGGGGCGACAGAGATTACAGCAACACACAAAGTTAAATCCACATTCCACAATCTACAGTGAGGGAAAAAAGTATTTGATCCCCTGCTGATTTTGTATGTTTGCCCACTGACAAAGAAATGATCAGTCTATCATTTTAATGGTAGGTTTATTTGTACAGTGAGAGACAGAATAACAACAAAAAAATACAGAAAAACGCATGTCAAAAATCTTATACATTGATTCGCATTTTAATGAGGGAAATAAGTATTTGACCCCCTCTCAATCAGAAAGATTTCTGGCTCCCAGGTGTCTTTTATACAGGTAACGAGCTGAGATTAGGAGCACACTCTTAAAGGGAGTGCTCCTAATCTCAGCTTGTTACCTGTATAAAAGACACCTGTCCACAGAAGCAATCAATCATTCAATCAGATTCCAAACTCTCCACCATGGCCAAGACCAAAGAGCTCTCCAAGGATGTCAGGGACAAGATTGTAGACCTAGACAAGACTGGAATGGGCTACAAGACCATCGAAAAGCAGCTTGGTGAGAAGGTGACAACAGTTGGTGCGATTATTCGCAAATGGAAGAAACACAAAATAACTGTCAATCTCCCTCGGCCTGGGGCTCCATGCAAGATCTCACCTCGTGGAGTTGCAATGATCATGAGAACGGTGAGGAATCAGCCCAGAACTACACGGGAGGATCTTGTCAATGATCTCAAGGCAGCTGGGACCATTGTCACCAAGAAAACAATTGGTAACACACTACGCCGTGAAGGACTGAAATCCTGCAGCGCCCGCAAGGTCCCCCTGCTCAAGAAAGCACATATACAGGCCCGTCTGAACTTTGCCAATGAACATCTGAATGATTCAGAGGAGAACTGGGTAAAAGTGTTGTGGTCAGATGAGACCAAAATAGAGCTCTTTGGCATCAACTCAACTCGCCGTGTTTGGAGGAGGAGGAATGCTGCCTATGACCCCAACAACACCATCCCCACCGTCAAACATGGAGGTGGAAACATTATGCTTTGGGGGTGTTTTTCTGCTAAGGGGACAGGACAACTTCACCACATCAAAGGGACGATGGACGGGGCCATGTACCGTCAAATCTTGGGTGAGAACCTCCTTCCCTCAGCCAGGGCATTGAAAATGGGTCGTGGATGGGTATTCCAGCATGACAATGACCCAAACCACACGGCCAAGGCAACAAAGGAGTGGCTCAAGAAGAGGCACATGAAGGTCCTGGAGTGGCCTAGCCAGTCTCCAGACCTTAATCCCATAGAAAATCTGTGGAGGGAGCTGAAGGTTCGAGTTGCCAAACGTCAGCCTCGAAACCTTAATGACTTGGAGAAGATCTGCAAAGAGGAGTGGGACAAAATCCCTCTTGAGATGTGTGCAAACCTGGTGGCCAACTACAAGAAACGTCTGAACTCTGTGATTGCCAACAAGGGTTTTGCCACCAAGTACTAAGTCATGTTTTGCAGAGGGGTCAAATACTTATTTCCCTCATTAAAATGCAAATCAATTTATAACATTTTTGACATGCGTCTTTCTGGATATAACCAGAAATTATAGACTGATCATGTCTTTGTCAGTGGGCAAACATACAAAATCAGCAGGGGATCAAATACTTTTTTCCCTCACTGTATATTTTGGGAATGTGATTTAGTGAACAGACACCAAGGTTGCGTCTCAAATGGCTCCCTATATAGTGCACTACTTTTGACCAGGTCTCTGGTCAAAAGTAGTGCACCATGAAGGCAATGTGGTGCCATTTGGGACGCATCCAATCCTGCACTGAATAGGATCCAAACAAGAGATACCAATTGATATTGACATATTAGCCATGATTCGAATGATTCTGCTGAATGATTCTGCTAAGTGATTCTGCTGAATGATTCTGCTGAATGATTCTGCTAAATGATTCTGCTAAATGATTCTGCTGATGAAATTCTGCTGAATGTGATGAGTAAGAGTTCCATGTCATCTTTTTAAACCAAATGTACCTGAGAAATAGCCAATAGCCATGTCCACAGCAGATCAGCTGACACAAGTATACCGCAGGAAGGCTACAGTCCCTGCAGGAACAATGTGAGGAGTGACATCTGGCATCACCTCTGGCCACCTGACCACAGCATCAGCCTGGACCCAAAGGAGTCAATCAGATCACAGCCTGGACCCAAAGGAGACAATTAACTCCATAATTGAGGGAGTCTTCTTCCTTTGGTCTTTTTTTTCTTCTTATTCTAGTCTTCTGACTGTGCCAGAGGAGAAGTTGATGTGTTTCTCATCCTGTTCTCCCTGAATGTCTACTTTGAATCCTGGACCCCCCCCCTAAATCAGGAAGTCTTTCTAGTGAGGACCAAGCAGCACCTTGCCTCCCCTCTGGCGTCCTGAGAAGGCTGGGAGGAAACCAGCTGCAGTGGCAGAGCCCGGTGAAAAATGGTGACTTCAGCACATATTTGTGCCTCTCAGGCAGGACCTAAGAGAGAGACACACACACACATGCACGGCTCGCACACACACACATGCACGGCGCCCACGCACACACACATGCATGCACGGCATGCACACACATTGGCCAGATGGCCTCTGGACTACCTCTCTCTCTGCCTGTCGTTTTTCACGGCTCAGGGAAGAGGGGAGGAGAAGAGGAGGGGAGGAAAGGAAGAGGGGAAGAGGGGAGGTCAGGAGAGGGCAGCCCCCAGATTGACTGGAGGGGCAGTAGGGGTTAAAAAGGAGGTTGACTTGTGTTTTGTTTAAAGATTTGCTCGCAGCTTGCTGCTAACTCATCATAAATTGCTGGCAGCTTGGGCTGGGAGTTTTATTTCAGACATGTAGAACACAAGGTCAGTACATAAAACAAATAATTGCACTTTAACACACATAACAATACTCACAATAAATATGCGCCCAACATTTCTTCAACATTAAATAATCCACCTTTAAATCAGTATTGATCAAACCAGACTTAAACAAACCCCTTCAGTTTAAAAGAGCTTCCATCCAATACGGAACTGTGCTGACTGTCTGAGCCTTTCTCTCTCTTGCCCCAACATCTCTTATTCTCTCTTCTCTCATTTATCTAAACACAGCAAACTCCTGCTTCCTGAACGATCCGATCACATGACGGCTAGATCATTCCGTAGAACATTCCGTAGAACATTCTGAAATGTTCTTAGAAGCTAACCTTTTTGTGTAAGGCTGTTTTAATGTACTGTACCTACAGTACTTTAGCCATGTTGCTCAATAGGCCTACTGTGGTTTTCCCACAAATGTTATAAGCCTACAGGAGGGCAGCAAATGTAAACAGACATTGCAGTGATTGCAAATGTTTTTAACTATGACACGAAAAGATTACGAAAACCCCCCAGAGTGGAACATTTGTAATGTTGTTGCAGGTTGTTTTAAAAGCCACTGTAATGCATAATGGATTCTCAGTTTCAGACAGACTGAGGCAAAATTATCTCGACTTCAGATCTGTCTAGGGTTGCCATCTTGTGGACATTTGTTAAATGACACACATTACAGACCCACACACGGCCCTGCCTGTTTGTGGGAGACTGATGTAGGGCCAGTTTTCCAGACACAGATTAAGCCTAGTCCTGCCTGGACTAAAAACAGTTTTAATGGAGAATCTTCCTTGAAAATGCTTTCCTAGAATGTTTTGTGGACTTTTATCTTGTCAATAATACCATTGCATCACCAGAATGTACAAACAAAGGAACAACGTTAAATATTTGCTCCTGTATTCCCACAAACTCCAGTGGTCAGGGGGGCAGCGGACATTTTCCCGTAACACTCTTGCAACAATAACTTAACTTTGCAGATGTAAGACGTAGCTAATTGCAATAATGTGTTAATGGTAGATACAGTAGGCCTACTATAGTTCTGTTTGGTACCACTGTACTCTGGAATAAATGTAAATTAAACAGGATAACAGTACTACGAGAACCAGAGCCCTGCCTAACCTAAGTATATGGGGTCCCTAATGTAAACTGGATCTCTTTCCTCCATTGGAAAAGCCTATAAGACTGTCCTACTTTAGCTACTCCATGCTGTTTACTTTAGCTACTCTATGC
Organism: Coregonus clupeaformis; assembly: GCF_020615455.1. Classification (NCBI taxonomy): domain Eukaryota; kingdom Metazoa; phylum Chordata; class Actinopteri; order Salmoniformes; family Salmonidae; genus Coregonus; species Coregonus clupeaformis. The sequence continues at coordinate 24,321,550 of NC_059200.1, forward strand.
TGGTCCTCTGTAGCTCAGCTGGTAGAGCACGGCGCTTGTAACGCTAAGGTAGTGGGTTCGATCCCCGGGACCTCCCATATACAAAAAAATGTATGCACGCATGACTGTAAGTCGCTTTGGATAAAAGCGTCTGCTAAATGGCATATTATTATTATATTATTATTTTTACTTTAGCTAGCTATGGTTGGTAAAACAGGACAACAATAAAATTACATTTGAAAATAATATTGGCAACGTTTTATTTTATTTTGATGCACCAGTACATAGTATGCACATTTACATCACAGTTTGGCACAGAGCATTATTTATGACAGTTTTATAACTTTAACAGAAAAACAGAAAAAAAGCTGTCACTGATCTTACTGTGTGCTTCACGGGTGAGCTTCCTGTTTGAAGCTTGCTTTGCCCCCCTCTATAATGTCACACCAATGAAGTGATGTGATTTTGATAATGTGGTTTCTCTGCAGGGGCTTAGTAAAAATAGTTTAGATTTTCACTTGTCAGACCAAGAAATAAACGCGTCAAGATTAAGCTGTCCCAGACAGTTTTATTAATTATTTTTGCATTTCCATCTTCTGTAACATCTTTCGACATCTATCCAACATATTAGCCCAACACATGATACAGTGCATTCGGAAAGTATTCAGACCCCTAGACTTTTTCCACATTTTGTTACGTTACAGCCTTATTCTAAAATGGATGAAGTAGTTTTTCCCCCTCATCAATCTACGCACAATACCCCATAAAGACAAAGCAAAAACAGGTTTTTAGAAATGTTTGCAAATACATATATATTTTTTAAACTGAAATATCACTTTTACATAAGTAATCAGACCCTTTACTCAGTACTTTGTTGAAGCACCTTTGGCAGCGATTAAAGCCTTGGGTCTTCTTGGGTATGACGCTACAAGCTTGACACACCTGTATTTGGGGAGTTTCTCCCATTCTTCTCTGCAGATCCTCTCAAGCTCTGTCAGGTTGGATGGGGAGCGTCGATGCACAGCTATTTTCAGGTCTCCCCAGAGATATTAGATCGGGTTCAAGTCGAGGCTCTGGCTGGGCCACTCAAGGACATTCAGAGACTTGAGTCCCGAAGCCACTCCTGCATTTTCTTTGCTGTGTGCTTAGGGTCGTTGTCCAGTTGGAAGGTGAACCTTCGCCCCAGTCTGAGGTCCTGAGCGCTCTGGAACAGGTTTTCATCAATGATCTCTCTGTACTCTCTGTTCAATCTTGGTTTCATCAGACCAGAGAATCTTGTTTCTCATGGTCTGAGTCCTTTAGGTGCCTTTTGGCAAACTGCAAGCGGGCTGTCATGTGCCTTTAACTGAGCAGTGGCTTCCATCTGGCCACTCTACCATAAAGGCCTGATTGGTGGAGTGCTGCAGAGATGGTTGTCCTTCTGGAAGGTTCTCCCATCTCCACAGAGGAACTCTGGAGCTCTGTCAGAGTGACCATCGGGTTCTTGGTCATCTCCCTCACCAAGGCCCTTCTCCCCCGATTGCTCAGTTTGGCCGGGTGGCCAGCTCTAGGAAGAGTCTTGGTGGTTACGAACTTCTTCCATTTAAGAATGATGGAGGCCACTGTGTTCTTGGGGACCTTCAATGCTGCAGAAATGTTTTGGTACCCTTCCCCAGATCTGTGCCTCGACACAATCCTGTCTCAGAGCTCTACAGACAATTCCTTTGACCTCATGGCTTGGTTTTTGCTCTGACATGCACTGTTAACTGTGGGACCTTATATAGACAGGTGTGTGCCTTTCCAAATCATGTCCAATCAATTTAATTTACCACAGGTGGACTCCAATCAAGTTGTAGAAACATCTCAAGGATGATCAATGGAAACAGGATACACCTGAGCTCAATTTCGAGGCTCATAGCAAAGGGTCTGAATACTTATGTAAATAAGGTATTTCTGTTTTTGCTAAAATTTATAAAAACCTGTTTTCGCTTTGTCATTATGGGGTATTGTTGATGAGGAAAAAACATTTATCAATTTAAGAATGAGGCTGTAACGTTACAAAATGTGGAAAAAGAGAAGGGGTCTGGATACTTTCTGAATGCACTGTACATTTCTGAAATCTTCAAGATGATAATATAACAACAAAGAGTGAAATTGTCATTGAGGTACAATTTGGACTGTAATAATGGTGTCCCCGTTTATCTAAGCTGCTGTCCCAAACTGAAAATACGTTTTTGGCTCGGTGTACACAAATGGGTGTGTAATGCCTCCTGTGAATAAAATATCAACATTTGTCATTTTTGTGTGATTAGGACACATCTTGCGGATTTCAGAAATATATAATGTGTTGGGATAATATGTTGGATAGATGTCTGAAGAGGTTACAGTAGATGGAAATGCAAAAAGTGTCACTTTCTCTGAATTTACACTACAGACAATAATGGTAAAAAATTGTGAAATAGAGTATAGTCCAGTAACTCTACCATGAGTCCACTGATTACACTCTGGGTTGTGTTTTTCCATCAGTCAAACTATTGATTTGTTCTGCAATCATTAACGGAAGGCCATACATATAAAGCAGGACAGACCAACATTCTGTTCATCATTCTGTCGTCATGAGGACTGAGGTAGCTGTTGCTCTTCTCCTGGGGTTCTGTGCCGTGGCTGTGGCTGTGTCTGGTGATGAAAACAGAACGTACGTATGCTCTATTTTACACAAAATATCTTTACTCTCATTTATGCTCTCATTACACAAAATACAATTAGAGGTCACTTGTTCTAGTAATCTGAGCTCTGAACCTTGTGTGTGTAACCCATAGAGGCAAACGGGACACTCGGGAGGTCAAGGTGGCTCCCCCCGACCCAGTGGACTGTGTCTGGAGCCGCTGGTCTCAGTGGACCCCCTGTAATAACTGCACCAAGATACGGGTGAGTCTCAGATTTTAAAACATATATACAGAACAGGGCCTAGCAATTTTGCCTCCAAGTCTCACATTTTTCTCAAATGTCAGTCTCAAATTATTCATGGCTTAAAAAACATGAGTGAAAGTTTGTATGCTCCTATGCTCCTTAAGTGTGTGAACTCTTTTGTCATGTTGGCAGCACCGTTCACGGAGTGTGGAGGTGTACGGCCAATTCGGTGGGAAGCCCTGTCGTGGACAGCCAATAGGAGAGCAGCAGGCGTGCAACACAGAGGATGTGTGTGAACAGGCCCCGCCCCCTGAGTGCTCCAGAACTGAGTTCACCTGTGAATCAGGTACTGTACCTCCCAATTAGGTCATAGGCATGAGTATGTCTGCCTATGGTACCTCCATCTTTCAGATCCAATATGACGCTGAATCTGTGCGCATCAAGGTGGGTAGATTATTTAGGTTAGGGCAGGCTGTTTACTCTGAGCAGCTATGGACTAAAGTAAAGTTAACCATAATACAATTTACACAGTTGCAGCAGTGCTATTACAGTGAATTAAGTGCATAAAACTGTCATCATACACTGATCATGCACGTTTCTGTCTGTCTGTGTTTCTCTCTGTCTCTCCCTCTCTTTGTGAAGGTGCGTGTATTAAGTTGAGACTGTCGTGTAATGGAGACTATGACTGCGAGGACGGGTCAGACGAGGACTGTGAGCCCAACCGTAAGCCCTGTGGCGCACAGTTTTACAACACCAACGAACAGGGCAGGACTGCAGGATACGGGTGAGCACAGCAGCACTTCCCTTACAACCACAGTCCAGTAGCAATCACCTCTCAAACACCTGCACAGTAGCATTACATTTACATTTTAGTCATTTAGCAGACGCTCTTATCCAGAGCGACTTACAGTTAGTGAGTGCATACATCATAAAAAATAAAAAATAAAAAAAATATATTATTATTATTTTTTTTTTATATATACTGGCCCCCCATGGGAATCGAACCCACAACCCTGGCGTTGCAAACGCCATGCTCTACCAACTGAGCTACATCCCTGCCAACCATTCCCTCCCTTACCCTGGACGACGCTGGGCCAATTGTGCGCCGCCCCATGCGTCTCCCGGTCGCGGTCGGCTACGACAGAGCCTGGATTCCAGGGTCGTGAGCATTGTGATGAGCTTAGAGGGCGCTATGGTATTGAAGGCCGAGCTGTAGTCGATGAACAGCATCCTCTCATACTGTATGCATTTATTTTGTCCAGGTGGGTGATGGGCAGTGTGCAGTACAATGGTGATTGCGTCATTTGTGGATCTGTCAGGGCGGTAGGCGAATTGGAGAGGGTACTGTGTGTCGGGGAAGGGAGGAGGTGAAGGTCTTTGACTAGACACTCGAAGCACTGCATGATGACGGAAGTGAGTGCTACGGGTCGGTAGTCATTCAGTTCAGTTACATTCCCTTTCTTGGGCACGGGGATGATAGCTGCACTTGATTGAGGATGCCTGACGCAATAGAATCAATGGAATCAATGGAATAGTCCCAAAAATGCAAACCTTGACTCCATGCACACTCAATCAAAGATACAAAGTAAAGAAAACAAATACTATTTGAACTCAGGTCTACTCCTGAATGCTCTCCAGCAGCCACTCAGGTCCCTGACTGAATACATAGAATGTCCATAGAAATACATATTAGATTACATTATATTAGTGTTCTTTTAAGTTCTGTGTCTATGTCTTTATGCTGTGACAGAATCAACATCTTGGGCCTGGACCCCCGTATAAACCCCTTCAACAACGACTACTTCAATGGGGTGTGCAACAAGGTGAGGAACACCAATAACAACGAGTACAACAGGCTGCCTTGGAACGTGGGCGTGCTCAACTATGAGGTGAGTTAGGCCTAGCCTGGAATCTGCCTTCACTTCAGTATTACAATAGTGAAACAGAGATATTCGGCTCAGATTTCAGACTAAGATTAATCACGGCTCTGTCGATAAATGTGACTTTTCAATTCTTGCATTGTAATTTCAAATCATCTTTATGTAATCATCTTTATGTCATTTCAAATCAGTTCTTAAATTGAACTGACTCAAACCATTCTGGCTTTATGATGTTGTCTATATATTTGATCAAAGTTCCATCCCACATCGTGACAGACTGTTAACGTTTAGTAGCTGGCAAGTGAGCATGTGAGATTTGCTTCTGGGTTCCAACATTAGACAGTACAGTATGTAACACTTCAGCAAATTCAAACCTTTGTGATTGACCTCTGACCCCTGCATGGGTCTTTCCCAGACTATAGCAGAGGAGACCGTTTCCAGAGAGATCTATGAGGACACATACACCCTCCTGAGGGAACTGATGACTGAGACCAAGTTGACTGTGAGCGCTGGGTTGAACTTAAAAATCAGCCCCACAGAGAAGTCTATGGCCAAGTCCAACACGACTGTGTCAGGAGGGTTAGGGGCGGACGCTGAGTATGAAAAGACACAGATGATCAAGGATGTCTCGGAGTACACTAAAATAAAGGTACAGTAGGCTTCACGTTATACTGTAGTGTACACTCTGTGTACACCATGGATAATATACTTTCAGTCCACTTGTATTTGTTTATTTCATCTATCTTGTAAATCACAATGGCTTTATTTTTGATTGAAGTCTAAAATGTATTGGCTGACTTTGAGTTTAAACTCCCTGATTTTAATTGAACAATAAACCAACAATACATTTATAACGGTCTTTTCTAGGACCCAAAGTTGCATAACAATAATATTACAACCAAAAGCAGTGCCAGAATACTTATGGCGATTCCTATTGGTTGATGTGGGTCCTTGTCCAATTAGAACAAGAGTTTCATGCGTGTGAACGGCCGTGTGCAACTGAGCACCTATAGGATGCGTTCCCGGGAACTTCATGTGGCCGGGGAGTTTCTAGAGCATGTCAAGTCTCTACCTCTGGAGTACGAGAAAGGACAGTACTTCAGGTTGGACTGTTATCATTACACTAGAACATATTTTTAAAACTATTACCTCATTGTTTTTGTGACTATATCTTATGTAAAATGTTATATATACAGTACCAGTCAAAAGTTTGGACACACCTACTCATTCAAGGGATTTTCTTTATTTTTACTATTTGTAGAATAGTAGTGAAGACATCAAAACTATGAAATAACACATATGGAATCATGTAGTAACCAAAAAAGTGTTAGACAAATCAAAATATATTTTATATTTGAGTTTCTTCAAAGTAGCCACCCTTTGCCTTGATGACAGCTTTGCACACTCTTGGCTTTATGAGGTAGTCACCTGGAATGCATTTCAATTAACAGGTGTGCCTTCTTAAAAGTTAATTTGTAGAATTTATTTCCTTCTTAATGCATTTAAGCCAATCAGAAATATTGTGATAAGGTAGGGGTGGTATACAGAAGATAGCCCTATTTGGTTAAAGACCAAGTCCATATTATGGCAAGAACAGCTCAAATAAGCAAAGAGAAACTACAGTCCATCATTACTTTAAGACATGAAGGTCAGTCAATATGGAACATTTCAAGAACTTTGAACGTTTCTTCAAGTGCAGTGGCAAAAACCATCAAGCGCTATGATGAAACTGACTCTCATGAGGACCGGCACAGGAAAGGAAGACCCAGAGTTTTTATATATATAAAAACCTAGGGGATTGGAAGTGATGCAGACAATTACATTGATGGTAGTTACAATCTATCTGCAATAAAGCTGATCGACCCCCTAAAAAGACACAGAGTTACCTTTGCTGCAGAGGATAAGTTCAAAAGAGTTACCAGCCTCAGAAACTGCAGCCCAAATAAATGCTTCACAGAGTTCAAGTAACAGACACCACTACTAAAGGACACCAATAATAAGAAGAAACTTGCTTGGGCCAAGAAACAGGAGCAATGGACATTAGACAGGTGGAAATCTGGAGTCGAAATTTGAGATTTTTGGTTCCAACCGCCATGTCTTTGTGAGACACAGAGTAGGTGAACTGATGATCTCTGCATGTGTAGTTCCCACCGTGAAGCATGGAGGAGAAGGTGTGATGGTGTGGGGGTGCTTTGCTGGTGACACTGTCTGTGATTTATTTAGAATTCAAGGCACACTTAACCAGCATGGCTACCACAGTATTCTGCAGCAATATGCCATCCCATCTGGTTTGGGCTTAGTGGGACTATCATTTGTCTTTCAAAAGGATAATGACGCAACACACCTCCAGGCTGTGTAAAGGCTATTTGACAAAGAAGGAGAGTGATGGAGTGCTGCATCAGATGACCTGGCCTCCACAATCAACCAACCTCTAACCAATTGAGATGGTTTGGGATGAGTTGGACCTCAGAGTGAAGGAAAAGCTGCCAGCAGGTGCTCAGCATATGTGGGAACTCCTTCAAGACTGTTGGAAAAGCATTTCAGGTGAAGCTGGTTGAGAGAATGTGTCACGATTGTCATGAAAAGTGGACCAAGGCGCAGCGTGATATGCGTACATCTTTTTAATGTGTACTTAGCAACACGATACAAACAACAAGTCCTCGGTCATAAAGTCCTCGGTCATAAACACACAAACCTACACAGAACAAGATCCCACAAATGACAAGTGCACAAAAGGCTGCCTAAGTATGGTTCCCAATCAGAGACAACAAGCAACAGCTGATTCACGTTGCCTCTGATTGGGAACCACCCCGGTCAACATAGAAAACACATGAACTAGAAACAGAACATAGAACACAAAACATAGACCCTACACACCCTGGCTCAACATATAAGAGTCCCCAGAGCCAGGGCGTGACAGAATGCCAAGAGGGTGCAAAGCTGTCATCAAGGCAAAGGGTGGCTACTTTGAAGAATCTAAAATCTAAAATATATTTTGATTTTTTCAAAACTTTTTTGGTTACTACATGATTCCATATGTGTTATTTCATAGTTTTGATGTCTTCACTATTATTCTACAAGGGAGAAAATAGTAAAAATAAAGAAAAACCCTTGAATTAATAGGTGTGTCCAAACTTTTGACTGGTACTGTATATTTATTTTTATGTATTTGCCTACTCCTGCTTGGACAATTGTGGGATGGATAAAGTATTTTGTGTTGAGTTGAATGGAATGTATTGGAATGGAATTGAATTGAATTGAATGCAGCTTTCTGGAGGACTATGGGACTCACTACACCAGGAATGGGAAGTCTGGAGGAGAGTACGAGCTGGTCTACGTTCTCAACCAGGACAACATCAAGGACAAAAGTAGGAATCTTAAAATCATATTTTGTCTTTCTACCAACACCACTCTTAAAGGCCCAATGCAGCTGTTTTTATATCAATATCAGATCATTTCTGGGTAACAATTAAGTACCTTACTGTAATAGATTTCCATTCCAATTTGCAAAAATAACTTTTTAGCAAAATAAACTATTTCTCAACCAATAATTTTTATAGAACTGTCTGGGAGTGGTCTGAGTGGGGAGGGGAAAACAGAAAGCAAGCTGTTATTGGCAGAGAGGTTTGGAACTCTCTTTGTTATTGGTCTATTAACCTATTTACTGCATGGTGATATCACCATGGAAAGCCGAAACTCCCTCCAATTTTTATTTTACCTTTATTTAACCAGGTAAGCCAGTTGAGAACAAGTTCTCATTTACAACTGCGACCTGGCCAAGATAAAGCAGTGCGATAAAAACAACAACACAGAGTTACATATGGTTACATATGGGTTAAACAAAACATAAAGTCAAAAATACAACAGAAAATATATATACAGTGTGTGCGAACGTAGTAAGTTATGGAGGTAAGGCAATAAATAGGCCATAGTGCAAAATAGTTACAATTTCGTATTGACACTGGAATGATAGATGTGCAAAAGATGATGTGCAAAAAGAGATACTGGGGTGCAAAATTAGCAAAATAAATAACAATATGGGGATGAGGTAGTTGGGTGGGCTAATTTCAGAATGGCTGTGTACAGGTGCAATGATCGGTAAGCTGCTCTGACAACTGACGCTTAAAGTTAGTGAGGGAGATAAGTGTCTCCAGCTTCAGAGATTTTTACAGTTCGTTCCAGTCATTGGCAGCAGAGAACTGGAAGGAATGGCGGCCAAAGGAGGTGTTGGCTTTGGGGATGACCAGTGAGATATACCTGCTGCAGCGCAGACTACGGGTGGGTGTTGCTATGGTGACCAGTGAGCTAAGATAAGACGGGGATTTGCCTAGCAGTGATTTATAGATGACCTGGAGCCAGTGGGTTTGGCGATGAATATGTAGTGAGGGCCAGCCAACAAGAGCGTACAGGTCACAATGGTGGGTAGTATATGGGGCTTTGGTGACAAAACGGATGACACTGTGATAGACTACATCCAATTTGCTGAGTAGAGTGTTGGAGGCTATTTTGTAAATGACATCGCCGAAGTCAAGGATCAGTAGGCTAGTCCGTTTTACGAGGGCATGTTTGGCAGCATGAGTGAAGGAGGCTTTGTTGCGAAATAGGAAGCCGATTCTAGATCTAACTTTTGATTGGAGATGCTTAATGTGAGTCTGGAAGGAGAGTTTACAGTCTAACCAGACACCTAGGTATTTGTAGTTGTCCACATACTCTAGGTCAGACCCGCCGAGAGTAGTGATTCTAGTCGTGTGGGCGGGTGCAAGCAGCGTTCGGTTGAAGAGCATGCATTTAGTTTTACTAGTGTTTAAGAGCAGTTGGAGGCTACGTAAGGAGTGTTGTATGGCGTTGAAGCTCATTTGGAGGTTTGTTAACACAGTGTCCAATGAAGGGCCAGATGTATACAAAATGGTGTCGTCCACATAGAGGTGGATCTGAGCGTCACCAGCAAGAGTGACATCATTGATATACACAGAGAATAGAGTCGGCCCGAGAACTGAACCCTGTGGCACCCCCATAGAGACGGCCAGAGGTCCAGACAACAGGCCCTCCGATTTGACACATTGAACTCTATCTGAGAAGTAGTTGGTGAACCAGGCAAGGCAGTCATAAGAGAAACAGAGGCTATTTAGTCTGCCAATAAGAATGCCTTGGCCAGGTCGATGAAAAGACGGCTGCGCAGTACTGTCTTTTATCGATCGCGGTTATAATATGGTTTAGGACCTTGAGCGTGGCTGAGGTGCACCCATGACCAGCTCGGAAACCGGATTGCATAGCGGAGAAGGTACGGTGGGATTTGAAATGGTTGGTGATCTGTTTGTTAACTTGGCTTTCAAATACTTTCGAAAGGCAGGGCAGGATGGATATAGGTCTGTAACAGTTTGGATCTAGAGTGTCACCCCCTTTGAAGAGAGGGATGACCGCGGCAGCTTTCCAATCTCTGGGGATCTCAGACGTTACGAAAGGGAGGTTGAACAGGCTAGTAATAGGGGTTGCGACAATTTCGGTGGCTAATTTTAGAAAGAAAGGGTCGAGATTGTCTAGCCCAGCTGATTTGTAGGGGTCCAGATTTTTCAGCTCTTTCAGAACATCAGCTGTCTGAATTTGTGTGAAGGAGAAGCAGGGGGGGCATGGGCAAGTTGCAGCGGAGAGTGGAATGCATGGCCAGCCGTAGCAAAATGCTTGTTAAAATTCTCAATTATTGTGGTTATTATGGTGGTGACAGTGTTTCCTAGCCTCCGTGCAGTGGGCAGTTGGGAGGAGCTGCTCTTATTTTCCATGGACTTTACAGTGTCCCAAAACTTTTTGGAGTTAGTGCTACAGGATGCACATTTCTGTTTGAACAAGCTAGCCTTTGCTTTCCTAACTGATTGTGTATATTGGTTCCTGACTTTCCTAAAAAGTTGCATATCGTGGGGGCTGTTCGATGCTAATGCAGTACGCCACAGGATGTTTTTGTGCTGGTCAAGGGCAGTCAAGTCTGAGGAGAACCAGGGGCTATATCTGTTCTTAGTTCTGAATTTTTTGAATGGGGCATGCTTATTTAAGATTGAGAGGAAAGCACTTTTAAAGAACAACCAGGCATCCTCTACTGACGGAATGAGGTCAATATCCATCCAGGATACCCGGGCCAGGTCAATTAGAAAGGCCTGCTCGCTAAAGTGTTTTAGGGACCGTTTGACAGTGATGAGGGGTGGTCGTTTGACCGCGGACCCATTACGGACGCAGGCAATAAGGCAGTGATCGCTGAGATCCTGGTTGAAGTATTTAGAGGGTAAATTTGTCAGGATGATATCTATGAGGGTGCCCATGTTTACAGATTTAGGGTTGTACCTGGTAGGTTCATTGATAATTTGTGTGAGATTGAGGGCATCTAGTTTAGATTGTAGGTTGGCCGGGGTGTTAAGCATATCCCAGTTTAGGTCACCAAGCAGTACAAACTCTGAGGATAGATGGGGGGCAATCAGTTCACATATGGTGTCCAGGGCACAGCTCGGGGCTGAGGGGGGTCTGTAGCAAGCGGCAACAGTGAGAGACTTATTTCTGGAAAGGTGGATTATTAGAAGTAGAAGCTCAAACTGTTTGGGCACAGACCTGGATAATACGATAGAGCTCTGCAGGCTATCTCTACATTAGATTGCAACCCCACCCCCTTTGGCAGTTCTATCGAGACGGAAAATGTTGTAATTGGGGATGGACATTTCTGAATTTTTGGTGGCCTTCCTAAGCCAGGATTCAGACACTGCTAGAACATCAGGGTTGGCGAAGTGTGCTAACGCAGTCAATAACTCAAACTTAGGGAGGAAGCTTCGAATGTTAACGTGCAAGAAACCAAGGCTTTTACAGTTACAGAAGTCAACAAATGATAACGCCTGGGGAGCAGGAGTGATACTGGGGGCTACAGGGCCTGGGTTAACCTCTACATCACCAGATGAACAGAGGAGGAGTAGAATAAGGATACGGCTAAAGGCTTTAAGAACTGGTCTTCTAGTGCGTTGGGTACAGAGAAAAAAGGGGCAGATTTCTGGGCGTTGTAGAATAGATTCAGGGCATTATGTACAGGCAAGGATATGGAAGATTATGAGTACAGTGGAGGTAAACCTAAGCGTTGGGTAACGATGAAAGAGATAGCATCACTGGAGGCACCGATTGAGTCGGTCTCCACGTGTATTGGGGGTGGGACAAAGGAGCTATCTAAGGCAGGTTGAGCTGGGCTGGGGGATCTACAGTGAAATAGTACAATAAGAAATAACCGAAACAGCAATAAGCAAGGCATATTGCCATGGGAGAGAGGCATAAAGCAATCACAGGTGTTATTCGAGAGAGCTAAGACAACAGCTGGTAATGGCTAAGCATAAACAGGATGCGGTACCGTAAAAAGGAACAGTCCAGCAAGCATCAGCTGTGTAGCTGAGTTATCATAAGGTCCGGTGAACAGCAATAGTAGAGTTCGGGGGTTGATATAGCACTGGCGAGCAAGAGGCCATGGCTAGCGTGTGCTAGCGGGCCAGGGCTAGCAGATGGATCTTCGTGGTCGACGTCGTAACGGGAAGCCTGTTGTAACCACATCAGACGAGTTTTGGATCGGGGGGCTCCGTGTCAACACTAGGAGGTCCCGTCCGGTTGACAGAGAGGTAGATAGCCGGGTGATGTGCCTGGCTCTAGGCTAGCTCAAGGCTGATTAGCCAACAACAACGTCCATTTGGTTGCAGCTAGCTAGCTGCGGTGATCCAATGCAAACCTGCTGATTAGAAGGTCCTGTGTAGAGTGTATTTTTGACCAGGGACGGCCTGTTCAATAGGGCGATATGGGCGACGCACTGCCAAACGGGAAAAGGAAGGGATTTTTTTCTAATCAATTATATCACGGCAACAGTAGTTATCAGTGTTCTAATCTGATCTGACTGCCACTAAATGTCAAATCAGGCTAAAGTCGTGCTTCAAATGGCCCCGCCCGTTTTTGGGGCGATTTCAGTCAGGTTGAAAATCGCCCAGAAGTCTCTCATAGCCTGTCATGTAAAATCTATTTTTTTCAAATTTCAAAGCTTTCAATACATTCTCTATGGGTGTCTGTGGGCTTGCACTTACGCGCTTTCGTCATACGTGGACGTAACCATGAACGTAACTAAGAAAATAGCGGCTAGCAGCGTCTCTGTTGCGACCTGCAGTGTGGCGTTATTTTATGTTTTTAATTTGTAGACTTAGTTTACAAACATTCTGCCAACCATGGATTTCCAGTGGTGGGTTTTGGACTGATCTTGTTGATCGTGTACATACCCGCTACGAACGGACTAAATAATGAAAACGCTGCTGGCAGCGGAATCCAATACAGCTGGGAGACTTGGCTGGATGACAGAGTCCCGGACAGAGAAGTGGAGCCGGCCGGCTTCACCCTGGTCAGAGCGGACCGCGATCCTGGTAAGAGAGCGACTCTGTACCCCCGACATTGAACTGCTTTCTGTGTCACTGCGACCTTACTATCTGCCCCGTGAGTTCCCCCAATTGTTTGTTACCGTTGTGTACTGTTGATAATCACAAGTTTACTGGAGAACTGAGACCAAGTAGAGACTTTGGACAGGGTGGATATGGTATAATAAAGGCAGTTTATTCAGAGGTAAAGATATCTGGAATCGCGTGCACGGACCCGTTCGTCAAACTCTTAGGGAGCTATCTGAAGAGAGCCCCGAAAACATTGTGTGCAGACATTTTATACAATAAATGATGTAGGTTGAATCTAGTAGTTCTGATCTTCTGATTGGTCCTGATGAGTTGGGCGAGGTCCCCTCCACTGTTGCATTGGCTCTGAGTCGGGTTCTCTGTCTTCAAATGTTCAGCCTAAAGAGAGGGGATTTTTGTGTGTGTGTGTGTGTGTGTTTAACAGTGATGATGTGTGTGTGTGTGTGTGTTATCAGTGATGAGTGTGTGTGTGTGTGTGTGTGTGTGTGTGTGTGTCCTCAGAGCAAGAACTCGTGAGTTGGAAGAACTGAGAGACCTATGGCGTGGGTGTTGTCCTTGGCCACCTGCTGACAAGGCTGACAAGATAGGACTCTTTTGTCCATTGTTATAGGATAGGAACAGCATTGATTGAAAACAAACGCCCAACACAAAATGGGTCATGCACAAGATTTTAGTCAGACCAAGCTATAACATTATATATTTACTACGACAGTACATTCAACCAAAAGCTAATATAACAAAGGCATCAGAGATTATTTATAATCTGTCACAGAAACTGGAATCCATCTCCCCAGATCAGTCAATAAATGCTTCTGGTATTGACTTATATGCTGCCCCTGTCTTCATGTTGTTGCTGGACATATCTTTTTTAAAATGTGTGTAGGTCACCTAAATCATCAGAAAAATTGCCCCTCCTGAGAATTTTTTCAGGAGCCGCCACTGTTTTTGACCAGCAACTATCAGGAAACTAGATGGTAATTTTCCATGAAGTAAAATTGATGGGACTTGCTTTAACTCTTTACAAGTATTTTTGTGGTAGTGTAAGAAGTTTAAAATGTTTTACTTAAGCCAAGAAGTTAAATATAGTCAAAGTTAAATTTAGTAAAATGATTGGTCTGATTACTTTGATATACTACACTATCAACCTTATTGCTTTGGATTGTGGGGCAGTTAGATCAAATTATATTTCATCACAAATAACTACACTCAGACTAGCCTACTACACTTTTAGACACTATCTTAATAGAATAACACAGAATATGACAACTGTAATAATAGAGTACAGAAAACAAGGAGGCATTGTTGAAGTTGAAAAGAAATGTCCAAAATATATTTTATCCCAAGCTTCTAACATACATTAAATGTCCAAACTATATTTTATCCCAAGCTTTTATCCCAAGCTTCTAACATACATGAAATGTCAAAAATATATTTTATCCCTCACTTCTAACATACATTAAAGGTCAAAAATATATTTTATCCCAAGCTTTTATCCCTCACTTCTAACATACATTAAATGTCAAAAATATATTTTATCCCAAGCTTTTATCCCTCACTTCTAACATATATTCATTTCTAAAATCAAAGGATTAAACTGTTAAAATAAAAGTTAAGTTAAGTTGGACTGATTGGTATGATAATAGAATGAATGTATGGTTGAAGGTGTGTGTGTGGTAGTAGTTATTGCTATTCTGATTTCAGATTTGAATATCAGAGAAGTAGACCAAGGTACCATACCCTTTAAGTTTTTGTCTACGACACGTTGTTGGGAAAAGTGGTCAAGATAGCTGATTAGTGTCAGAAGTCACAATGTTTACTCATTGTCTCATGCTTAGAATGTGCTCCCCATTGTTATAATTTGAAAGTTCAGAAAAGTTCCATGGCAGTTAATTCAACTGTGGGAAGTTAGCTAAATTAGTTGATGTGGTTACTAAAACAGCTGTACCTCTTGACTGGTAGTAGATATTTATGTTCATATTTCCAGATTTGAATAGCAGAGAAGTGGACCAAGATGTCGTACCCTCTAAGTTTTTGTCTAACTTGTTCTGAAAGTGGTTAAAACATCAGTTGTTTGGAAAAAGTTGGGGAAAAATGGTTCATGCGGTTACTAAAACAGCTGTATTGTTAGATCTGTAGCGGATATTTTGGTTACGCGGACAGATTTAAATAGCAGACAAGTAGACGAAGATGTCATACCCTCTAACTTCTTGTCTAACTTGTTCGGAAAGTGGTCAAAATGTCAGTTGTTTATAAAAGGTTACAGAAAATGTTGTTGATGCAGGTACTTAAACAAAATGTTGTATGCAAGCACACTATTCTAGACCGGTCTGCACATTTTAAAGTTTAAATGGCATTTCTAGCTTAAACAGGGTGGCGTGCAGGAGATTAATAAGAAGATAAGTATGAGGAAGATTTAAAGTCAGGACTTTTGTTTCGCAAGTCCCATCTGATTAAAATAAATCACACTTTTACAGTATTAATTTCATCAGCTGTTGTATAATATGATATAAAACACAGAAAAACTCAATTTTGACTGCACTGGACCTTTAAGATGCTACCACTGATACATGTCATATCAAAACTAGCTAGGGCTCTTATTCAAAACAGCCCAACATTGCATTGAGGATCAGAGAGAAAGCATTTGGTTTCCATATTAATGTTTTTTTATAATGATTTGGGAAAATGAATGAAATGTGACCATATTGAAACCTCTCCTGTTTGCAGTGATGTCCGTATGTGATGTTTAAGCAATGTTGTCTCTCCTATAGAGGTGACTGAGAAAAAAATCCAGGAATGCATTAAAGTTGGAGTAACAGCAAACCTTGACACCAACATCGGGATTGGAGGAGATGCCCACATCAGACCGGGACACTGTAAAGACATTATCAATAAAAACACAGGTCTGTTAAAACAATGTTAACACAAACATACAGTTTATCTATTTATTTTACCCTTATTTTACCAGGTAAGTTGACTAAGAACACATTCTCATTTACAGCAACGACCTGGGGAATAGTTAGAGAGGAGAGGAGGGGGGATGAATGAGCCAATTGGAAGCTGGGGATGATTAGGTGGCCATGATGGTTGAGGAACAGGTTGGGAATTTAGCCAGGACACCGGGGTTAACACCCCTACTCTTCCGATAAGTGCCATGGGATCTTTAGTGACCACAGAGAGTCACGACACCCGTTTAACGTCCCATCTGAAAGACAGCACCCTACACAGGGCAATGTCCCCAATCACTGCCCTGGGGCATTAGGGTATCATCATTTTTTTTGACCAGAGGAAAGAGTGTCTCGTACTGGCCCTCCAACACCACTTCCAGCAGCATCTGGTCTCCCATCCAGGGACCGACCAGAACCAACCCTTAGCAACCCTGCTTAGCTTCAGAGGCAAGCCACACACACACACACACACAAAACACACACCCTCCTTCCTGATTGCTATGGCTCTGTATCCACAGATGAGAAGGAGGGTAAGGCGCTGGTAGATAAGGTGATTACTGCAGTCAGGGGCGGAACCCTGGAGACCGCTGTCGCCATGAGAACCCAGATAAAGAAGGAGGGGCTAATGGACATACAGACCTATCAGAACTGGGCCCGGACAGTGGGCGATGCCCCTGCACTCCTCAGCAGTGAGGTAAGGGCCCAATTCCAAACCCATCCCATGCTGCCTCATTCCTATAAACACTATGTAGATCTGAAAGGAGTTGTTACATTGCCCAAAAGGGGGATTGGTAAAGTTGTATTTTATTTTTGTATTAAAAAATACATATAAACTCAGCAAAAAAAGAAACAGGACCCTGTCTTTCAAAGATAATTCGTAAAAATCCAAATAACTTCACAGATCTTCATTGTGAAGCGTTTAAACTCTGTTTCCCATGCTTGTTCAATGAACCATAAACAATTAATGAACATGCACCTGTGGAACGGTTGTTAAGACACTAACAGCTTACAGACGGTAGGCAATTAAGGTCACAGTTATGAAAACTTAGGACACTAAAGAGGCCTTTCTACTGACTCTGAAAAACACCAAAAGAAAGATGCCCAGGGTCCCTGCTCATCTGCGTGAACGTGCCTTAGGCATGCTGCAAGGAGGCATGAGGACTGCAGATGTGGCCAGGGCAATAAATTGCAATGTCCGTACTGTGAGACGCCTAAGACAGCGCTTCAGGGAAACAGGACAGACAGACCACGTGTAACAACACCTGCACAGGATCGGTACATCCGAACATCACACCTGTGGAAAAGGTACAGGATGGCAACAACAACTGCCCGAGTTACACCAGGAACATACAATCCCTCCATCAGTGCTCAGACTGTCCGCAATAGGCTGAGAGAGGCTGAAATGAGGGCTTGTAAGCCTGTTGTAAGGCAGGTCCTCACCAGACATCACCGGCTATGGGCACAAACCCACCGTCGCTGGACCAGACAGGACTGGCAAAATGTGCTCTTCACTGACGAGTCGCGGTTTTGTCTCACCGGGGGTGATGGTCGGATTCGCGTTTATCGTCAAAGGAATGAGCGTTACACCGAGGCCGGTACTCTGGAGCGGGATCGAATTGGAGGTGGAGGGTCCGTCATGGTCTGGGGCGGTGTGTCACAGCATCATCAGACGACTGAGCTTGTTGTCATTGCAGGCAATCTCAACACTGTCTGTGCGTTACAGGGAATACATCCTCCTCCCTCATGTGGTACCCTTCCTGCAGGCTCATCCTGACATGATGAGCCGTACTGCTCGTTCTGTGCGTGATTTCCTGCAAGACAGGAATGTCAGTGTTCTGCCATGGCCACCGAAGAGCCCGGATCTCAATCCCATTGAGCACGTCTGGGACCTGTTGGATCGGAGGGTGAGGGCTAGGGCCAATCCCCCCAGAAATGTCCGGGAACTTGCAGGTGCCTTGGTGGAAGAGTGGGGTAACATCTCACAGCAAGAACTGGCAAATCTGGTGCAGTCCATGAGGAGGAGATGCACTGCAGTACTTAATGCAGCTGGTGGCCACACCAGATACTGACTGTTACTTTTGATTTCGATCCCCCCTTTGTTCAGGGACACATTATTCAATTTCTGTTAGTCACATGTCTGTCGAACTTGTTCAGTTTATGTCTCAGTTGTTGAATCTTGTTATGTTCATACAAATATTTACACGTTAAGTTTGCTGAAAATAAATGCAGTTGACAGTTAGAGGACGTTTCTTTTTTTGCTGAGTTTATATTAAAACATACAATCTACTTGCAGTGAAGCCGCTCAACATTTACATTACATTCAGTCATCTAACCGTCCCCCGTCCAGAGTGACCGACAGGGGCAACCAGGGTCAAGCGCCCCGCCCAAGGGCACGTCAACAGATCTCCCACCAAGTCAAAACGGGGACCCGAACCCGCAACCTATCGGCCACCAGCCCAAGCTCCCAACTGCCAGGCCACCAACCATCCAAGATCCCCCCACAGTCCCCCGAGAGCTGACCCGAGACCATCAGAGAACACCCCCCCCCCGAGAAAAACAAAAACAAACAAAACCTCACCCTCCATTACCCCCCCCCCAAGCCACCATCCTCCAATGCACCAACAACCAACAAAATGAACAAAAGAGAAAAAAGAGAAAAACAGGAAAACAGAAAACAACAACACGAAAACAAAATACATCAAGGACAACGAAAATCATAACAGCAAGGCCAACTGTATACGTTTCAGTGCATGTGTGGCACTATTTACATCTGTGTATGTGTGTGTGTGTCCGTGTGTGTGCACGTGTGGGTTTGAATGCGAGGTAGTGTATATGGATGTGTACACTCGTACAAGCACCTGTGCAGCATCAGCCTCAGGCAAACAGGCATTAGATGTATCAGCATTGCCCTTCAGTGTCATTCAAACTTACTATTTTTTTGTTTATTTTGACTTAATTTTTTACTTTCATCTTTGACCGTCATTCTATCCCCCGCCCAGCAACTCCACTCCCACTTGTCTCCAGTTCAAATCAAATCAAATCAAATCAATGTTTATTTGGCACATGCGCCGAATACAACAGGTGCAGACATTACAGTGAAATGCTTACTTACAGCCCTTAACCATCAGTGCATTTATTTTAAATAAAAAAAGTAAAATAAAACAACAACACAAAAGTGTTGAGAAGAAAAAGACAGTAGGGAGGCTATATATGCAGGGGGGGTACCGGTGCAGAGTCAATGTGCGGGGGCACCGGCTAGTTGAGGTAGTTGAAGTAATATGTACATGTGGGTAGAGTTAAAGTGACTATGCATAAATAATTAACAGAGTAGCAGCAGCGTAAAAAGATGGGGTGGGGGGCAGTGCAAATAGTCCGGGTAGCCATGATTAGCTGTTCAGGAGTCTTATGGCTTGGGGGTAGAAGCTGTTGAGAAGTCTTTTGGACCTAGACTTGGCACTCCGGTACTGCTTGCCGTGCGGTAGCAGAGAGAACAGTCTATGACTAGGGTGGCTGGAGTCTTTGACAATTTTGAGGGCCTTCCTCTGACACCGCCTGGTATAGAGGTCCTGGATGGCAGGAAGCTTGGCCCCAGTGATGTACTGGGCCATACGCACTACCCTCTGTAGTGCCTTGCGGTCGGAGGCCAAGCAGTTGCCATACCAGGCAGTGATGCAACCAGTCAGGATGCTCTCGATGGTGCAGCTGTACAATTTTTGGAGGATCTGAGGACCCATGCCAAATCTTTTCAGTCTCCTGAGGGGGAATAGGCTTTGTCGTGCCCTCTTCACGACTGTGTTGGTGTGTTTGGACCATGATAGTTCGTTGGTGATGTGGACATCAAGGAACTTGAAGCTCTCAACCTGTTCCACTACAGCCCCGTCGATGAGAATGGGGGCGTGCTCAGTCCTCTTTTTTTTCCCTGTAGTCCACAATCATCTCCTTTGTCTTGGTCATGTTGAGGGAGAGGTTGTTATCCTGGCACCACACGGCCAGGTCTCTGACCTCCTCCCTATGGGCTGTCTCATCGTTGTCGGTGATCAGGCCTACCACTGTTGTGTCGTCGGCAAACTTAATGATGGTGTTGGAGTCGTGCCTGGCCATGCAGTCATGGGTGAACAGGGAGTACAGGAGGGGACTGAGCACGCACCCCTGAGGGGCCCCTCTGTTGAGGATCAGTGTGGCAGATGTGTTGTTACCTACCCTTACTACCTGGGGGCGGCCCGTCAGGAAGTCCAGGATCCAGTTGCAGAGGGAGGTGTTTAGTCTCAGGATCCTTAGCTTAGTGATGAGCTTTGAGGGCACTATGGTGTTGAATGCTGAGCTGTAATCAATGAATAGCATTCTCACGTAGGTGTTCCTCTTGTCCAGGTGGGAAAGGGCAGTGTGGAGTGCAATAGAGATTGCATCATCTGTGGATCTGTTGGGGCGGTATGCAAATTGGAGTGGGTCTAGGGTTTCTGGGATAATGGTGTTGATGTGAGCCATGACCAGCCTTTCAAAGCACTTCATGGCTACAGACGTCAGTGCTATGGGTCGGTAGTCATTTAGGCAGGTTATCTTAGTGTCCTTGGACACGGGGACTATGGTGGTCTGCTTGAAACATGTTGGTATTACAGACTCAGTCAGGGACATGTTGAAAATGTCAGTGAAGACACTTGCCAGTTGGTCAGCACATGCTCGGAGTACACGTCCTGGTATTCCGTCTGGCCCTGCGGCCTTGTGAATGTTGACCTGCTTAAAAGTCTTACTCACATCGGCTACGGAGAGCGTGATCACATAGTCATCCGGAACAGCTGGTGCTCTCATGCATGCTTGCCTCGAAGCGAGCATAGAAGTGGTTTAGCTCGTCTGGAAGTCTTGTGTCACTGGGCAGCTCGCGGCTGTGCTTCCCTTCGTAGTCTGTAATAGTTTTCAAGCCCTGCCACATCCGACGAGCGTCAGAGCCGGTGTAGTACGATTCAATCTTAGTCCTGTATTGACTCTTTGCCTGTTTGATGGTTCGTCGGAGGGCATAGCGGGATTTCCTATAAGCGTCCGGGTTAGAGTCCCGCTCCTTGAAAGCGGCAGCTCTACCCTTTAGCTCAGTGCGGATGTTTCCTGTAATCCATGGCTTCCGGTTGGGGTATGTACGTACGGTCACTGTGGGGACGACATCATCGATGCATTTATTGATGAAGCCAGTGACTGATGTGGTGTACTCCTCAATGCTAACTGAAGAATCCCGGAACATGTTCCAGTCTGTGCTAGCAAAACAGTCCTGTAGCTTAGCATCTGCGTCATCTGATTGCTTAACCGAGTCACTGGTGCTTCCTGCTTTAGTTTTTGCTTATAAGCAGGAATCAGGAGGATAGAATTATGGTCAGATTTGCCAAATGGAGGGCGAGGGAGAGCTTTGTATGCGTCTCAGTGTGTGGAGTAAAGGTGGTCTAGAGTTTTTTTTTCCTCTGGTTGCACATTTAACATGCTGATAGAAATTAGGTAAAATGGATTTAAGTTTCCCTGCATTAAAGTCCCCGGCCACTAGGAGCGCTGCCTCTGGATGAGCGTTTTCCTGTTGACTTATGGCCTTATACAGCTCATTCAGTGCAATCTTAATGCCAGCATTGG
The DNA here is from genome assembly GCF_020615455.1 of Coregonus clupeaformis. Classification (NCBI taxonomy): domain Eukaryota; kingdom Metazoa; phylum Chordata; class Actinopteri; order Salmoniformes; family Salmonidae; genus Coregonus; species Coregonus clupeaformis. The sequence continues at coordinate 24,343,303 of NC_059200.1, forward strand.
TTTGTGGTGGTAAATAGACAGCTATGAAACATATAGATGAAAACTCTCTTGGTAAATAGTGTGGTCTACAGCTTATCATAAGATACTCTACCTCAGGCCAGCAAAACCTAGAGACTTCCTTAGTATTTGATTTTGTGCACCAGCTGTTGTTTACAAATGTACACAGACCGCCACCCCTTGTCTTACCGGAGTCAGCCGTTCTATCCTGCCGATGTAGCGTATAGCCCGCTAGCTGTATGTTGTCCATGTTGTCGTTCAGCCACGACTCTGTGAAACATAAGATATTACTAGGGGTGTAACGATCCATCTACTACATCGATGTATCGATTTATATTCCTATGATCCAACTACATCGATCTGTGCTCGGCGAGTTGGCCTTTTGGACAACATATATCAATCTAACATCGTTTTAAAATGTAATAAATCGATTGTATCGATACTAGGAAATAACCCATTGGATTTAAGCACGTCAGACTTTATATGGATGTTTTTCCTAGCACTTTTAATGATAAAGGCTTTAAACATTACTCGATTCAGTCTGCCTATCCGTGACGTCATCGCCCCGCGCCAGCAGCAGCGCAAAGGCGCAAAGACAACAAAACATAGCATGGCGGACGACAGAGGAGAAGCCGACGAGCGAGAAATTATCAAGCCACCATTGCGGTCCTTACAAGAAACAGGAATCTAGGAAACTTCACCTGCACTGTCCAGTATCCAGGTATTTATTTCAGTCACACTGGTTGAATTTTTGGCTAAAAGGTTACTGAATCAATTTCAAGTCACTGAATCGTTTCGGATCGTATCGTTCTAAATGAACCAATATCGTCCTTGAATCGTATCGACAACCACGAATCGTGATACAAATCGAATCGTTGTTAAAACGAATCGTTATACCCCTAGATATTACAGTTTTTAATGTCCCGTTGGTAGGATAACCGTAATCTTAGGTCATCCCATTTATTCTCAAATGATTGAAGATTGGCTAATAGGATTGATGGGAGAGGCAGTTTACTCGCTCGCCGTCGGATCCTTACAAGGCACCCCGACCTACGTCCACGATATCTCCGTCTCTTCCTCATGCGAATGACAGGGATTTGGGCCTTGTCGGGTGTCTGTAGGATTTCCTTTGCGGCCGCCTCGTTGAAGAAAAATCTTTGTCCAATACGAGGTGAGTAATCGCTGTCCTGATATCCAGAAGCTCTTTTTGGTTATAAGAGACGATGGCAGAAACATTATGTACAAAATAAATTACAAATAACGCGGAAAAACACGCATAATAGTACAATTGGTTAGAGGGCTGTAAAACGGCAGCCATCTTCTCCGGCGCCATTATCTATCACATCCCAACCCTCAGTTTTCCTCAGTTGTATTGAATTGAACTGAAGTGAAATGAAGTGAATGTTACAGTAGTTCAGTCTCCTCTCCTCCTGTCTGTCTCTCCTGGTAGCCAGAACCCATCCAGACCCTGATCCCACTGAGTATGCCTGATGCCAACACCAGGAGGCTTAACGTGCAGAGAGCCACTCAGGAGTACGAGGCTGAGTACAACGTGTGCAAGTGTAAGCCCTGTCACAACGGGGGCACTCTGGCCCTGCTGGACGGGTTGTGCCTGTGTCTCTGTCTGCCCCAGTTTGAAGGTCTGGCCTGCCAGGATGTCAAGGCTGATAACAGTGAGTGGAGCCAGCCGTTTTATACACACGCATGCCCAAGCATGTATTCACGCACAAGCACACAAGCACACTGTCCTATGTATATAGTTAAAGCTGTCAAGCTGAAAATACAGTTTTCTTCTCCAGATAAGAATACTAAAACCCCCGTGGAGCATGTTCCTCATGAGGGGAACTGGTCGTGTTGGGCAGCCTGGTCAGGCTGCAGTGGAGGAAAACGTACCAGGACCCGCAGCTGCAACACACAGGGCCTCTCTGACGCCACCTGCAGGGGAGACAGTGTCAGTGAAGACTACTGCTGAGCTCCCTCTCATACAGAACACAATGATGACACAGCATAACAACCTGACCCCCATATATGTAGACAAAAAGGAGTTAATGCATCTTATACACACACACACACTCACACACAGTCCCGGCATGCACCCACACACACACGCACACACACACACAGGTCTATTTAATTTTGTGATAGGAAAAACTTTATCAACGTATTCCTTGAAGTAGGCCTGGTTCTGTTTTACAAATACAAATTTTCCAATAAAGTTTGACCTTTTGAGAGTTTAGATGAAAGGTGTCCACACAAAACATGAAAACATCCAATTGCATTACATATTTAAAATTCATCCTCTTCTCAAGTGTTCACTATAGACTGTGAATTGAAGTAGCTTCCTTTGACTGATCGTCTAAGAAGAAAAATGATGCCACCTTTTGGCCAAAAGTGGGTAATACAATTAATGTGGTCCTTAGAGACCTTTGGTTTGTGTTAATGATCATCATTCAAAATCTCATAATCTCAGGAATTTAAGGAAAACGGAGACCAGGACAGCCATATAACATCTTGAAATGCTCATGTATTTTATCCCATTCAACTTAATGAACCAAAACCTATCATTATGGTTTGGCATTCATAATATTATGATCCTTCCTTCAGGAAACCAAATAATATCTAGAACCATAATGTTCTCATGTTAAAATATACACTAAGTGTACAAAACATTAAGAACACCTGCTCTTTCTATGACAGACTGACCAGGTGAATCCAGGTGAAAGCTATGATCCCTTATTGATGTCACTTGTTAAATCCACTTCAATCAGTGTAGATGAAGGGGAGGATTTTTGAAGGTTAATGAAGGATTTTAGGCTGTTCTGAGGGCAAAAGGGGGGGTGCAACTCAATATTAGGAAGCTGTTCTTAATGTTTTGTACACTCAGTGCATTCGGAAAGTATTCAGACCCCTTCCCTTTTTCCACATTTTCTTACGTTACAGCCTTATTCTAAAATGTATTAAATAAAACATTTTCCTCATCAATCTACACACAATACCCCATAATGACAAAGCAAAAACAGGTTTTTATAATTTTTTGCAAATTCATTACAAATAAAAAACAGAAATACCTTATTTACATAAGTATTCAGACCCTTTGCTATGAGCCTCGAAATTGAGCTCAGTTGTATCCTGTTTCCATTGATCATCCTTGAGATGTTTCTACAACTTGATTGGAGTCCACCTGTGGTAAATCAAATTGATTGGACATGATTTGGAAAGGCACACACCTGTCTATATAAGGTCCCACAGTTGACAGTGCATGTCAGAGCATAAACCAAGCCATGAGGTTGAAGGAGCTCCGAGACAGGATTGTGTCAAGGCACAGATCTGAGGAAGGGTACCAAGAAATGTCTGCACCATTGAAGCTCCCCAAGAACCCAGTGGCCTCCATCATTCTTAAATGGAAGAAGTTTGGAACCACCAAGACTCTTCCTAGAGTTGGCCGCCATGGCCAAACTGAGCAATCGGCAGAGAAGGGCCTTGGTCAGGGAGGTGACCAAGAACCCAATGGTCACTCTGACAGAGCTCCAGAGTTCCTCTGTGGAGATGGGAGAACCTTCCAGAAGGACAACCATCTCTGCAGCATTCCACCAATCGGGCCTTCATGGTAGAGTGACCAGACGGAAGCCACTCCTCAGTAAAAGGCATATGACAGCCTGCTTGGAGTTTGCCAAAAGGCACCTGAAGGACTCTCAGACAATGAGAAACAAGATTCTCTTGCAAACATTTCTAAAAACCTGTTTTTGCTTTGTCATTATGGGGTATTGTGTGTTGAATGAGGAGGGAAAAAAACAATTTAATCAATTCTAGAATAAGGCTGTAACGTAACAAAATGTCGAAAAAGTCAAGGGGTCTGAATACTTTCCGAATGCATTGTAAGTTAAATGCATTATCGTTAGAGAGCTTCCACAAAAAAGTTATCCTCTTTTGTCTACGAAGGAAATGTAAATAACGGCACTGGAGGGCCGTATACATTTACAGAAAAAAAAACAGCCAGTAAATCTGATCAGCCCCTTGCTAACACAAACATTTAAAACACATTTTCCAAAACATGTATCCTACATTCCAAATATGCATGAAACCATGGAACCATGCTAAAATAAGTCATCCAAAACAGCCTTGTTCCTAAAACACAGTGCTGCTGTCCGTCTTTCCACTTTGGTAAACTTCAAAAAGTGTTGGGTAAAGTTTGTACGTTCACCCTTTTTTTCAATTTTCGCCTAAAATGACATACCCAAATCTAACTGCCTGTAGCTCAGGACCTGAAGCAAGGACATGCATATATTCTTGATACCATTTGAAAGGAAACACTTTGAAGTTTGTGGAATGTGAAATTAATGTAGGAGAATATAACACATTAGATCTTGTAAAAGATAATACAAACAAAAAAACATGCGTTTTCTATTTATTTTTTTGTTCCATCATCTTTGAAATGCAAGAGAAAGGCCACAATATAATATTGCAGTTTAGGCGCAATTTAGATTTTTTGCCACTAGATGGCCGCAGTGTGTGTGCAAAGTTTCAGATTGATCCAGTGAAGCATTGCAATACTGGACTATTTTGTATCAAGTCTGCCCAAATGTGCCGAATTGGTCAATTGATACATTGTCAAGTACATAACTATAGAGAACATACAAAAATGATGTGCTAATACAAAATGTTAGTTTACACACTCCCAGGAATGTCATACATGAATGATCATTAGCTTATACACTAACTTTCACACATCTAGATGTCCGGGCTGGGTGGGTGTGGAGCCAGAGACAGCAGGGGTTCAAACTGTAGAACACAGTTCCTACATTTGATTATAAAAATGGATTTTATTAAAAAATAACTATGCTACATTTTATCTCTGGGACCCTTAGGATGACAAATCAGAGCAAGATTACTGAATGTAAGTACATTATTTACCTTCAGAGGTGAATGTATCAAACCAGTTGCCGTGATATGTTTTTTGTTGTTGTGCACTCTCCTCAAACAATAGCATTAGGTTAATGGCCTAATAACTCATCTTTAAAAACATGGCCACATTCCAAGCAGCTACACCGTGGAAATGAGAAACAGATGAAGCTTGAAAGACAGACAGAGAGAGAGATGGGAGAGGGGAGAGAGAGAGAGAGAGAGAGAGAGAGAGAGAGAGAGAGAGAGAGAGAGAGAGAGAGAGAGAGAGAGAGAGAGAGAGAGAGAGAGAGAGAGAGAGAGAGAGATGGTTTATCTTGACATGGACAGGGGGAAAATGAGATATCTGATATTTTTTAATTGTGTATACATTCTTAGAAAAAAAAGGTGCTATCTAGAACCTAAAATGGTTCTTCGGCTGTTCCAGATAGAACCCTTTTGGTTCCAGGTAGAACCATTTTGAGTTCCATGAAGAACCCTTTCCACAGAGGGTTCTACCTGAAAATGGTTCTCCAATTGGGACAGCTTACCAACCCTTTTTTCTAAGAGTGTAGAGATACCAAGCCCTCGTAAATTAGGTTTGCAGTATGTAGACATTACATTTACATTTTAGTCATTTAGCAGACACTCTTATCCAGAGCGACTTACAGTTAGTACATACATTTTTTTCATACTGGTCCCCTGTGGGAATCAAACCCACAACCCTGGCGTTGCAGGCGCCATGCTCTACCAACTGAGCTACACAGGACACGAGACATCTTAGGCTAGCATTAAGTATGCAACAAGAGAGCTCTCTTTCGATATGAACATATTTGGGCATTACCTCTCACATAGCCATGTTTAACATTTGACACAAGTCTGAACTGGTAACAGCAGGGTTCCTAGATTGAGCAAACTGGAACCAGACAGGCCAGGTCATTAAGATGTTCCTGATCCTGATTCTCTCTGTCCCGCTGGTCTCTGTGTCCCGCTGGTCTCTCTGTCCAACTGGTCTCTGTGTCCCGCTGGTCTCGCTGTCCCGCTGGTCTCTGTGTCCCGCTGGTCTCTGTGTCCCGCTGGTCTCTCTGTCCCGCTGATCTCTGTGTCCCGCTGGTCTCTCTGTCCCGCTGGTCTCTGTGTCCCGCTGGTCTCTCTGTCCCGCTGGTCTCTGTGTCCTGCTGGATAGAACCTGGATGGAGATTTATCTGGGGTTTTACATCATAAAGGGTTGAAAGTGACAGTGGATGTTGACGAGGCAGAAAGATAGCAGCTCCCTGGTGTTTGAACTTTGACCCTCTCGTCATAGCACTACTGATACACAGACTCATACTCCATATGGTTTGCACATACACAACATATACACAACACATACACAACACAACACATACACAACACAACACAACACAACACAACACAACACAACACATACACAACACAACACAACACACCACAACACATACACAACACATACACGTGTAAACCAAGATGGCGTAGTAGTGCAGTCCTGTTTTTGTCGTGTGTCTGTAAATAGCCTGTAAATACCCTGTTTTTTTGTATTTTTCGTACATATTTTCCTATCAGACTTTTCATCCTTCTACAAAATATACTTTCCTGCAACCCGCCTCACTCAATGTGGAACGGATTCTATTATTGACTTACCTTTTATCTAGAATCTCCAGTTGAAACTAGCTAGCCAGCTAACTAGCTACTTGCTATTAGCCACAGTTAGCGGTATTTCACCCAGAACATTGGATTTTTCTGCTGGAATAATTTAATCACTGGACATTAATCACCGGATCGCAACTAGCTAGCCGCAACCGAATGGATGTTGCTGTTTGGCTAATCACCACTGCCCCCGATGCAAGCACCAGTTAGTCTCGAGCTAGCCTAGAGCCAGGCTCATATCCCGGCTATCTATCTCTAGGTCTATCGGACGGGAGTAGCCAGCTAACTAGCTACTTGCTATCAGCTACCGTTAGCGGTTTTTCACCATTGTCCGTGGCCTGCACCACCTACCAGCCAGCTCTAGTCTGGACTATTATTCAGCCAGTCTGCACTGTCTGCACAGCGCGTTATCGACCCAGAACATATCAGTTTTTCTGCCGGATAACTGAATCACTGGACCTTTAACTCCGGATTCATCGCTACCAGCTAGCTGCAACAAAATGGACGTTGTGGTCTGGCTAATCATCCTGAGCTAGGCCCATCTCCCATATCCCGGCTATCTACCTCTCTGTCAACCGGACGGGACCACCTAGTGTTGACACGGAGCCCCGCCGATCCTACACGACTGGTCTGCCGACGAAATCGTCTGATGTGGTTACAACAGGCTTCCCGTTATGACGTCGACCACGAAGATTCCATCTGCTAGCCCCGGCCCGCTAGCACACGCTAGCCGTGGCCTCTTTCTCGCTAGTGCTTTAGCAGCCCCCGAACTACCTCCGAACTATCCTATTGCTGTTCACCGGACCTTATGATAACTCAGCTATACAGCTGATGTCTGCTGGACTGTTCCTTTTTACGGTACTGCATCCTGTTTATGTTTAGCCTCAGCCCAAACTGTGTCGTCATTACCAGCTGTTGTCTTAGCTCTCTCAAATTACACCTGTGATTGCTTTATGCCTCTCTCCCTTGTCAATATGGTTAGCTTATTGTTGTCTCGGTTATTTCTAATTGTACTATTTCACTGTAGATCCCCCAGGCCAGCTAAACCTGCCTTAGATAGCTCCTTTGTCCCACCCCCCATACACGCGGAGACCGACTCAATTGGTGCCTCCAGTGATGCTATCTCTTTCATTGTTACCCAACGCTTAGGTTTACCTCCACTTTACTCATATCCTTCCATATCCTTGTCTGTACATAATGCCCTGAATCTTTTCTACAACGCCCGGAAATCTGCCCCCTTTATTCTATGTACCCAACGCACTAGAAGACCAGTTCAGCCTATAGCCGTATCCTTATTCTAGTCCTCCTCTGTTCCTCCGGTGATGTAGAGGCTAACCCAGGCCCTGCAGCCCTCAATATCACTCCTACTCCCCAGGCGCTATCATTTGCTGACTTCTGTAATCGCAAAAGTCTTGGTTTCTTGCATTTAAATATCAGAAGTCTACTTCCTAAGTTTGAGTTATTCACTGCGTTAACACACTCCGCCAACCCTGATGTTCTAGCAGTGTCTGAATCCTGGCTTAGGAAGGCCACCAGAAATTCTGAAATTTCCATCCCCAACTACAACATTTTCCGTCTAGATAGAACTGCCAAAGGGGGTGGAGTTGCAATCTACTGTAGAGATAGCCTGCAGAGCTCTATCATACTATCCAGGTCTGTGCCCAAACAGTTTGAGCTTCTACTTCTAAAAATCCACCTTTCCAGAAATACGTTTCTCACTGTTGCCGCTTGCTACAGACCCCCCTCAGCCCCCAGCTGTGCCCTGGACACCATATGTGAATTGATTGCCCCCCATTTATCCTCAGAGTTCATACTTTTTGGTGACCTAAATTGGGATATGCTTAATACCCCGGCCATCCTACAATCCAAACTAGATGCCCTCAATCTCACACAAATTATCAACGAACCTACCAGGTACAACCCTAAATCCGTAAACATGGGTACCCTCATAGATATCATCCTGACTAACTTACCCTCTAAATACACCTCCGCTGTCTTCAACCAGGATCTCAGCGATCACTGCCTTATTGCCTGCATCCGTAACGGGTCCGCGGTCAAACGACCACCCCTCATCACTGTCAAACGCTCCCTAAAACACTTTAGTGAGCAGGCCTTCCTAATTGACCTGGCTCAGGTATCCTGGATGGATATAGATCTCATTCCGTCAGTAGAGGATGCCTGGTTGTTCTTTAAAAGTAATTTCCTCTCAATCTTAAATAAACATGCCCCATTCAAAAAATACAGAACTAAGAACAGATATAGCCCCTGGTTCTCCTCAGACTTGACTGCCCTTGACCAGCACAAAAACATCCTGTGGCGTACTGCATTAGCATCAAATAGCCCCCGCGATATGCAACTTTTCAGGGAAGTTAGGAACCAATATACACAAGCAGTCAGGAAAGCAAAGGCTAACTTTTTCAAACAGAAATTTGCATCCTGTAGCACAAACTCCAAAAAGTTTTGGGACACTGTAAAGTCCATGGAGAATTAGAGCACTTCCTCCCAGCTGCCCACTGCACGGAGGCTAGGAAACAACCGATAAATCTACAATAATCGAGAATTTCAACAAGCATTTTGCTACGGCTGGCCATGCTTTCCACCTGGCTACCACTACCCCGGCCACCAACTCTGCACCCAACGCTGCAACTTGCCCAAGCCCCCCCCGCTTCTCCTTCACACAAATTCAGACAGCTGATGTTCTGAAAGAGCTGCAAAATCTGGACCCCAACAAATCAGCTGGGCTAGACAATCTGGACCCTTTCTTTCTAAAACTAGCCGCCGAAATTGTCGCAACCCCTATTACTAGCCTGTTCAACCTCTCTTTCGTAACGTCTGAGATCCCCAGAGATTGGAAAGCTGCCGCGGTCATCCCCCTCTTCAAAGGGGGTGACACTCTAGTTCCAAACTGTTACAGACCTATATCCATCCTGCCCTGCCTTTCGAAAGTATTTGAAAGCCAAGTTAACAAACAGATCACCGACCATTTCGAATCCCACCGTACCTTCTCCGCTATGCAATCCGGTTTCCGAGCTGGTCATGGGTGCACTTCAGCCACGCTCAAGGTCCTAAACGATATTATAACCGCGATCGATAATAGACAGTTGTCACACCCTGGCTCTGGGACTCATTATGTTGAGCCAGGGTGTGTTCATTCTATGTGTTTTGTTTCTATGTTGGGTGTTCTAGGTTGTTTATTTCTATGTTTGACTGAGTGACTCCCAATCAGAGGCAACGAGTGTCAGCTGTGTGCTGGTTGTCTCTGATTGGGAGCCATATTTAACTGTCTGTGTTTCACTTTGTGTTTGTGGGTTTTTGTTCCGTGTTCGGTCATTGTCACTGAGGACTTCACGAGTCGTTTATTGTTTTGTTATTTCGTGTGTATGCTTTAATTAAATAAAGCAAGTATGTTCGCAACTAACGCTGCGCTTTGGTCCACTCCTTCATACGACGTTCGTGACAACAGTACTGTGCAGCCGTCTTCATCGACCTGGCCAAGGCTTTCGACTCTGTCAACCACCGCATTCTTATTGGCAGACTAAATAGCCTTGGTTTCTCAAATGACTGCCTCGCCTGGTTCACCAACTACTTCTCAGATAGAGTTCAATGTATCAAATCGGAGGGCCTGTTGTCTGGACCTATGGCAGTCTCTATGGGGGTGCCACAGGGTTCAATTCTTGGGCCGACTCTTTTCTCCGTGTATATCAATGATGTCGCTCTTGCTGCTGGTGACTCTCAGATCCACCTCTACGCAGACCACACCATTTTGTATAGATCTGGCCCTTCATTGGACACTGTGTTAACAAACCTCCAAACGAGCTTCAATGCCATACAACACTCCTTCAGTAGCCTCCAACTGCTCTTAAACACTAGTAAAACTAAATGCATGCTCTTCAATCGAACGCTGCTGGCACCCGCCCAACTGACTAGAATCACCACTCTCGACGGGTCTGACCTAGAGTATGTGGACAACTACAAATACCTAGGTGTCTGGTTAGACTGTAAACTCTCCTTCCAGACTCACATTAAGCATCTCCAATCAAAAGTTAAATCTAGAATCGGCTTCCTATTTCGCAACAAAGCCTCCTTCACTCATGCTGCCAAACATGCCCTCGTAAAACTGACTATCCTACCGATCCTTGACTTCGGCGATGTCATTTACAAAATAGCCTCCAACACTCTACTCAGCAAATTGGATGTAGTCTATCACAGTGCCATCCGTTTTGTCTCCAAAGCCCCATACACTACCCATCACTGTGACCTGTATGCTCTTGTTGGCTGGTCCTCACTACATGTTCGTCGTCAAACCCACTGGCTCCAGGCCATCTATAAATCACTGCTAGGCAAATCCCCGCCTTATCTTAGCTCATTGGTCACCATAGCAGCACCCACCCGTAGTCTGCGCTCCAGCAGGTATATCTCACTGGTCATTCCCAAAGCCAACACCTCCTTTGGCCGCCATTCCTTCCAGTTCTCTGCTGCCAATGACTGGAACGAATTGCAAAAATCTCTGAAGCTGGAGACTCTTATCTCCCTCACTAACTTTAAGCATCAGTTGTCAGAGCACCTTACCGATCACTGCACCTGTACACAGCCCATCTGAAATTAGCCCACCCAACTACCTCATCCCTATATTGTTATTTATTTTGCTCTTTTGCAACCCAGTATCTCTATTTGCACATAATCTCTTGCACATCTAGCATTCCAGTGTTAATACTAATTGTAATTATTTTGCACTATAGCCTATTTATTGCCTTACCTCCATAACTTGCTACATTTGCACACACTGTATATATATTTTCTGTTGTATTTTTTGACTTTATGTTTTTTTACCCCATATGTAACTCTGTGTTGTTGTTTTTATCGCACTGCTTTGCTTTATCTTGGCCAGGTCGCAGTTGTAAATGAGAACGTGTTCTCAACTGGCTTACCTGGTTAAATAAAGGTGAAATAAATAAAATAAAAATAAACACAACACAACACATACACAACACAACACAACACATACACAACACAACACAACACAACACAACACAACACAACACATACACAACACAACACAACACAACACAACACATACACAACACAACACAACACAACACATACACAACACAACACAACACAACACAACACATACACATACACAACACAACACATACACAACACAACACATACACAACACATACACAACACATACACATACACATACACATACACATACACAACACAACACATGCACAACACAACACAACACAACACAACACAACACAACACAACACAACACATACACAACACAACACAACACAACACAACACAACACACACAACACATACACAACACAACACAACACAACACTACACAACACTACACAACACAACACATACACAACACATACACAGCACAACACATACACAACAAATACACAACACAACACAACACATACACAACACAAACACAACACAACACAACACATACACAACACAACACAACACCAACATACACAACACAACACAACACATACACAACACATACACAACACATACACAACACAAACACAACACAACACAACACAACACAACACATACACAACACAACACCAACACATACACAACACATACACAACACAAAACAACACAACACAACACAACACAACACCAACACAACACAACACAACACAACACCAACACCAACATACACAACACAACACCAACACCAACACCAACACAACACAACACAACACAACACAACACAACACATACACCACACAACACATACACTACACAACACATACACCAACACAAACACCAACACAACACAACACATACACAACACATACACAACACCAACATACACAACACAACACCAACACCAACACCAACACAACACAACACAACACAACACAACACAACACATACACCACACAACACATACACTACACAACACATACACCAACACAAACACCAACACAACACAACACATACACAACACATACACAACACCAACACCAACACATACACAACACATACACAACACCAACACATACACAACACATACACAACACAACACAACACAACACAACACATACACTACACAACACATACACTACACAACACATACACCAACACAAACACCAACACAACACAACACAACACATACACAACACCAACACCAACACCAACACCAACACATACACAACACATACACAACACCAACACAACACATGCACAACACAACACAACACATACACAACACCAACACCAACACCAACACATACACAACACATACACAACACCAACACAACACATGCACAACACAACACAACACAACACATACACTACACAACACATACACTACACAACACATACACCAACACAAACATCAACACAACACAACACATACACATATACAACACCAACACCAACACCAACACATACACAACACATACACAACACATACACAACACAACACATACACTACACAACACAACACATACACTACACAACACATACACCAACACAAACACCAACACAACACAACACAACACAACACATACACAACACCAACACCAACACCAACACCAACACCAACACCAACACATACACAACACATACACAACACCAACACAACACATGCACAACACATACACAACACAACACAACACAACACAACACAACACATACACTACACAACACATACACTACACAACACATACACCAACACAAACACCAACACCAACACAACACAACACATACACATACACAACACCAACACCAACACCAATACATACACATACACAACACATACACAACACCAACACAACACATACACAACACATACACAACACATACACAACACAACACATACACATACACATACACATACACATACACATACACTTACACTTACACATACACACACACATATGGTACAGACATACACATGCACATACACAACACAATACACACACACACACACACACACGTATGGTACAGACATGTGCATAAACATATGCACATAAGCACTCACACACACACACACGTTACTTTTCACAACCAGAGGGTAATATCCCTGTTACTACATAGCACTTCACTGTCAAAGCCGTTCTGCCTTTTTAAAGCCTCTGCTAACAACCACAAGTGTCCTGCCCCATTTTGTGACTTTGTTTAACTGTTTCCATCTGAGAGCTGTGAACAAAGTCATTAGCACTGGGCTAATGCTCCTAGATCCTGCTCTCACAATGGGTAGAAGGGGCTTGAGATGAACTGTGATATTTGCCTAGCTCGGCTGGCTTTGATTTGCCTGTTTGCTCTCGGGTTTAAATTGAGTCATTTACCGTCAGCACTGCAAGCATGACTGGAGATCCCTGTGCCTGAGCCAAGCTTGTTAAACAAACAGTGGTGGAGTGGTAGAGAGAGGGGGAGGGGGAGGGGGAGGGGGAGAGGGAGGGGGAGGGAAAGAGGGAGAAGGGGTGGAGAGAGAGAGGTAGGGAGAGAGAGAAAGCAGAGGGAGAGGGAGGGAGGGAATGTGGGGGTGTCAAAGTGTTGGTTTGCTTACAAAAGCAATGAGAGTACTGGCTGCCACTGTCTGAAAGCTGCACAGTAATACATCAAATGAACTGCAGCGCCGCAGCATACCTTGGGAGTATGTGTTTATAACACATTTGAAACACTGGCATGAGATCTTTTAGGTGACCTTTCCAATGTGATCACTTCTCCATTGCTTTTACGGTTAGGTATGTATGAGACAGTAGATATTAATCTTATCGTTTCATTTGTGCAACACTGATAAGGAAACTGAAGGGGAAAAAAGCGTATGATTGGCCTCTTATAATTGTATTTTGGTTCCACAAATAAATCGATTTTGTGGTAAACCCTCATATTCTGAGTGCTTGTTGCTTAGCTTGTTTCAATAGCCACTACGACTCAAACACTGTTTGGCCTCAGTCTTATACCAACCTTGACTTCTCTCTCTCTCTCTCTCTCTCTCTCTCTCTCTCTCTCTCTCTCTCTCTCTCTCTGTCTGTCTGTCTGTTTCTGTCTCTCTCTGTGTGTCTGTCTGTGTGTCTGTCTGTCTGTCTGTCTGTCTGTCTGTCTGTCTGTGCTGTCTCTCTCTCTCTCTCTCTCTCTCTCTCTCTATCTACCGAAACTCTATTGTTCTTCTCTCTTGTAATTGCATGCTCTCTATCTCTCATATCCAGTGCCTCTCCCTTCCTCTCTCTATCACTCCATCCCTTCCCCTCTCAAGACTGACCTACAGTTTGTTTTTCAAAAATAACACCATCGACCTACCCTCCCTTCATTGCAAAAACAAAAAGCCACAGACCTTAGAGCGAGAGAGAGAGAGAAATAGAGAGAGTGGGAGGAATGTGTGATGGATGAATACCTAGACAGTGGCTGGGGGTGGTGGCCCCTGGCCCTCAGGATGTCAGGATAATGGAGTAAAGCTTTGGGCTCCCATTGAGCTCCAGGGAGACCCTATTCACTGCCGACATCACCCCAGCCTCGGGCCATTATCTTAGGCTAAAATGTTTTGTTCTCGCCCCTCTCTAGAACAAAACGGTTAGCACAAAATAATGAACTTCTTTCCATCGATAGACTCTCCCAGTTCTCTGTTTACTCATGTTTTTTATATTGGTTAATTGTTGAGCACGCAAAAGGGGAAAAGTACTTTGAAAGATGAGTATATTTGAGGGAGTTGTTTTTTTAACATTCTGTTTGTATGCTTAAACACGTTGGTTATATTATATTTGGCGATATGAAAGTTTGAGGATGGTTTAATGATGACATGAGTTTGAGGAAAAGGAGAAGTTAAAAACCTTGTTTGACGCAAAACTATAAAAAAACATATACCGAGACAGCAAGTGCACGATGGTAAAAAAATAAATAATTACAAGACAAATTTAAACAATTGTAGGGTAGGAACTTGCCCTTTACTTCAGAAGGAAATAGACAACCATTATTATTTCCCCAAAATTATCATGCACTCAAATCCCATTTAGGTATCTATGTATCCCCAGGCTAGAAGTGATGTGTTTCCTTAAAGGCCATGTAAAGCCATATTCCATATCATAATAGATTATTGTTATATTTGTACATTTTCCAAACAACAATTAGCAACATTAATTAGTTTAATTCAGAACGGTAACTAAATTAAAATAAAATAAATAAAGGTCAACTAACTTTCTATAAAATATGTGTGTGTGTGTGTGTGTGTGTGATTGTTTCCCAGCTCATTGATCAAACAGCTATAGAACCAAGGCATGAACTCTTAAGTTTGCTTTAAAAAATGACCCATTGTTTTCTCCTTGCGTCCTCGGACCTAAACACACAGGCCTGCATATTCTCAGAAACTCTCCCCTCTCAGAGAGGTATAGGGGGGTATATTGCTTTAAGACAAACCCCTGAATGGTGTGAAAGGGGCTCCACTCCCTGGTCCTCTCCTCTAAACGGCTGGACACAGTTGAAGTCTCCCCCCCTGGGGTCAGTGGAGCCATTTCTGGGTTAGAGGGCCACCATGGCAGATTACTGCACACAGCTGTCCCAGCACCGTGGAAATGAAATTATGCCCCGTGTCAGCAATGTTTTGTGTTCCTTCTTCCTCCTCCTCTACTCTCCCCCGCAACCCAAACTCAAAACCTACGCTTCACTCCTGACTCCCTCGGTCCTTTCAAAACTTTAGCGTACCTCTATTCGTCTTCTCTGGCCCTGGCCGCAGGTGGGAGAGGCAGGAATGAGAAACCAATCAGGACACCCTGCTGAGAGCTCAACTCCAGCGTTCCAGAGATCCCTGCATGGGTTGGAAGAAGTTATCTGATTGGCCCGGGTGAATATCCCCCTTCTTTATCTATGTCCCAAATGGCACCCTATTCCCCACGTAGTGAACTACTTTTTACCATAGCCCTATCCTATTCCCTATGTAAAATGGTGCCATTTGGGACATTGCCTTTGTGTCAGCATCATCATTCACAGAGGTCTGAACTAGCCCCCCCCAGGCACTTAAAAACAATAACTCAGCCCCTCCCCCACCGTAACCCCCTCTCACCTCTCCTAAAGCCCAGGGTGAACCAGGCAGCCCCCTCCCTCACACCCCTATAACCTCCACAGCCCTCAGTAGACCGCTGGGCTGGGGGTTTACGTACTCAGCTTGTCTGTGGGTGAGTTTGTTTATTCTCTGGTCAGTCCTGAGAGGTAAGTAGCCAAGAATACAGGCAGAAACCCCTTCCACTTGACATGGTGTGGTTTAATACAGTCATGACAAGCAAATATGTCAATGAAAGAGGAAAAATTAACCCTGTCCTAAGAGCTTGCATTTAAACAAATATACTGTAGCATACAGCTGTAGGATCTTAATTTGACCAGTATTGTCACAGCAACATAATCCTGCAGCAACAGGATTTGAACGTTTAGTCCATACTGTTGCTTGATCGGTGGATAGGCTATTAGCTAGCCAAAAGTAGGCTACATGAAAAGTAGTGTCAACGTGTTTTAGTGTGAGTTTTCAGTGAATTTATGTAAATAACAAAGCTTGTGCATTTCCAGCGGCGCAGTACAATTCTCAGCAACAAAAGAGTGATCAAATTAAGATCCTATATCTGTATGTTTGTATATTTAAAAAAAACTGCTTTATAATTCAAAGTTCAATTTCAAATCAGCAAAGTTTCTATTTCGGCTGACTGTTTACACACAACTGGGAAATCAACCTTCTCTTTCAGAGCAACTTTAGTCTTACGTTTCCCCCTCTCTTTCCCCACTCACCTATTTTTCTCTCCATCTCGCTTTAGGGTTCACAGGAGGCACAAGGAAGTCTAACTGGATTAGAGACCGTTTTTTTTCAAAGGCCGGTGAACTCACAAAGGGTTTGACGTGACAGAATCAATGTGGCAGTTTGGAATTTTGAAGAGTTTCACAGAAGTTTAAAAGAGAAAGGGAGTAATTTCATTACTGGCATTTTTATTATTATTTTATTATTGTGGGCAGTTCATTGAGTAGCCTACAGATGCTTCTAAAACAACATGGAAAATAGTTAAGGGGCCCCAATGTTATTTGTGTAACATGTATGCATCTTATGAAATATGCCCCTTTTTGATATTAGAATACCACACAATTACCTTAGATATCCAGTATTGATACTTATTTAATTTACCTAGTTTACATTGTGTAAAATGTTAATGGTTTACCTTCTAGTAATGTATTTCAACTGAGAGAAAGTTCAGAGGGGAAAATGTGGTCAGTATGCTCAGGGGTTTGTTAATCATGATTGTTTCAAGAAGCATCTCAACCATAAGTCATATCATCGACTTAATTGCGTCTAGATTGGAATGTCCACTAATGTAAGACTATTAGTCTGCTTCTGCAGATCCCAGAGTTACCCAGAAGGAGAGGGGTTAGTGTGTGTGTATGTATGTATGTGTTTGTGCTTGCATGCATCTGTGTGTGTGGATAAAGGGGGTTGGGGGTGGTTGCACAAGGTAGAGGGTTGCACAAGAAGCACTTTGAGTTATGATGAGGCTACTTTAATGCAGTAGTGTGTCCTGCAGCACTGCACCCATCTGCCTCTAGCCTCTCCTCTATTTCAGCATGATGGAAAAAAAACAACTAGCCTATTTTCCTCCGGTGCCAAAAGTTAATTGAAAACATTGCAGGGGAAAGTATGGTTTTGGGGGCCCCATATGACTCTCATTCTCTATGGGGGTGCCACAGGGTTCAATTCTCGGGCCAACTCTATTCTCTGTGTATATCAATGATGTCGCTCTTGCTGCTGGTGACTCACATCCACCTCTACGCAGACGACACCATTTTGTATACATCTGGCCCTTCATTGGACACTGTGTTAACAAACCTCAAAACGAGCTTCAATGCCATACAACACTCCTTCAGTAGCCTCCAACTGCTCTTAAACGCTAGTAAAACTAAACGCATGCTCTTCAATCGAACGCTGCTTGCACCCGCCTGCCCAACTAGAATCACTACTCTCGGCGGCTCTGACTTAGAATATGTGGACAACTACAAATACCTAGGTGTCTGGTTAGACTGTAAACTCTCCTTCCAGACTCACATTAAGCATCTCCAATCCAAAGTTAAATCTAGAATCGGCTTCCTATTTCGCAACAAAGCCTCCTTCACTCATGCTGCTAAACATGCCCTCGTAAAACTGACTATCCTACCGATCCTTGACTTCGGCGATGTCATTTACAAAATAGCTTCCAACACTCTACTCAGCAAATTGGATGTAGTCTATCACAGTGCCATCCGTTTTGTCACCAAAGCCCCATATACTACCCAACATTGTGACCTGTACGCTCTCGTTGGCTGGCCTTCACTACATATTTGTCGCCAAACCCACTGGCTCCAGGTCATCTATAAATCCCTTCTAGGCAAATCCCCGCCGTATCTTAGCTCATTGGTCACCATAGCAAACACCCACCCGTAGTATGCGTTCCAGCAGGTATATCTCACTGGTCAACCCCAAAGCCAACACCTCCTTTGGCTGCCATTCCTTCCAGTTCTCTGCTGCAAATGACTGGAACGAACTGCAAAAATCTCTGAAGCTGGAGACACTTATCTCCCTCACTATCTTTAAGCATCAGTTGTCAGAGCAGCTTACCGATCACTGCACCTGGACACAGCCCATCTGTAATTAGCCCACCCAACTACCTCATCCCCATATTGTCATTTACATTGTTATTTAGTTTGCTCATTTGCAACCCAGTATCTCTATTTGCACATAATCTTCTGCACATCTATCACTCCAATGTTAAAACTAAATTATAATTGTAATTATTTTGCACTATGGCCTATTTATTGCCTTACCTCCATAACTTACTACGTTTTGTTTATTCCATATGTAACTCTGTGTTGTTGTTGTTTTTTCCGCACTGCTTTGCTTTATCTTGGCCAGGTCGCAGTTGTAAATGAGAACTAAATAAAGGTGAAATTAAAAAAATAAAATAAAAATCCTTCATTATTCCTAGCAATAATAAAGAGGCATTACAATTAATAATGGTTGGAGCCCAGGCCTGCTCTCTTAAAGCGGCAGTACCCTCTTTGTGACGGCTAACAAAGGCCCATAAATGCATTCGCCACATCACCATGACAAAGCTGCAGGGTTTCCACAGTTTGTATATTTTTTTATTTTTTTTACATTGAGTGGGAAGGAAAGCAAAAGTAATTGGAGCGAAATACATCATTGGTTCAAGTTAAGTTTTAATGTCATGTGCACAAGTACAGTGACATGCCTTTCTTGCAAGCTCTAACCCCAAAAATGCAGCAATCAATAACAATGTAATATAAAAATAACATAAGGTAGAACAAAAACACACAATAAATAAAAATAAGAAATAAGAAGAACACAATAAATTATGTAAGCATACTATATACATACCATATACAGGGTCAATCAGTTCCAGTACCATATTAACAATGTGCAGGAATACTGGAGTGATAGAGGTAGATATGTATAGGGGTAAGGTGACTAGGCATCAGGATATATGATAAACAGAGTAGCAGCAGCGTATATGATGGTTGAATGTGAGTGGGTGTGTAGTCAGTATAAATGTATGTGCATATTATGTTAGTGTGAGCAAATGATGGAGTGAGTGTTTCTGTGTGTGTTGGAGTGACAGTGTGCGTGAGTGTGTAGGGCCCTGTGAGTGTGTAGGTCCTGTGAGTGTGTAGGGCCCTGTGAATGTGTAGGGCCCTGTGAGTGTGTAGGGCCCTGTGAGTGTAAATGCCCTGTGAATGTGTAGGGTCCTGTAAGTGTGTAGGGCCCTGTGAATGTGTAGGGTCCTGTGTGTGTGTAGGGCCCTGTGAATGTGTAGGGCCCTGTGAATGTGTAGGGTCCTTTGAGTGTGTGGGGCCCTGTGAGTGTGTAGGGCCCTGTGAATGTGTAGGGTCCTGTGAGTGTGTAGGGCCCTGTGAATGTGTAGGGTCCTGTGAGTGTGTGGGGCCCTGTGAGTGTGTAGGGCCCTGTAAGTGTGTAGGGTCCTGTGAGTGTGTAGGGTCCTGTGAATGTGTAGGGTCCTGTAAGTGTGTAGGGTCCTGTGAGTGTGTTGGGTCCTGTGAGTGTGTAGGGTCCTGTGAGTGTGTAGGGCCCTGTGAGTGTGCAGGGTCCTGTGAGTGTGTAGGGTCCTGTGAGTGTGTAGGGCCCTGTGAATGTGTAGGGTCCTGTGAGTGTGTAGGGTCCTGTGAGTGTGTTGGGTCCTGTGAGTGTGTAGGGTTTTCCGGGCCTTCCTTTCACACCGCCTGATACAGAGGTCCTGTCCACACCACCCTCTGTAGTACCATGTGATCAAGGGTGATGCTATTGCCATACCAAACAGTGATGCAGACAGTCAAAATACTCTCAATGGTACAGCTGTATAACTTTTTGAGGATTTGAGGGCCCATGCCACATCTTTTCAACCACCTCAAATCAAATCAAATCAAATTGTATTGGTCACATGCGCCAAATACAACAGGTGCAGACATTACAGTGAAATGCTTACTTACAGCCCTTAACCAACAGTGCATTTATTTTTAACAAAAAATGTAAAAATAAAACAACAACAAAAAAAGTGTTGAGAAAAAAGAGCAGAAGTAAAATAAAGTGACAGTAGGGAGGCTATATATACAGGGGGGTATCGTTGCAGAGTCAATGTGCGGGGGCACCGGCTAGTTGAGGTAGTGTCACGGTTCAGACAGACGACAAGAGGACCACAATTGCGTCACACCAGAAAGTTTATTAAAACTTAAGGGAAAAGGGAAGTAGGGAGTGAGTGAAGGCTCCAGGGGTTATCCCGTCCAATGTGCTGGGTCTGTGCCCCCCCAGTGGCAGCGATCGTCCGATGACGCCGGTGGTTGGTGGTCCAGAAGTCCTGGGGGGAGGAAACACAGACACAACGGGGCGGATGAAACAAGGCAGAAGTACAGTTCAAGGGAAATCCAAATACGTTGTAGCAAGGCAGAAGGCTGGTCAGAGTTACCGGGGTCGAAGAGTAGTCAGGAGTCGTAATGGCAGAGAGCAGGTCTGGTTTTCCTGGGGCAGAAGAGTATCCAAGAATCAGGCAGGTCCGGGGTCACAAAACAAGGGTGAGCCAGAAGCGCGAGCACACAGGTTCGGGTGTGAGCTTTGCAGACGATCTGACAAAGGAGAGCTGAAAGACGGGACTTTAAATACTGGGAGAGGTTAGTGGGTAATGCAGCGCAGCTGGCAGAGTAATTAGAGCCGAGCAGAGCAGGAACAGGTGGAGCTCGTTAGGCTGAGTAGAGAGAGAGAGATGAGCAGAGTGGAAGATAGTGGAAACACATTAAGGTGGTAACCCGGTGGAGTGAGAGGGCTCATGACAGAACCCCCCAAGGGACGGCCCCAGAAGTCCCAAGAGCAACACCACGCCGGGCGGGAGGAGGGGAGCCGGAGGAGGGCTAGAACTCCTCCGAACGGTCCGAGCGAACGCCCTCATCCTCGGAGGAAGCCGGAGGGCCGTGGTCGGGAGATGGGACAGGTCCCGAGACAGGATCAGGCACAGGACAGGAAGCCGAGGCGGGCAGGACGGTTAGGGATCCCTCTGGGGCGGCCCCTACGGATTGCAGGTTGATCAGGATGCCGTTGGTGGAAGGCGGTGATGAGAGTCCTATCCACAATCCGACTAGCTGGCACCCAGGTCCTTTCCTCAGGTCCATAGCCCTCCCAGTCAATGAGGTACTGGAGACCCCTACCCTCCGTCTGGACCGAAGCAGGCGGCGGACGGTGTAAACCAGACCACCATCGACGAGCCGTGGAGGAGGAGGACAAGGCGCAGCAGGGACCAGCGGACTCTCATGAATGGGCTTAATCTTAGACACATGGAAAGTGGGGTGCACCCTCATGGAATTAGGCAGTTGGAGCCGGACAGCAGTTGGGCTAATCACTCTTATGATAGGGAATGGGCCAATGAACCGAGGTGCCAACTTCTGCGACTCCACCCTGAGTGGCAGGTTCCTTGATGACAACCACACCCTTTGACCAACATGGTAGGTGGGAGCAGGGATTCTCCGACGGTTGGCCCCGGTAGTGTAGCTGGCAACGGATCTGAGAAGTGTGGCTCGGGCCTGTGACCAGGTGCGGCGACATCGACGGGCAAACGCAAGTGCAGATGGGCAAGTAACCTCCCCTTCCTGACTGGCAAATAGAGGAGGCTGGTATCCATAAACACATTGGAAAGGGGACATACCGATGGCAGAGCAGGTCAGAGAATTGTGTGCGTACTCCACCCATGTCAATTGCTGCGACCAGGAGTGGGGGTTGCGTGAAGTCATGCATCGCAGTGCCTTCTCGAGCTCCTGATTTGCCCGCTCTGACTGCCCATTGGATTGGGGATGGAATCCGGAAGTCAGACTGACTGTGGCTCCCAGCAGGTGACAGAACTCCTTCCAAAAAGCGGAGGAGAATTGTGGACCACGGTCAGAAACTACATCCTTTGGCAGTCCGTGGATCCGGAAGACGTGTTCCAGGACCACCTGGGCGGTCTCCTTGGCGGTTGGGAGCTTGGGGAGGGGAATGAAGTGTGCCATCTTGCTGAATCGGTCAACTATGGTGAGAATGACGGTCTTGCCCCTTGAAGGGGGCAGCCCCGTGACAAAGTCAAGGGCGATGTGAGACCAGGGACGTCTGGGCACAGGCAGGGGCTGCAGCAATCCGGCTGGGGGGCTGGCAGGACGACTTGTGTTGGTTGCAGATGGGGCAGGCTTGGACGAATTCCCGTACATCCTTTCTCAGAGCGGGCCACCAGAACCTCTGGGCGAGCAGGTTGTAAGTGCGGGTGGAGCCCGGGTGACAAGCTAGGCGGGAGTCATGTCCCCACTGAACGACCTGGGACCTTAGGTTTTCGGGGGACAAAAAGGCGGTCAGCTGGGCAAGTGCTGGGACCGGGCTGGTTACGGAGAGCTTCCAGCACCTGTTCCTCAACAGCCCAGGTCAGAGCTGCTACGATGCAGGGACTTGGCAGAATCGACACAGGATCCTTGGAGGGGTTGTCATCCTTCTGGAATTGACGGGAGAGGGCGTCTGGCTTGGTGTTGCGTGATCCAGGCCGGTATGACAGAGTGAAATTAAACCTGGTGAAGAACAGGGCCCAGCGGGACTGCCTGGAGTTCAACCGTTTGGCCGTGCGGATGTACTCCAAGTTCTTATGATCGGTCCAAACGAGAAATGGAATGGTGGACCCCTCCAGCCAGTGACGCCACTCCTCCAAGGCAAGCTTCACAGCCAGCAGCTCTCGGTTCCCTATGTCGTAATTGCACTCAGAGGGGGGACAACCGACGTGAGAAAAAGGCACAGGGATGGAGCTTCCTATCCTCCGCAGCCCACTGAGAAATCACAGCACCAACTCCCACATCCGAGGCGTCCACCTCCACAATGAATTGCCGGTCCACGTCAGGCATCTGGAGGATGGGAGCGGAGGTGAACCTTACCTTGAGGGTACTGAAGGCCTTGTCGGCTGCTGGGGTCCAGGTGAAGGGTTGCTTGGTGCTGGTTAGAGCAGTGAGAGGGGCAGCAACGGTACTGTAGTTCCGGATAAACTTTCTATAGAAGTTAGCAAACCCCAGAAACTGTTGCAGCTTCTTTCTGTTCTCCGGAACTGGCCATGACGTGACTGCTGATACTTTGGCAGGATCCATTTGGATACTTCCCTCTGCCACTATGTACCCCAGGAAGGCCACTGTCTTGACGTGAAACTCACATTTCTCTGCCTTGGCGTAGAGGGAATTCTCCAGAAGACGATGAAGGACTTGCTGGACATGGCGGGTGTGTTCAGACAGGTTTCTGGAGTAGATTAAGATGTCATCCAGGTAAACGAAGACAAACTTGTTTAACATGTCCCGCAGTACATCATTCACTAGAGCCTGGAACACAGCAGGAGCATTGGTGAGGCCAAAAGGCATAACCAGATACTCGTAGTGGCCTGTTGGTGTATTGAATGCGGTCTTCCATTCATCTCCCTCCCGGATCCGCACTAGGTGGTAAGCGTTTCTGAGATCCAACTTGGTAAAAACAGTGGCTCCCTGGAGCAACTCAAAAGCAGAGGTGAGCAGAGGGAGAGGGTAACGGTTTTTCACTGTGATGTCGTTGAGTCCCCTGTAGTCGATGCAGGGGCGAAGAGATCCGTCCCTCTTCCCCACAAAGAAGAAGCCAGCACCAGCCGGAGATGAAGATGAACGGATCAATCCTGTGGACAGAGAGTCATTGATGTAGTCCTCCATGGACCTTCTTTCAGGAGCAGACAACGAATAAAGACGGCCCCTTGGAGGGGCTGTTCCAGGGGAGGAGGTCGATGGCACAGTCGTACGGTCGGTGAGGGGGCAGAGATGTGGCTCTTGCTTTGTTAAACACTTCTCTGAGACCATGGTAGCATTCTGGGACATGGGAGAGGTCAGGGGCGGAGTTAGTAGGTACTGGCCGAGGGGGTAGTGCGGCAGCAAGCAGGCAGGTTCGGTGGCAGTCCTCTCCCCACTCCCTGATCACCCCGGTCACCCAGTCGAGCTGAGGGTTGTGCCGGGCGGAGCCATGGGTAACCCAGGATGAGGGGTTGGCCTGGAGAGGGGAGCAGGTGAAACTGGATAGTCTCTTGATGGTTTCCGGACAGACCCATCAAGACCGGGGCCGTGACATGAGTGACCGATCCGAGTAAGTGTCCGTCCAGTGCCCGGGCAGGAATAGGAGGTGTCAAACGGAGGTTCTCCAGTCCCAGTTGGCGTGCCAGCTTGATGTCCATTATGTTGGCTTCGGCGCCAGAATCCACCAGAGCAGCCAGGGTGTGAGTAGAGTCAGAGAGGCGGAGGTGAACTTGCAGCAAGGGTTTGCGGTCGGAGGACTGGATGGTCATTGAGCTCAACCGGACTCCCCCTATGCCCGGTGAGCTTCGGCTTTTAAAGGGCAGGTTACCACACGATGTCCATCACCTCCACAATAGAGGCAGAGGTTTGAGGTGAAGCGGCGCTGGCGCTCTGCAGGAGTGAGAGAGGCTCGCCCAATCTCCATAGGCTCAGACTGATCAAGCTGACTTGGGTGAGTGGCAGTAGCTGACAGGAGCCCAGTCGGATCTCTCCGAATGCCGGTAGTTGGTGGACCTTGGCGCCCCTCTCACGACGACGGGTCTGTATCCTTCTGTCGATCCGGACAGTCAGTGCGATGGCTTCATCAAGAGTGGAAGGCAGTTCATGGGAGACCAACTCGTCCTTGATATAGTCAGCCAAGCTATGGAAGAACGCGTCCACCAACGATGGTGTGTTCCAAGAACTTCGTCTTGCCAGGGTTCGGAAGTCGATGGAATGGTCTGCGACTGTACGTCTGCCTTGTCGAATACTGAACAGTTCACGAGACGCCTCTGCGGTTGGTGAATCCAGGTCAAACACCTTCAGCATCTCCTCAGCAAACAGGTCGAAGGTTGCACATGCGGGGTTTGACGTTCGAACTCTGCTGTTCCCCAGAGTCGAGCTCGGCCCGTCAGGTGAGTGATGGCATACCCGACCCTAGCCCCCTCCGTGGCGAAGGTCCTTGGCTGCAAGGAGAACTGAAGTCGGCAGCTAGTCAGGAATGGCCGGACCTGGGTAGAATCGCCGTTGAACCGCTCGGGGTTTCCAATCTTGGGTTCCGGGGCAGCGGCTGAAATGACCGGGGCAGGTAACTCGGAGGCAGGGCTGGTGGGCAGACTGGCTGGGGTAAGGTTGGTGAGGAGTTGGATGATCCTGGCGAGTTGTTGTTGCTGCTGCTGGGACTGCTGCTGGTGCTGCTGGAACTGCTGATGCTGTTGGTGGCCGACCTGAAGCAGAGAGGTGATGTCGCCGCTCATGCGACCTAGCTCTCTCTCAGTGTGTTCCAGGCGTAGCATGGCGGTGGGTTGCTCAGGTTCTTCGGTTTCCATGTCGGGGGAAGTGTGCGCTGAGTCCATGATGGTCAGATCGTACTGTCACGGTTCAGACAGACGACAAGAGGACCACAATTGCGTCACACCAGAAAGTTTATTAAAACTTAAGGGAAAAGGGAAGTAGGGAGTGAGTGAAGGCTCCAGGGGTTATCCCGTCCAATGTGCTGGGTCTGTGCCCCCCAGTGGCAGCGATGCGTCCGATGACGCCGGTGGTTGGTGGTCCAGAAGTCCTGGGGGGAGGAAACACAGACACAACGGGGCGGATGAAACAAGGCAGAAGTACAGTTCAAGGGAAATCCAAATACGTTGTAGCAAGGCAGAAGGCTGGTCAGAGTTACCGGGGTCGAAGAGTAGTCAGGAGTCGTAATGGCAGAGAGCAGGTCTGGTTTTCCTGGGGCAGAAGAGTATCCAAGAATCAGGCAGGTCCGGGGTCACAAAACAAGGGTGAGCCAGAAGCGCGAGCACACAGGTTCCGGGTGTGAGCTTTGCAGACGATCTGACAAAGGAGAGCTGAAAGACGGGACTTTAAATACTGGGAGAGGTTAGTGGGTAATGCAGCGCAGCTGGCAGAGTAATTAGAGCCGAGCAGAGCAGGAACAGGTGGAGCTCGTTAGGCTGAGTAGAGAGAGAGAGATGAGCAGAGTGGAAGATAGTGGAAACACATTAAGGTGGTAACCCGGTGGAGTGAGAGGGCTCATGACAGGTAGTTGAGGTAATATGTACATGTGGGTAGAGTTAAAGTGACTATGCATAAATAATTAACAGAGTAGCAGCAGCGTAAAAAGGATGGGGTGGGGGGGCAGTGCAAATAGTCCGGGTAGCCATGATTAGCTGTTCAGGAGTCTTATGGCTTGGGGGTAGAAGCTGTTGAGAAGTCTTTTGGACCTAGACTTGGCACTCCGGTACCGCTTGCCGTGCGGTAGCAGAGAGAACAGTCTATGACTAGGGTGGCTGGAGTCTTTGACAACTTTGAGGGCCTTCCTCTGACACCGCCTGGTATAGAGGTCCTGGATGGCAGGAAGCTTGGCCCCAGTGATGTACTGGGCCGTACGCACTACCCTCTGTAGTGCCTTGCGGTCGGAGGCCAAGCAGTTGCCATACCAGGCGGTGATGCAACCAGTCAGGATGCTCTCGATGGTGCAGCTGTAGAATTTTTTGAGGATCTGAGGACCCATGCCAAATCTTTTCAGTCTCCTGAGGGGGAATAGGCTTTGTCGTGCTCTCTTCACCACTGTCTTGGTGTGTTTGGACCATGATAGTTCGTTGGTGATGTGGACACCAAGGAACTTGAAGCTCTCAACCTGTTCCACTACAGCCCCGTCGATGAGAATAAGGGCGTGCTCAGTCCTCTTTTTTTTCCTGTAGTCCACAATCATCTCCTTTGTCTTGGTCACGTTGAGGGAGAGGTTGTTGTCCTGGCACCACACGGCCAGGTCTCTGACCTCCTCCCTATAGGCTGTCTCATCGTTGTCGGTGATCAGGCCTACCACTGTTGTGTCGTCGGCAAACTTAATGATGGTGTTGGAGTCGTGCCTGGCCATGCAGTCATGGGTGAACAGAGAGTACAGGAGGGGACTGAGCACGCACCCCTGAGGGGCCCCCGTGTTGAGGATCAGTGTGGCAGATGTGTTGTTACCTACCCTTACCACCTGGGGGCGGCCCGTCAGGAAGTCCAGGATCCAGTTGCAGAGGGAGGTGTTTAGTCCCAGGATCCTTAGCTTAGTGATGAGCTTAGAGGGCACTATGGTGTTGAATGCTGAGCTGTAGTCAATGAATAGCATTCTCACGTAGGTGTTCCTCTTGTCCAGGTGGGAAAGGGCAGTGTGGAGTGCAATAGAGATTGCATCATCTGTGGATCTGTTGGGGCGGTATGCAAATTGGAGTGGGTCTAGGGTTTCTGGGATAATGCTGTTGATGTGAGCCATGACCAGCCTTTCAAAGCACTTCATGGCTACAGACGTCAGTGCTACGGGTCGGTAGTCATTTAGGCAGGTTATCTTAGAGTCCTTGGGCACGGGGACTATGGTGGTCTGCTTGAAACATGTTGGTATTACAGACTCAGTCAGGGACATGTTGAAAATGTCAGTGAAGACACTTGCCAGTTGGTCAGCACATGCTCGGGGTACACGTCCTGGTAATCCGTCTGGCCCTGCGGCCTTGTGAATGTTGACCTGCTTAAAAGTCTTAATCACATCGGCTACGGAGAGCGTGATTACATAGTCATCCGGAACAGCTGGTGCTCTCATGCATGCTTCAGTGTTGCTTGCCTCGAAGCGAGCATAGAAGTGGTTTAGCTCGTCTGGTAGGCTTGTGTCACTGGTTAGCTTGCGGCTGTGCTTCCCTTTGTAGTCTGTAATAGTTTTCAAGCCCTGCCACATCCGACGAGCGTCAGAGCCGGTGTAGTACGATTCAATCTTAGTCCTGTATTGACTCTTTGCCTGTTTGATGGTTCGTCGGAGGTCATAGCGGGATTTCTTATAAGCGTCCGGGTTAGAGTCCCGTTCCTTGAAAGCGGCAGCTCTACCCTTTAGCTCAGTGCGGATGTTTCCTGTAATCCATGGCTTCTGGTTGGGGTATGTACGTACGGTCACTGTGGGGACGACATCATCGATGCACTTATTGATGAAGCCAGTGACTGATGTGGTGTACTCCTCAATGCTGTCTGAAGAATCCCGAACATGTTCCAGTCTGTGCTAGCAAAACAGTCCTGTAGCTTAGCATCTGCGTCATCTGACCACTTTTTTATTAACCGAGTCACTGGTGCTTCCTGCTTTAGTTTTTGCTTATAAGCAGGAATCAGGAGGATAGAGTTATGGTCAGATTTGCCAAATGGAGGGCGAGGGAGAGCTTTGTATGCGTCTCTGTGTGTGGAGTAAAGGTGGTCTAGAGTTTTTTTTCCTCTGGTTGCACATTTAACATGCTGGTAGAAATGAGGTAGAACGGATTTAAGTTTCCCTGCATTAAAGTCCCCGGCCACTAGGAGCGCTGCATCTGGATGAGCGTTTTCCTGTTGATTTATGGCCTTGTACAACTCATTCAGTGCAATCTTAATGCCAGCATTGGTTTGTGGTGGTAAATAGACAGCTATAAAAAATATAGATGAAAACTCTCTTGGTAAATAGTGTGGTCTACAGCTTATCATAAGATACTCTACCTCATGCGAGCAAAACCTCGAGACTTCCTTAGTATTTGATTTTGTGCACCAGCTGTTGTTTACAAATATACACAGACCGCCACCCCTTGTCTTACTGGAGTCAGCCGTTCTATCCTACCGATGTAGCGTATATCCCGCTAGCTGTATGATATCCATGTCGTCGTTCAGCCACGACTCGGTGAAACATAAGATATTACAGTTTTTAATGTCCCGTTGGTAGGATAACCGTAATCTTAAGTCATCCAATTTATTTTCAAATGATTGAACGTTGGCTAATAGGATTGATGGAAGAGGCAGTTTACTCGCCGCCGTCGGATCTTACAAGGCACCCCGATCTACGTCCACGATATCTCCGTCTCTTCCTCACGCGAATGGCGGGGATTTAGGCCTTGTCGGGTGTCTGTATGATATCCTTCGCGGCCGCCTCGTTGAAGAAAAAATCTTCGTCCAATACGAGGTGAGTAATCGCTGTCCTGATATCCAGAAGCTCTTTTTGGTTATAAGAGACGATGGCAGAAACATTATGTACAAAATAAATTACAAATAATGCGGAAAAACACACATAATAGTACAATTGGTTAGAGGGCTGTAAAACGGCAGCCATCTTCTCCGGCGCTGTTCACATCTTTTCAACCACCTGAGGGGGAAGAGGCGCCATCACACCTTTTTCACGACTGTGCGCGTGTGTGGACCATTTTAAGTGCTTAGTGATTTGGACACCGAGGAACTTGAAGCTCTCAACCCGCTCCGTCGATGTGGATGGAGGCATGCACGCCCCACCATTTCCTGTAGTCCACAATCAGCTCCTTGGTCTTACTGATGATGAGGGAGAGGTTGTTGTTCCGGCACCACACTGCCAGGTCACTGACCTCCTCCCTGTAAGCTGTCTCATCGTCACCGGTGATCAGGCCTACCACCGTTGTGTCAACAGCAAACCTGATGATGGTGTTGGAGTCGTGTGTGGCCACGTAGTCGTGGGTGAACAGGGAGTACATATCACATCATTGTAATTCTGATAGTAAACTACTATCTCAAATAAATGATTTCTAAGACTGTATTTATAAAGAGCTCATAATAAAATGTTTTATAAACTCCTTATTAACCAGTATCAAATAGTTTGTTAACCATTAGTAACCTGATTATGAAGCATACTTAATAATGTTTTCATGTATGTTGTACCTAATACATGTATTATCATAGAAATATGTGTACTACTCATACATAGAAAATGGGATACCTAGTCAGTTGCACAACTGAATGCATTCAACCAAAATGTGTCTTCGGCATTTAACCCAACCGTCTGAATCAGAGAGGTGCGGGGGCTGCCTTAATCGACGTCCATGTCATCAGCGCAGTTGTTGTTGGGGGTTAACTGCCTTGCTCAAGGGCAGAACGGCAGATTTGTCCACCTGGCCGGCTCAGGGATTCGAACCAGCGACCTTTCGGTTACTGGCCCAACGCTCTTAACCGCTAGGCTACCTGCCACCGTCTAGACTACCTGCCGCTGTACCATTGCAAGTGTATGACCCATCGCGAGTGTACCCATGAGTTTACCAGTCAAATTGCCAGGGTTTGAGGTTCCAAGTCCGTTCTAGTCATTATATATCTATGTATTCCTATATATCATAAACATCAGGCCTTAAATGTATTAACTTGAATAGTTGACCAACTTTATAAATGTTTATAAACAGTTTATAAGCACACCTTGAAACAAAGCCAAGTGAGTGTCACCTAATATTAAACATGGAGGCATCACATAGCCTTAACTTAAGACATTAACAGAGCAGAGAGAAAGAGAGATACAACTTTGACAGAAGTTTTACACGTCCTTCCAAGAAGCCCCTATCTGTAATAGCTAGCAGTTTCTTGTCTCTGCCCCAGCCCAGCTCCCCTCTCTCTCTGAGGAGATTGTGTCAGAGAGAAAGAGAGTGAATGAAGTGTCTGCACATTGTGCCGCTCCACCATTGTGTGTTTTACATTTCTATGACAGAAGTGCCACTCGACTTCTCCTCCATTCACTGGGCTGGAGGGCCCTCGTCCTCTCCCAGAAAGAAACAACATGGCTGCCATCATTGCTCTCAAATCCCTCGTGACAAGAGGTGAAGGAGAGGATGATGTCCCCTCTCTCTTTTTCTGTCTCTCAGTGGTGCCAAGAGAGAAAACAATTGTGAATCTATGTGATCTCCATATACAAAAGAAAACAATCTTGATGGTGGGTAGGCTACGCTACAACATCTACAAGTAGACCTAGGTCAATAACCAGCATTTCAACTTCTGTTCAGGATGATAACTGTATAGTTTAAGCGAAAGTGTCAAATAAAAACACAAACTACTTTGTTACACATACATAGCAACGGTCCATGGCTAAACACACACACACCAACAGCAATTCAATCGGAGTGCATTTGTAATGGCTACTTAAGTCTCAATTCACCCGGACACAGCTTTCCTTTCCCCCTCTCCTCTCTGTATGAATGCTTCTTCTAACAAACACATGGGGTGAGGATAAATAAACTAGCCAAGCCCATCTTGGCTCCATCTGAGCAGCAATCCCCAGGAGATAGGCTATTTCGTCCTCAGGTATATACAGTCTTCCAGCATTAACAGTGTATGCCTTCAGCAAACATTAATGTTGACAAAGTCAAGTGTATATCAATCTGCCTCTTAATTTGCTCTTGGATTTAGACGACATTCAGTAGCTCAGATCAACTGATGGTTTGTAATGAGGGGGTTTTGTGATGGTAGAAAGGATTGGTACAGCTGTCAAAAGACTCGCGAGACACAGTGCTAAAGTAGCCTGCTGCTAACCACACGGCAACATAAAGTAGAGTTAAGTGTGAAACAATCAAGAGTCAATAGCACTTTAAGCAAGAAAATGTATATTTTCACCAAAATACAATGTAGACACAGTGAAGCATTTCATGACATTTCTATACAGTGCAAAAATCTTCTTAGCAGTAATAAACAAATATCTCTGGAAACAAAATCAATATCATACAATATACTGTACAATTTAACTTTACAGATTTTGACATATAAAAAATAATCTTCCTTAAAACTTGTTTTTTAACTTGATATTGATACTGAGCTTATGGAAATGTCTGGGACATGATTAAGGCTAGTAATATTGAATAACCAATCAAACTATGGTCAGGTGCATCCATTTTACATCTGTCACTTAGATGATTACCAACTGACTAGAGCTTAAATTACATCTTAATGAAATGTAGGCCTATGTCTATTGTCTAGCTCATAATGAAAGAATAAAACTTTATTAGTCTTTCCCCATTACAGCCAAGTGACCAAGAATCGGTATTTATACTGTTGTTTTCACTATTGTCTCGAAAACAGCATTATACATATGTACACTTACAAGTCACTTGGCTATCCACATAAAGAGAATTGTGTGTCAAACTTACATTTTTGGCTATTTTGTGAGACACAAGGTAAGGAGAAGCTTATAGTAGGCCTAGAACATTCTTCAAGGGTTGGTTAAAAAAATAACATATTTTAGAGGTGCACAGCTGTCTGGAAATGAATATAAAAACTTTTGAGATTCACACAAAAATGTATACAATTTAAATATAAACCTTTGTGACCAAGACGACCCATAGCCTATCAGCACAGAGACTGAGACCAGATAGAATGTTGAGAAGCCCCATTATGAAGATAGCAGAGCAAAGGTCATAAAATCCTCTATACACCAAAGTATATGCTAAAGCAGGTGTGCTGGTGTTACAACTCTTTCATGAGCTACTCTGTCTGCCTGTGTCAATTTTACACAGGCCTCTCTCTTTCTCTAACAACTTCCCCAACAGCTGAATCAACTTCGGTAGACTACCCTATCAGATAAGATGCATTAGAACCAAAATGGTGGCCACAGCAGAAGTCCATACACCCCGACAGGCAGATCTGGGTGAATCACTTGAGTTTTCCACATAGACATAATCCTCCATATCATCATAATCATCTTCAGAGTCCGAATCAGAAAACCCGCTGCCTGCGTATCTGTCCATAGAGTCAAAGCAAAAGTTTTTCATGCTAACTTTGACATACTCGCATATCGTCCTCTCCGTGCCATCACAAACACAAGTATCAAGTTGTTGTGCTTTGGGTATATTGCGCATGTTAGTTATTACCCTCCTGCAATCGTCCGAACATCTCTCACCTCCGAAAAGTTTACGGCAGTGAAACAAATAGTCCCGCATTGCGGAGCTGCATTGGTCATCTCTTTCGCACTGCCGCCGGGCTTCGGTGCAGCCCATGTTGCTGGTCCGAGGCAGGCACGGCTCTATGGCGCGTTTGGTGCTCCGGCAGACGGGGTCCGAGGCGCAGTCACAGTCCTCTAGAGACGGGCCGGTCTCAGTTAGATTCAGCTGGATAAGAGACGATATGCAGTGGCTGGGACACTTCTTCCTATCCCCGTTGATAACGGGCGCACAGGCGTAAAGGTATTGGTCATATGCGTAGTGGCACTCCGGCTCTTCATGACACTTCATGATGGCTTGCCAACAGATGAGCCGACGACCATGAGTAGGGGACCCGATGCAGAGACAGCCGAACAGAGCAAACGCACAGCATAAATACAAAGTTGATCTCCCAGTCCACTTTATAAACCCGGCAAAACTTGCCATTTCGAAGTAGACTGATGCAAATAAATGGAAGACTTCAACATATGGATTTGTGTAGCAGTATCTCCATTAAATCTGTGTCAAAAAGCAGTAATCCAAATCCATTCCCTCGCATTCAGTACGCGCCAGTGGGGAATGAACGAGGTTCACCAAATAATATGCAATGCAGTGATACGGTGTGAAAACCAAACATCGCCTGCAATTTGTTAGCAATTTGTTAGATTTGAACTTTTCCACGAAGTTTGATACACGGTTACAATAGAAGTTCACAGGCACTCTCCACTTATTTTCACAGCAGTAGCGGCTTCACAAGATTGAATTATTCAACTTCTGCGTTCCATTGCTTTGCCGCACAGACAAGATGAAGTAGAAATAACAGTTTTGTCGTCGTTTTACCGTTCAGAAAGGGAAACTCCGTTCCAGGAAAAGTTTGATAATGTAGCCTAGGCTATCTGCGCAAGCAGCACGCCATTCGATGTCTTTTTCAGCTATAAAAATATGTAAAGGAATGAGGACTACGATGAACGATGCGTCCCATAGAAGACTGCCGAGTTACTCTCTCGTTCCTCTGCGTCGGTTGACTAAAACCTCCTTGCCATACTGGTCAAATTAGTTGTTGTGATTTTTTACATTGTTCAGGGCAGTGACGTGAAGGTAGAAACGTGACCAATGAATTAGCAGGGGAAAAGGGTAGTCACTAGCTTCCACAGCCACAAAGTCAGAAACCACGCCCATTTCTACAATTTATCTTCTAAAATGTTAATTTTAAACCTAACCCTAACCTTAACCACATGGCTAACCATATGCCTAACCCTAACCTTAAATTAAGACCAAAAAGCAAATGTTTGTTTTCATGAATTTTTATGATATTGGCCATTTTAACCTAGTGGCTCTGGAATCTAGTGGAAACCAGGGAAGATAATAAATTTACATTTTAGTCATTTAGCAGACGCTCTTATCCAGAGCGACTTACAGTTAGTGAATACATATATATATATATATTTTTTTATACTGGTCCCCCGTGGGAATCGAACCCACAACCCTGGCGTTGCAAACGCCATGCTCTATCAACTGAGCTACATCCCTGCCGGCCATTCCCTCCCCTACCCTGGACAACGCTAGGCCAATTGTGCGCTGCCCATGAGTCTCCCGGTCGCGGCCGGCTGCGACAGAGCCTGGATACATTTTGATCAT
Source organism: Coregonus clupeaformis (assembly GCF_020615455.1). NCBI lineage: Eukaryota > Metazoa > Chordata > Actinopteri > Salmoniformes > Salmonidae > Coregonus > Coregonus clupeaformis. The sequence continues at coordinate 24,378,698 of NC_059200.1, forward strand.
AAAGATTTAACTAATTAATAAGTTAATAACATTGTTATTATAGGCTAATAAACGTGATCTAACTTCACATAACTTTTTATTTAATTCTAAATGTTTACTTATTCTCAATTATTCTCCCCAAACATTTCAAACATATGAAAATAAGATATAAAAGGTAGTCCAAGAAAATTCTGCCGTCCATCACACAAGACATGTCGTAGCCTAACCTATGGTTAAACTACCAGTGAAACAAAAACTGTGAATGTTGATTGACCTATAATCACACTGAATAATTACCGGGCATTCTAAAGGTGGTGAAGGACAGTGTCTTTAGAAACGTGGTCATGTTGACTAACTCCCCGTAGAGAGAGGCTGCATCCCAAATGGCACCCTATTCCCTATGTAGTACACTACTTTTGACCTCACAGCTGCTATAACACATGCTGCTACTCCTGTCCACCCCTTCCACCGCCCACTTTCCCTTCCCTTCCATCCCTCCACACAACATAAGTGAGTATTAACACAAGCCTTAAGGGCCTTCCTATGTTACAGCACACGTGTGAAGAACACCAGTCACCACATGTATGCCAATAAAGACATGCCAGCCACGGAGGACAGGAGGGTGAAGAGAAAAGAAGAGCTGTAATCTTGTGAAAATAGAGTGGTGAAAAAGAGAAGTATAACTTTCTTTCACCTGATAAAAACAAACACCTCATTTGTCGGCCTCATATATACTCAGCTATTCAACCCATAAGGATAGCTCTTCTTTTTGATAACATTATTTCCTAGTTGTTAATGGTTCATGAAAAGACTGTAGCCTACAGGCCAGGGAGAGTGAAAATGATCAACGGGGCCACAGTATCAAGGCGCATAAAAAAACACGCTGCCAGTGAGTGACTGAGTGAGTGGCCAAAACCAGAGCCACTGTGTCTGAATACGAGTGAAATGTGATGATTGAGCAATGGGCAAAATACATCCATTGGCGTTAGTGAAGAATCATTATAAATCACAGACGCTGTGTCTGAAATGGCACCCTTTGAACAAAAGCCCAGAAGAAAAATATAGTGTATGTATGGTCGCCTGTGTTTCATCTGTCCCCTTCAGCCGCCGCCAGCCGCTTTGGTGCCCCTGTGCCCTGTAGGACTCCAGTGTCCGTCCGGACCGGAGGCCAGGCCAGAAGGCCAGCAGTCAGACAGAAATAGACAGAAACCAGAGGGGACCACTCAGTCACTGTGATACGCCTGCCCCTGTGACACCCCGTCATGTCACTCCGTTCTGACCACAAAGTTCTGGCAGCTGTCTGGAGACCCGAGGACCCCCTACCCCAATTAGTGAGTTTAGAGAGGATTCAGGCAGAGCAGAATAAATCCCACTGCTACCCCAGGCCCTCGATTCTCTCTCTCTCCTTCCCCCCTCTCCCATCTCTCTGTCTCTCTATCTCACTCTCCCTCTCTATGTCTCTCTCTCCCCCTGCTTCTCTTCTAGAAATTACACTCATATCACCCATAGCAGCTCCAGACATCCCAGATGGCATACCAGAGCAACATGCCTGCTGGAGAGTCAGCTTACACTTACAGCCACATCAAAGACGAGGTCATCTGAAAAACGTGACATCCTCCAACTGACGAATCACTCAAGGGTGTCCACTATACCCTCCAAGAGGGTGACGTCATATCATATTAGCCTTGAGTGTCTACTTGTAGATAAAAAACAGCTTATTCATGTGGGCAATTTGGGCGTCTAGTTTTGCTGGTGGGGCAGAGAGCGAATGTACTGCATGGTGTTGTATTGTTGGCGTTTGTAGGAGTGAGGATGAGAGGTAAGGTTTTGTACACTTCAATGAGATGATTCAATATTTTTTTTTACCACATACCATATCACTTTTTTTCCTCTCAAACCAATCATTTTCTGTTCTAAACTAAAAGCTGAATGGCTTAAAACACAGCAGTGGTGTTATACTGTACGTACAGTATGTAAACGCATGGTCGTTTTCCCAGTTAGTGTGAAAGTGTTGTTTTGGCTGCTTTGGGATCTTGTGTGGCTTCCCTCCATCCTGCTGATCAAAGACACAAGGCTATAGCAAGCTGGGAGGGAGCCCACTGTAAGCTGCAGTTTAATATGAACAAAACAGATGGATCCAAACTATCCTCCTCTCACTGTAAGCTACAGTTTAATATGAGCGGCTCCAACAAAACAGATGGATCCAAACTATCCTCCTCTCACTGTAAGCTACAGTTTAATATGAGCGGCTCCGACAAAACAGATGGATCCAAACTATCCTCCCTCTCACTGTAAGCTACAGTTTAATATGAGCGGCTCCGACAAAACAGATGGATCCAAACTATCCTCCTCTCACTGTAAGCTACAGTTTAATATGAGCGGCTCCGACAAAACAGATGGATCCAAACTATCCTCCTCTCACTGTAAGCTACAGTTTAATATGAGCGGCTCCAACAAAACAGATGGATCCAAACTATCCTCCTCTCACTGTAAGCTACAGTTTAATATGAGCGGCTCCGACAAAACAGATGGATCCAAACTATCCTCCTCTCACTGTAAGCTACAGTTTAATATGAGCGGCTCCGACAAAACAGATGGATGGGTCTAAACTAATACACATGTTAATACACACTTCTATGAGTGTGTTACACACGTTTGATCATACTGAAGTCATATTAAACCACCTCTTAGTGAATCTGTTAACCAGTTCACTATATAAGGGAACAGGGTGTGTGCCATTTCAAACTCAGCCTCTGTGATTTACAGTGATTCAGTCCCACAAATTGCAATTTCTTTTTTTTTTGCATTACTGAAATATTACATTGCCCTCAGACATACACTACCAGTCAAAAGTTTGGACACACCTACTCATTCAAGGGTTTTTATAACACATATGGAATCATGTAGTAACCAAAAAAGTGTTAAACAAATCAAAATATATTCAAATAGCCACCCTTTGCCTTGATGACAGCTTTGCACACTCTTGGCATTCTCTCAACCAGCTTCATGAGGTAGTCACCTGGAATGCATTTCAATTAACAGGTGTGCCTTCTTAAAAGTTAATTTGTGGAATTTCTTTCCTTCTTAATGCGTTTGAGCCAATCAGTTGTGTTGTGACAAGGTAGGGAAGGTATACAGAAGATAGCCCTATTTGGTAAAAGACCAAGTCCATATCATGGCAAGAACAGCTCAAATAAGCAAAGAGAAATGACAGTCCATCATTACTTTAAGACATGAAGGTCAGTCAATATGGAACATTTCAAGAACTTTGAAAGTTTCTTGAAGTGCAGTAACAAAAACTATTAAGCGCTATGATGAAACTGGTTCTCATGAGGACCGCCTCAGGAAAGGAAGACCCAGAGTTACCTCTGCTGGAGAGGATAAGTTAATTAGAGTTACCAGCCTCAGAAATTGCATCCCAAATAAATGCTTCACAGAGTTCAAGTAACAGACACATCTCAACATCAACTGTTCAGAGGGGACTGTGTGAATCAGGCCTTCATGGTCGAATTGCTGCAAAGAAACCACTACTAAAGGACACCAATAATAAGAAGAGACCTGCTTGGGCCAAGAAACACGAGCAATGGACGTTAGACCGGTGGAAATGTGTCCTTTGGTCTGGAGTCCAAATTTGAGATATTTGGTTCAAACCGCCGTGACTTTGTGAGAAGCGGTGTGGGTGAACAGATGATCTCTGCATGTGTAGTTCCCACCGTAAAGCATGGAGGAGGAGGTGTTATGGTGTGGGAGTGCTTTGCGGGTGACACTGTCTGTGATGTTTTTAGAATTCAAGGCACACTTAACCAGCATGGCTACCACAGCATTCTGCAGCGATACGCCATCCCATCTGGTTTGTGCTTAGTGGGACTATCATTTGTTATTCAACAAGACAATGACCCAACACACCTCCAGGCTGTGTAAGGGCTATTTTACCAAGAAGGATGGTGATGGAGTGCTGCATCAGATGACCTGGCCTCCACAATCCCCCGACCTCTAACCAATTGAGATGGTTTGTGATGAGTCGGACGGCAGAGTGAAGGAAAAGCAGCCAACAAGTGCTCAGCATATGTGGGAACTCCTTCAAGACTGTTGGAAAAGCATTCCAGGTGAAGCTGGTTGAGAGAATGCCAAGAGTGTGCAAAGCTGTCATCAAGGAAAAGGGTGGCTATTTGAAGAATCTCAAATATAAAATATATTTTGATTTGTTTAACACTTTTTTGGTTACTACATGATTCCATATGTGTTATTTCATAGTTTTGATGTCTTCACTATTATTCTACAATGTAAAAAATAGTAAAAATAAAGAAAATGAATGAGTAGGTGTGTCCAAACTTTTGACTGGTACTGTATAATATTATCCACGTCCAATTATTTTAATTTTCTAAAAACCCTATAGGAAGAAGTCTTCTTATGTAGTGTTCCTGACTGTGTTTAGCTTTGAGCGGAGGGGAGCATTACACATAGCAGAGCAGAATCCCATCAGCGTTGGACTAGGGCCAGGCACGAACAAGGCCCTAGTCTGTGTGTGCTAGAGGACGCTGATGCGTTCCCCCCTCTCTGGACCCCTCAATTACTAACTCCAATACTTTACTGTGTGACATTCTTTAGTCTTATACCTTACTCTATTTTCAGACTGTTTCTTTGGGAGAAAACTTAGAAGACTGAGGATAATGTATGATAATGTATGTATCCCTTCTAATATATCCCAGGTTTTCCTTCTACTGTTAACAGTTCACTATTTTCCATATTTATACCTTACTTTATTTTCTGCTCATTTATTTTTTGGGGGAAACATAGGAGATTGAGGATAATGTATTATAATGTATGTATCCCTTGTGTAGAAATTGTATGCCAGGATTCTCCTTCAACTGTTGAAGTCACTGGCTGACCATCTTATCCTCCCCTATTTGTTTGGAAGGAGTTTTTTCTCCGGTTAGTTCAGCGTCCTGTACATGCGGTTGCTGGTGGCAACTCATGTATAATAATGATTCCAGAATTGGAATGTGGTTCTCAAGACGCAGAAATACTCATGCAAAGACAGACATGCTCTTAACTGTGTCTCCACTGCTGTCAGAAGTCATTACATACAAGCCGCCGTGCCAGAATCACTTTCTGAGCTCTGCATTCAAGTGTGTCCAACCCTGAGAGGGGGGGGGCAGAGTGAGAGAGAGCAAGAGAGAGAGAGAGGGGGAGGAGAAAGAGAGAGGGGTAGAGAGAGTGGAAAGGAAAGGAAAGGGGGATACCTAGTCAGTTGCACAGCTGAATGCATTCAACTGAAATGTGTCTTCAGCATTTAACCCAACCCCTCTGAATCAGAGAGGTGCGGGGGGCTGCCTTAAGGGAGGGAGAGAGAGAGAGTGAGGGGGGAGAAGAGGGACAATATAAAAAAGTTGCCAGATTGTTTTCTTCCCTGCTTTTACTTATGCTCTCTCCCTCATTGCTAATGGAAACTGCAATAAAAATATATATATCTATCTTGCTGATATAAGTCCTTTAAAAAAAGCTGATTCATTAACAGTAGTCGTTTCCTGCAGTCAAATGACATAGTGGCCTCATGGGTGGAATATTATTAATATTTCTCATAATTTCATATTCAATTAACTTTCAATTTTTTTACTGCCGTGTTTCTATGTCAAACATTTTACAAATATTTTTCAGTCTTCTGTGATGTATATAAAGTGTACTATTGAGATGCAAACTAAAAATGTTATACATTTCCACTCTATATCTGACATGGTACAGGTTTCTTCCTTTTTTTAAGCCCATAACCATGTGTGTGAGGTGTATACTTTTGTTTCAAAGTAGATTTGTTTAAGACTACCAAGAAACACTCTGTGTGACCAAGATTTAGCCCACTGCAGTAAAATTTAAGGCAAACTCCACTCAAAACTATATATATATATTTTTTTTACTTGACTGCTGACATGCATTTTGGGACTGTATCAACAGTGGACTAATGGAAAAAAATACCAAAAGATTGTTTTTGAGTGGAGTTTCCCTTCAAGAATGATGACATTAGGAGGTAAAATAGGGAGGCAGATAGAGCAAGAAATAGGGCGGGAGAGGGGGAGAGAGAGCCAAAGAGGGTGAAAGAGAGAGGGATAGCGAGAGGTATAGGGAGGGAGAGAGAGGTAGAGAGAGAGAGAGAGAGAGGTACTGTATAGAGAGATAGAGAGAGAGAGGTACTGTATAGAGAGGTAGAGAGAGAGGGAGAGGTACTGTATAGAGAGGTAGAGAGAGAGGGGTAGAGAGAGAGAGAGGTACTGTATAGAGAGGTAGAGAGAGAGAGAGAGAGGTACTGTATAGAAAGGTAGAGAGAGAGATAGAGAGAGGTCCTGTAGAGAGAGGTAGAGAGAGAGAGAGAGAGAGAGAGAGAGAGAGAGAGAGAGAGAGAGAGAGAGAGAGAGAGAGAGAGAGAGAGAGAGAGAGAGAGATACTGTATAGAAAGGTAGAGAGAGAGGTACTGTATAGAGATGTAGAGAGAGAGAGAGGTACTGTATAGAGAGGTAGAGAGAGAGAGAGAGAGAGGTACTGTATAGAGCGGTAGAGAGAGAGATAGAGAGAGGTCCTGTATAGAGAGGTAGAGAGAGAGGGAGAGGTACTGTATAGAGATGTAGAGAGAGAGAGAGAGATAGAGAGAGAGAGAGAGAGAGAGAGAGAGAGAGAGAGAGGGGGTACTGTATAGAGAGGTAGAGAGAGAGAGGGGTACTGTATAGAGAGGTAGAGAGAGAGAGAGAGAGGTACTGTATAGAGAGGTAGAGAGAGAGATGTACTGTATAGAGAGGTAGAGAGAGAGATGTACTGTATAGAGAGGTAGAGAGAGAGAGAGGTACTGTATAGAGAGGTAGAGAGAGAGAGATAGGTACTGTATAGAGAGGTAGAGAGAGAGATAGAGAGAGGTCCTGTATAGAGAGGTAGAGAGAGAGAGAGAGGTACTGTATAGAGAGGTAGAGAGAGAGAGGTACTGTATAGAGATGTAGAGACATAGAGAGGTACTCTATAGAGAGGTAGAGAGAGAGAGAGAGAGAGGTACTGTATAGAGAGGTAGAGAGAGAGAGAGGTACTGTATAGAGAGGTAGAGAGAGAGGTACTGTATAGAGAGGTAGAGAGAGAGAGAGAGGTAATGTATAGAGAGGTGGAGAGAGAGAGAGAGAGAGAGAGAGAGAGAGAGAGAGAGAGAGAGAAGTACTGTATAGAGAGGTAGAGAGTAAGAGAGGTACTGTATAGAGAGGTAGAGATAGACCCTTGAATTGAATTGAATTGAATTGAGAGAGAGGGAGAGATGTACTGTATAGAGCGGTAGAGAGAGAAAGAGAGATGTACTGTATAGAGAGGTAGAGAGCGAGAGAGAGAGGTACTGTATAAGAGGTAGAGAGAGAGAGAGAGAGAGAGAGGTACTGTATAGAGAGGTAGAGAGAGAGAGAGAGAGAGAGAGAGGGGTAGAGAAGTAGAGAGAGAGAGAGAGAGAGAGAGAGAGAGAGAGAGAGAGAGAGAGAGAGAGAGAGATACTGTATAGGGAGGTAGAGAGAGAGAGAGAGAGAGAGAGCGAGGAGAGAGAGAGAGAGAGAGAGAGAGAGAGATAGAGAGAGAGAGAGGTACTGTATAGAGAGGTAGAGAGAGAGAGGTGCTGTATAGAGATGTAGAGAGAGAGAGAGGTACTGTATAGAGAGGTAGCGAGAGAGAGAGATGTACTGTATAGAGAGGTAAAGAGAGAGGTACTGTATAGAGAGGTAGAGAGAGAGAGAGAGATGTACTGTATAGAGAGGTAGAGAGAGCGAGAGAGATGTACTGTATAGAGAGGTAGAGAGAGAGAGAGAGGTACTGAATAGAGAGGTAGAGAGAGAGAGGTACTGTATAGAGAGGTAGAGAGAGAGAGGTACTGTATAGAGAGGTAGAGAGAGAGAGAGGTACTGTATAGAGAGGTAGAGAGAGAGAGAGAGGTGCTGTATAGAGAGGTAGAGAGAGAGAGAAAGGGACTGTATAGAGAGGTAGAGAGAGAGAGATGTACTGTATAGAGAGGTAGAGAGAGAGGGGTACTGTATAGAGAGGTAGAGAGAGAGAGAGAGAGATGTACTGTATAGAGAGGTAGAGAGAGAGAGAGAGAGAGAGAGAGATGTACTGTATAGAGAGGTAGAGAGTGTTTATGTGTGTAAGGTAAGCCAACATTTCAACTCAGAGAGAGTTAGAGGTCTTAGAGAGAGTTAGAGTTCTTCTCCTGGCTCAAGGTACAGGCCAAGGATGATGTCATCGGGGGCCAGGGTCCTGGATAGTATCCTTGTCTTTTCTCAACACACACACCCGTTCCCTCCCTAACTTCTCCGGCAGCATGCCCAGTGCTCTGTGCTCTTATCACTGGGCTCAGGAGATTGTTCCAGGCCGGGCCGGCACCACATATTCCCAGACTGAGTGGATCCCTCAGGGGAGTGAGGGAGCGAGAGAGAGAGAGAAAGTCAGTTACAACAGAACAGAGTTGACATAAGTTCACACACCGGTCAGATCCAACCACAGCTCTATAGCTAGGAGCATCAACATGTGGAGCCACCACAACTACTAGTACAGAGAACTGTCACTATGGTAACCATTACCATCCATGAGTGTGTTTGGTGTTTCCTAACCAGGGGGATCTCCTTACACTCTGTACTCTGAGGCAAAACAGGTATATATAGCTAAATCTATTCTATTCTATGAAATGCTTATCCTATGATATGACATTCTATTACTATTCGGTACATTCTGAGTTGAAACAGATTACAAACTGCCTTAGCCTAACTAGTCATTTATTTTCAACCCCACTCATCTTGTTTTCCTGTAACCAAAGCATCCATGGGCCAAGGTCTCACTGTCTCTAAAGGAATGAAGAGATCAACAGACAGACGTACGAACCCCTGGAGACAGAGGCACTGAGAAGGAGAGTGAAGGGCTTTTGGAAAAACAATAACTATGAAAATCATCACATTATGAATCCATGGTGGCTGTGGAACAGGTTGAAGAGGAGAGAGAGGAGTTGAGGTCCAGAGCCAGACAGACAGGCAGCCAGGCCCTGCTTTAGCCATTACCTAGAGCCTTGACAGGAGGAGACAGGGAAGGGGAAAAGGAGACAGGGCAGAAGGGGGAGGGAGAGGGGGTCATGTGCAGTGAACTGTGGTTTTAAAGTAACAGTGAAACACACAGAGGTGTACTCAGATGACATGACAATCACCTGCTTGTGAAAACAAATATTTATTTTACAGCGTTTCAGCTTGTGACTTCTCTATGACATGCTTATGACAGGCTATAACATGCCATGATAATAAAGTACACCAGGTCAGTGATAATAACACTGTATATCATTCTGAACCTGAGATCTAATATCTAACCACTAAAGACGCCTACACAGAGACAATGCATCAAAAGCATGTAAACCACTAAGACATACTCTCTAACTGCATGTCTACTATGTATTTGTCGCTGTGAGGATATCACCCTGTTAGAGGCCTTTCCTGTTCAACACAACAACGCCAACAACCTGACAGAATCCCCTGGAGGTTATACCTACTTCTTAGAGCATTATTTCACAGGAATGTCTCAATTTCAAGAGACAAATACATGGGGGTAAAAGAAGGGGGAGATGAAAGAGGGAAGGGAGAAGAACTTAAGAGAAAGACTTGGGGGAGGGAGGGAGAGAGAGGGCTTAGAGATAAAGACTTGGGAGAGAGAGGGCTTAGAGATAAAGACTTGGGGGAGGGAGGGAGAGAGGGGTTAGAGAGAGAGACTTGGGGGAGGGAGGGAGAAAGAGGGGTTAGAGAGAAATACTTGGGGGAGGGAGGGAGAGAGAGGGGTTAGAGAGAAAGACTTGGGGGAGGGAGGGAGAGAGAGGGGTTAGAGATAAAGACTTGGGGGAGGGCGGGAGAAAGAGGGGTTAGAGAGAAAGACTTGGGAGAGAGAGGGGTTAGAGAGAAAGACTTGGGGGAGGGAGGGAGAGAGAGGGGTTAGAGATAAAGACTTGTGGGAGGGAGGGAGAAAGAGGGGTTAGAGAGAAAGACTTGGGGGAGGGAGGGAGAGAGGGGTTAGAGAGAGAGACTTGGGGAGGGAGGGAGAAAGAGGGGTTAGAGATATACTTGGGGGAGGGAGGGAGAGAGAGGGGTTAGAGAGAAAGACTTGGGGGAGGGAGGGAGAGAGGGGTTAGAGAGAGAGACTTGGGGGAGGGAGGGAGAAAGAGGGGTTAGAGATATATACTTGGGGGGAGGGAGGGAGAGAGAGGGGTTAGAGAGAAAGACTTGGGGGAGGGAGGGAGAGAGAAGGGATTAGAGAGAAAGACTTGGGGGAGGGAGGGAGAGAGAGGGGTTAGAGAGAAAGACTTGGGGGGAGGGAGGGAGAGAGAGGGGTTAGAGAAAAATACTTGGGGGAGGGAGGGAGAGAGAGGGGTTAGAGATAAAGACTTGGGGGAGGGAGGGAGAGAGAAGGGTTAGAGAGAAAGACTTGGGGGAGGGAGGGAGAAAGAGGGGTTAGAGAGAAAGACTTGGGGGAGGGAGGGAGAGAGAGGGGTTAGAGAAAAATACTTGGGGGAGGGAGGGAGAGAGAGGGGTTAGAGATAAAGACTTGGGGGAGGGAGGGAGAGAGAAGGGTTAGAGAGAAAGACTTGGGGGAGGGAGGGAGAAAGAGGGGTTAGAGGGAAATACTTGGGAGAGGGAGAAAGAGAGAGGGGTTAGAGAGAAAGACTTGGGGGAGGGAGAGAGGGGGTTAGAGAGAAAGACTTGGGGGAGGGAGGGCGAGAGAGGGGTTAGAGAGAAAGACCTGGGGGAGGGAGGGAGAGAGGGGGGTTAGAGAGAAAGACTTGGGGGAGGGAGGGAGAGAGGGGGGTTAGAGAGAAAGACTTGAGGGAGGGAGAGCGAGAGAGGGGTTAGAGAGAAAGTGTGAGGGATAAAGAGGGAGGAAGAGAGAAGGGAGGCTTAATGTTTTTTGGAAACGTGACCTTTCTTCCCTCTCCTTGTCTGAGATCTCAATGTTAGGAAATACCTGTCCGTCAGGACCCCGACAAAGAGGGGCCATTGTTCCTCCTGCGTGGACCCTCGAGGGCAAGGTGAAAGGGGAAAAGTCACAGCACACAACCCAGTACCAAACTGTACCCTACTGAGCCAGAGAAGAAGAAGAAGGACACACACACACACTGTATATTAAATTACTGTGATTCAGTCATTGAGAACAATGAAGACCTTTCTTAAAGTCTAAAAACTCAAGTGGTTGGTTAGGGTTACTGTGCAGACTAAGGAGAAGTCAGCGGGCCAAATGGGATCTACAAAGAAAAATCTGAGATCCTCAAACATTACAGGAGTCATTTGTAATAGCACAGAGCTTTGATCAGTGCTACTGTATTCTCAACGAGCATAAATACAGTGCCTCCTTCTGATCACACAGTCTTCTTTTCACTGTGGCACATTGGCTCTTAAGATGTGGGTGTAATGACTGCTTCTGCTAACCCCACAGTTTAGACTTAGGGAGCGCTGAGGATGCTGCCAGAGGAAATGGGTTTGAATGTCAAAGAGCGCTGCACCGTATACCCCGCTGTGTGTTTGAGTAGCTAGCTAGTCATCCTATGGATAATATGGTTCACACAAACGACAGACACATGAGAAGCACATACGGCACATAATAAAATTATGGTTTTGATGGAGATGGGAGATTAAATCATTATCAAAGTGATGGAGATGGGAAGTTAAATCATTATCAAAGTGATGGAGATCGGCGGTTAAATCATTATCAAAGTGATGGAGATCTGAGGTTAAATCATTATGAAAGTGATGGAGATTGGAGGTTAAATCATTATCAAAGTGATGGAGATCGGAGGTTAAATCATTATCAAAGTGATGGAGATTGGAGATTAAATCATTATCAAAGTGATGGAGATCGGAGGTTAAATCATTATCAAAGTGATGGAGATCGGAGGTTAAATCATTATCAAAGTGATGGAGTTGTTCTAGCAGCAATTACTGAGAAGCTGTTTCTCTAGAGAGGTCCTTGTAAATTTTATTTGGGCGTAAAATAATGTCTAAATCTGTTCTTTGAGATTCGCTTAGTTCCTTTAATCATTCTGAATTACCACAGAGACATTCTTAGCCTGCTCATTTGCTAAGATAGATTCTGTCAGGGCTTGGCAGTGGACGCCAGGGTGTGGCCGTTAGTTTATCTGGCTATGTTTGTGAGCCGTCATCACACACACACACACACAACAACTTGCTATGGGCGAGTTTCACATCCACTACACACATGCATGCACAAACACACATAACCCCCCCACCCCCCCTCCACACACACTCACACACACACACACACACACTCCTGATTGGGGGAAAGGGTGTGCCTCTTTGTAAACAACAGCTGCATTGTTGGAAAGTGCCCGTAAGACTACACCTGTTGATTACGAAGCATGTGACAAATAACATTTGATTTGATTTGAACTGGTGCGCTGCTTCAAGTGTGAAGCTTTTGATCACCTGAACTAGAATACCTCTTGGTAAATTGCAGACCTTTTTATCTACCAAGAGAGTTTTCATTTGTAATCGTCACTGCTGTTTACATCATACCAGAACATGTGAATGGCACTAAGCAGGGCCATGAACAAACAAGAAAACACACACCCAGAGGCAGCGTTTCTAGTGGGCGGAGACTTTAACGCAGGGAGACTGAAATGCGTTTTACCCCACTTTTACCAACACGTCTCCTGCGCCACAAGAGGCGCTAACACTCTGGACCACTTATAATCTTATACTTTACCCAGAGAAACACATACAAGGCCCTCCCTCGCCCTCCCTTCGGCAAATAAGACCATGACTCTATCCTCCTGGTTCCTGTTTACAAACTCAATCAGGAAGTACCAGTAATGCGCTCAGTACGGAAGTGGTCCAACGAAACGGACGTTAAGCTACAAGACTGCTTCGCTAGCACAGACTGGAATATGTTCAGGGATTCATCCGATAACATTGTGGAGTTTACCACATCAGTCACAGGCTTCATCAATAAGTGCATTGACAACGTCGTCCCCACAGTGACCGTACATACGCACCCTAACCTGAAAAGATTTGGCATGGGTCCTGTGACGTCACGAGAGGCTACACAGCTTTCAGCGGGATTGCTCAAGTAGTGCAAGGAGACAAGGTTCAAACAAAACAAGGATTTTATTATAGGTCTTGGGAAATTAACGAAAATATAACAAAATTCTGTTCTCTTGTGGCTCTTTAAGGGTTAACAGTTCAGGGATGTCTCTTCCACATCCAAAGTCATAATTCTCACTCGCTCAGATAACTTTTCCCCAGCCTTACTGTAGTCCACGTTGCAGCTAGTGGCCAACCCAGCAAAAAGTCCTTCCAAATGTCTCTCACGTATTTCCACAGGTGCATATCCAAAGGTGAGTATTTCCCAAAGGTAAGTATCTCCAAATCCTTATATTCCTCATGGAAGTGGACGTGCAGCACTCTTGTCCTCCAGAGAGCCCAGGTTGGAGACTGTGTCTCTTCCGTTCCCAAACCTTCAGCTCATCAGCTCCTCATTTGTTTCAGCTGCGTGGGAAGATTGGCCATAGAGGGGTGGAGTTCCCGACCATACCAGCAGATGGAGCCATAGCTGTCTGGGTTTGCAGCCACCTCAGGGGGATGTAACGTCCCTCCAGGACACAGCCTCTCGTGACATCACACATCCCCCCTCCTCGGGACCGACGTCCTCGTCGGGTAAAGGCAGCGAAGAAGGCATCACGCCGGGAGAGGGCGTCCGCATTGCCGTGGTGCTTGCCAGACTGCTCTCTCTTCAACTCCTCCAACTCTAGGACCAGGGACTCAGCCTCCTGTTGTCTCTCCTTGAGTTTCTTACTGAACGCATCAGCCTTGGTTTTAGCAGAGTTTAGCTTCTGTTGAGCAGCTTTCAGTTCCTTCTCTCTCTCTGCCTCCGCATTCTTCATCTTGTTCTCCAACACCTTGTACTTCTCCTCTGCCTTCTTCTGGACCTCCTTACTACTGCGCAGGGTCTCCTCACACTCCTCGATGGTCCTGCGCAGCCTATCCAGCTCCTCCTGTTGCTTAGGGAAGGAGCTCTGTTGGAGTTTAGCCTGGAGGATATCTAACTCTTCTGTCTTCATGTCTAACTGTTGCTTTAACAAACGATACCTCTCAGCGGTCCCCCTTCAGACCAGACAGTTCTTTGTCCAGATTCTGTAGCTCCGTCTCTGTGTCGGTCTGGGCACCTGCCATCCCTATCAGAGCCCGGGCGGGAGTGAGTAACTCGGAGGATTGCACCGAGCCTTCCCAGGATGAGTCTTGCCTCTCCGTTTCCGAGGTACTCGGGTTATCCTCTCCTGAGACTCTCTCCAGAGTGGGTAAAAGGCTGGGCAGTCTCGTCCAATTAGGACAGGGACGGGGAGGGAATCAACCACCCCCGCCGTCGTGTGTATGGTTCCCGTGTGCTGGTCATTGTAAGTTCAGTAATGGGGTATTCTCTGGTGTCCCCATGGACACAGGAAACTGGGAGGACTTTCCCCGGGGTCAGACACGTTGGGCCCACCAAATCCTTACGCACCAGGGTGGCCCGGCTACCAGAATCCAGTAAGGCCTCCACATCATGGTGATTCACAGTTACCGGGCAGGTGGGGGTCGATCTGGGCCGCCATCTACGACTCCCAAGAGCGAGGCAAAACGGTGTGTGGGTGCTGAGCTGGAGGACTCCGCAGTGGGCATAGGTTCATCGGCTGGTTTCCCACACTGCCAGGAGATATGTCCCATCTCCCCACACCGGTAACACTGTCGAGTTTCCCCCCTCCTGGTGTACTCTTCTTGGACCCGCCTGGTTTCTGGCTCCCCCTGGAGCCGGGATAAGTCCTGACGTGGCTGGGTTCGAGACCTTGGGGTCCCTTTGGACGGGTTCTTCCCATTTGTGGTGGGGGCTGCACTCCTGGGGTCTTTTCGGGAAGCATTCAGCATCTCCGCTGTGGCCTGGTACTTTTCCACAGCTTCCACGGTCAGATCAGCCGTGGTCAAGGCCTGTTGACTGATGAACCGTTTTGCCTCGTAAGGCAGGGCGCGTGAGGTAACGATCCACCACAACGGCCTCCACCACCGCCGCTGCTGTATTCCTCTGCGGATCCAGCCATTTCCTTGCGATTCGGACAAGTTCATGCATCTGCGCCCGAGGAGGTTGGTCTGGTTGGAAGGTCCAGCTGTGAAAGCGCTGGGCCATACCAAACTTTGTGAGTCCATATCTGCTGAGGATCTCAGACTTCAGGGCATCATAGTCAGTAACCTGGTCAGGGCCCAGGTCCCGGACAGCATTCAGCGATTCCCCGGTTAGAAAGGGGGCTAACAGACCAACCCACTGTTGCTTGGGCCAGGCTTCCCTAGTGGCCGTGGCCTCAAATGCATGCAGGTATGCCTCAATGTCATCGGTAGCTCCCATCTTAGATATAAAGTCACTTGCCTTTATTGGGCGGGTATTTTGGACCACCCTCTGTCTCTGCAACTGCAATTCCTCTGCCTTCAGAAGGTTGGCTTTCTTTTGCTCCTCCAAGAGAGCCACGCTTTGCTTGCATCTGGGCTTGCTGGCCAGCAACAAGGGCTTTCAATATGTCCTCCATTTCAGTCGGCGGGGAGCCTACGGCCAACTTGGAAAACTGGGTGATCAAACCTTCGGTATCCTCCTCTGACATGCACTATTAACGCTTGAGCGTGCCCGTATTCTCCACCATCTGTGACATCACGAGAGGCTACACAGCTTTCAGCGGGATTGCTCAAGTAGTGCAAGGAGACAAGGTTCAAACAAAACAAGGATTTTATTATAGGTCTTGGGAAATTAACGAAAATATAACAAAATTCTGTTCTCTTGTGGCTCTTTAAGGGTTAACAGTTCAGGGATGTCTCTTCCACATCCAAAGTCATAATTCTCACTCGCTCAGATAACTTTTTCCCCAGCCTTACTGTAGTCCACGTTGCAGCTAGTGGCCAACCCAGCAAAAAAGTCCTTCCAAATGTCTCTCACGTATTTCCACAGGTGCATATCCAAAGGTGAGTATTTCCCAAAGGTAAGTATCTCCAAATCCTTATATTCCTCATGGAAGTGGACGTGCAGCACTCTTGTCCTCCAGAGAGCCCAGGTTGGAGACTGTGTCTCTTCCGTTCCCAAACCTTCAGCTCATCAGCTCCTCATTTGTTTCAGCTGCGTGGGAAGATTGGCCATAGAGGGGTGGAGTTCCCGACCATACCAGCAGATGGAGCCATAGCTGTCTGGGTTTGCAGCCACCTCAGGGGGATGTAACGTCCCTCCAGGACACAGCCTCTCGTGACATCACAGTCCCCAGATCCTCAAAAAGTTATACAGCTGCACCATCGAGAGCATCCTGACCAGTTACATCACCACCTGGTATGGCAACTGGTCGGCATCCGACCGTAAGGCGCTACAGAGGGTAGTGCGTACAGCCCAGTACATCACTGGGGCCAAGCTTCCTGCCATCCAGGACCTTTATACTAGGCGGTGTCATAGGAAGGCCCAAAAAATGGTCAAACACTCCAGTCACCCAAGTCATAGACTGTTCTCTCTGCTACCGCACGGCAAGCGGTACCGGAGCGCCAAGTCTAGGTCCAAAAGGCTCCTTAACAGCTTCTACCCCCAAGCCATAAGACTGCTGAACAATTAATCAAATGGCCACCCAGACTATTTACATTGACCCCCCACTGCTTTGTTTTTACACTAATGCTACTCGCTGTTTATTGTCTATGCATAGTCACTTTACCCCTACCTACATGTACAAATTACCTCGACTAACCTGTACCCCCGCACATTTACTCAGTACCGGTACCCCCTGTATATAGCCTCGTTATTGTTATTTTTTGTGTTACTTATTATTTTATTTTTTACTTTAGTTTATTTAGTAAATATTTTATCTATTTCTTGAACTGCATTGTTGATTAAGGGCTTGTAAGTAAGCCTTTCACTGTAAGGTCTACACCTGTTGTATTCGGCGCATGTGACAAATACAATTTGATTTGATAACCAAAAGCCATGGTTTACAGGCAGTATCCATGCCTGGCTAAAGGCTAGAGCATCCGCTTTCAAGGAACGGGACAAATCAAATCAAATCAAATTGTAGGATTTTTAATGAATTTATTTGCAAATTATGGTGGAAAATAAGTATTTGGTCACCTACAAACAACCAAGATTTCTGGCTCTCACAGACCTGTAACTTCTTCTTTAAGAAGCTCCTCTGTCCTCCACTCGTTACCTGTATTAATGGCACCTGTTTGAACTTGTTATCAGTATAAAAGACACCTGTCCACAACCTCAAACAGTCACACTCCAAACTCCACTATGGCCAAGACCAAAGAGCTGTCAAAGGACACCAGAAACAAAATTGTAGACCTGCACCAGGCTGGGAAGACTGAATCTGCAATAGGTAAGCAGCTTGGTTTGAAGAAATCAACTGTGGGAGCAATTATTAGGAAATGGAAGACATACAAGACCACTGATAATCTCCCTCGATCTGGGGCTCCACGCAAGATCTCACCCCGTGGGGTGAGCAAAAATCCCAGAACCACACGGGGGGACATAGTGAATGACCTGCAGAGAGCTGGGACCAAAGTAACAAAGCCTACCATCAGTAACACACTACGCCGCCAGGGACTCAAATCCTGCAGTGCCAGACGTGTCCCCCTGCTTAAGCCAGTACATGTCCAGGCCCGTCTGAAGTTTGCTAGAGTGCATTTGGATGATCCAGAAGAGGATTGGGAGAATGTCATATGGTCAGATGAAACCAAAATAGAACTTTTTGGTAAAAACTCAACTCGTCGTGTTTGGAGGACAAAGAATACTGAGTTGCATCCAAAGAACACCATACCTACTGTGAAGCATGGGGGTGGAAACATCATGCTTTGGGGCTGTTTTTCTGCAAAGGGACCAGGACGACTGATCCATGTAAAGGAAAGAATGAATGGGGCCATGTATCGTGAGATTTTGAGTGAAAACCTCCTTCCATCAGCAAGGGCATTGAAGATGAAACGTGTCTGGGTCTTTCAGCATGACAATGATCCCAAACACACCGCCCGGACAATGAAGGAGTGGCCTAGCCAGTCTCCAGATCTCAACCCCATAGAAAATCTTTGGAGGGAGTTGAAAGTCCGTGTTGCCCAGCAACAGCCCCAAAACATCACTGCTCTAGAGGAGATCTGCATGGAGGAATGGGCCAAAATACCAGCAACAGTGTGTGAAAACCTTGTGAAGACTTACAGAAAACGTTTGACCTGTGTCATTGCCAACAAAGGGTATATAACAAAGTATTGAGAAACGTTTGTTATTGACCAAATACTTATTTTCCACCTTAATTTGCAAATAAATTCATTAAAAATCCTACAATGTGATTTTCTGGATTTTTTTTTCTCATTTTGTCTGTCATAGTTGACGTGTACCTATGATGAAAATTACAGGCCTCTCTCATCTTTTTAAGTGGGAGAACTTGCACAATTGGTGGCTGACTAAATACTTTTTTACCCCACTGTACATATGAGATGAGTAGTGCAAGATATGTAAACATTATTAAAGTCACTAGTGTTCCATTTCTTAAAGTGGCCAGTGATTTCAATAGGCAGCAGCAGCCTCTAATGTCCTAGTGATGTTATTTAACAGTCTGATGGCCTTGAGATAGAAGCTGTTTTTCATTCTCTCGGTCCCAGCTTTGATAGACCTGTACTGACCTTGCCTTCTGGATGATAGCGGGGTGAACAGGCAGTGGCTCGGGTGGTTGATGTCCTTGATGATCTTTTTGGCCTTCCTGTGATATCGGGTGCTGTATGTGTCTTGGAGGGCGGGTAGTTTGCCCCCGGTAATGCGTTCGGCAGACCGCACCACCCTCTGGAGAGCCCTGCGGTTGCGGGCGGTGCAGCTGCCGGACCAGGCGGTGATACAGCCCGACAGGATGCTCTCAATTGTGCATCTGTAAAAGTTTGTAAGGGTTTTAGGTGCCAAGCCAAATTTCTTCAGCCTCCTGAGGTTGAAGAGGCTCTGTTGCGCCTTCTTCACCACACTGTCTGTGTGGGTGGACCATTTCAGTTTGTCGGTGATGTGTACGCCAAGGAACTTGAAGCTTTCCACCTTCTCCACTGCGGTTCCGTCGATGTGGATAGGGGGGTGCACCCTCTGCTGTTTCCTGAAGTCCACGATTATCTCCTTTGTTTTGTTGATGTTGAGTGAGAGGTTATTTTCCTGGCACCACACTCCCAGAGCCCTCACCTCCTCCCTGTAGGCGGTCTCGTCATTGTTAGTAATCAAGCCTACTACTGTTGTGTCGTCTGCAAACTTGATGATTGAGTTGGAGGCGTGCTTGGCCACGCAGTCATGGGTTAACAGGGAGTACAGTACGGGGCTGAGCACGCAACCTTGTGGGGCCCCAGTGTTGAGGATCAGCAAAGTGGAGATATTGTTTCCTACCTTCACCACCTGGGGGGCTGCTCGTCAGGAAGTCCAGGACCCAGTTGCACAGGGCGGGGTTCAGACCCAGGGCCTCGAGCTTAATGATGAGCTTGGAGGGTACTACGGTGTTGAAAGCTGAGCTATAGTCAATGAACAGCATTCTTACATAGGTATTCCTCTTGTCCAGATTGGATAGGGTAGTGTGCAGTGTGATGGCGATTGCATCGTCTGTGGATCTATTGGGGCGGTAAGCAAATTGAAGTGGGTCTAAGGTGACAGGTAAGGTAGAGGTGATATGATCCTTGACTAGTCTCTCAAAGCACTTCATGATGACAGAGGTGAGTCCTACAGGGCGATAGTCATTTAGTTCAGTTACCTTTGCTTTCTTGGGTACAGGAACAATGGTGGCCATCTTGAAGCATGTGGGAACAGCAGACTGGGAAAGGGAGAGATTGAATATGTCCATAAACACACCAGCCAGCTGATCTGCGCATGCTCTGAGGACGCGGCTAGGGATGCCGTCTGGGCCGGCAGGCTTGCGGGGGTTAACATGCTTCCCAGTCACCTTGCCATGGTTGAATGCGGTGGTTCACGCTTTCAGATTTGCGCGAATGCTACCACCTATCCACGGTTTCTGGTTAGGGTAGGTTTTAATAGTCACAGTGGGCACAACATCACCTATACACTTCCTGATAAACTCAGTCACCGTTTCAGTGTATTCGTCTAAATTATTTTCAGAAGCTACCCAGAACATATCCCAGTCCACGTGGTCAAAACAATGAATAGTCCTTAGCACAGGTATTTCCTGTTTGAGTTTCTGCCTATAGGAAGGGAGGAGCAAAATGGAGTCGTGGTCAGATTTGCCGAAAAGAGGGCGGGGGAGGGCCTTATAACCATTACGGAAGTTTGAATAGCAATGGTCGAGGATTTTGGCTGCACGAGTACAACAGTCGATATGTTGATAGAACTTCGGCAGCCTAGTCCTCAAATTTGCTTTGTTAAAATCCCTGGCTACATTAAATGCAGCCTCAGGATATGTGGTTTCCACTTTGCATAAAGTCCAGTGAAGTTCTTTGAGGGCCGTCGTGGTATCGGCTTGAGGGGGGATATACACGGCCGTGACTATAACTGAAGAAAATTCTCTTTGTCACGGTTTCGGCCGAGGCTGCCTCTCTTCCTTGTTCGGGCAGGCTTCGGCGTTCGTTGTCTCCGGAATACTAGCTGCCACCGTTGCATGTTTCAGGTGGCAGCTCCCATCACGTCTCTTTTGAAGGTGGGTCCGGTGCGTCTGCAGTGGTCTGCTGAGGCGGACAGGGCGTTTGGGAGGCTGAAGGACCTGTTTACCTCGGCCCCGGTGCTGGCGCATCCGGATCCCTCTTTGCCATTTCAGGTAGAGGTGGACGCGTCAGAGGCCGGTATAGGAGCCGTACTTTCACAACGGTCAGGCGCGCCACCTAAAATCCGCCCCTGTGCTTTTTATTCCAAGAAGCTCAGTCCGGCGGAGCGAAACTATGACGTAGGGGACAGGGAGCTGTTAGCCGTGGTACAGGCCCTAAAGGTGTGGAGGCACTGGCTTGAGGGGGCTCAACACCCTTTCCTCATTTTGACGGACCACCGTAACCTGGAGTACATCCGGGCAGCGAGGAGGCTGAACCCTCGCCAGGCAAGATGGAATATGTTTTTGACCCGGTTTACATTTAAGATCACGTACATCCCTGGGTCACAGAACGGTAAGGCAGATGCACTGTTTCGGCGATATGACACGGAGGAGAGGTCCGTGGAGCCCACTCCCATACTGCCGGAGTCGTGTCTGGTGGCACCGGTAGTGTGGGAGGTCGATGCTGAGCTCGAGCGGGCGTTACGCACCGACCCTAGTCCACCGCAATGCCCGGAGGGTTGGAAGTACGTTCCGCTCGAGGTTCGGGATCGATTGATCTATTGGGCTCACACGTCACCCTCCTCTGGACACCCTGGTATCGGCCGGACAGTGCACTGTCTTAGTGCCAAGTACTGGTGGCCCACGTTGGCAAGGGATGTGAGGGTTTATGTTTCCTCCTGCTCGGTGTGCGCCCAGTGTAAGGCACCTAGACATCTGCCTAGGGGTAAGTTCTACCCCTGCCCGTTCCACAACGACCATGGTCTCACCTCTCAGTGGATTTCCTTACTGACCTTCCTCCTTCACAGGGGAATACCACTATACTGGTCGTTGTGGACCGGTTTTCTAAGACCTGTCGTTTGCTCCCCATGCCGGGCCTTCCTACGGCCCTGCAAACTGCCGAAGCACTATTCACCCATGTGTTCCGGCACTACGGGGTACCCGAGGATATTGTGTCTGATCGAGGTCCCCAATTTACCTCCAGGGTCTGGAGAGCCTTTATGGAGCGGTTGGGGGTCTCGGTGAGCCTCACCTCGGGTTACCACCCGGAGAGTAATGGGCAGGTGGAACGCGTGAACCAGGATGTGGGTAGGTTTCTTAGAACATACTGCCAGGACCGGCCGGAGGAGTGGGCAAGGTACGTTCCCTGGGCCGAGATTGCCCAGAATTCCCTACGCCATTCCTCCACTAACCTAACCCCTTTCCAATGTGTGTTAGGTTACCAGCCGGTTCTGGCACCTTGGCAGCAGAGCCAGATCGAGGCTCCTGCGGTGGATGAGTGGGCGCGGCGCTCGGAGGAGACATGGAACGCTGCACACGTCCACCTGCAGCGGGCCCTCCGACGTCATAAGGCGAGCGCCGATCTCCACCGCAGTGAGGGACCGGTGTACGCACCTGGTGATCGAGTCTGGCTCTCTACCAGAAACCTGCCCCTCCGCCTGCCCTGTCGGAAACTGGGTCGGCGGTTTGTAGGGCCATTTAAAGTCCTGAGAAGGTTGAACGAGGTGTGTTACAAATTACAACTACCTGTTTAATATAAAAGTATTAACCCCTCGTTCCATGTGTCTCTTCTCAGGCCGGTGGTAGCTGGCCCACTCCAAGAAAGTGAGATCAGGGAGACTCCTCCGCCCCCATTGGACATCGAGGGGGCACCGGCGTACTCCGTGAGGTCCATCTTGGATTCGAGACGTCGGATGGGGGGTCTCCAATATCTACTGGAGTGGGAGGGGTACGGCCCGGAGGAACGGTGCTGGGTGCCGAGGAGAGACATTTTGGACCCGTCTCTCCTGACGGAATTCCATCGTGGGCACCCGACGCACCCTGCTCCGCGTCCTCCTGGTCGTCCCGAGGCCGGAGTCGGCGCACGTCTGGAGCCGCGCGTCAAGGGGGGTACTGTCACGGTTTCGGCCGAGGCTGCCTCTCTTCCTTGTTCGGGCAGGCTTCGGCGTTCGTTGTCTCCGGAATACTAGCTGCCACCGTTGCATGTTTCTATGTTCGTTTGCTTTTGTCTGTTTGTTGTGACACCTGTTCTCGTTTAGTGTAATTAGTGTCCTATATATTTCTCGTTGTGTTTGTCTAGTGTTGTGTGTGATTGTTTTTCTGTCGTGTGTTGTGCTTGTATAATATTACTTATTCGCTCGGTTGAGCTTTACTCCACTGTGTTGGAGCGTTTTACGCACATGGTTAGTGCGCCTTTTGTTTTGTCGCCTTCGTGCGTAGTTTCGCCTTCGGGCAAGTTTGTTCGATTTTTCCTTGTTGGAAATTGCACTAAAGTCTTTTGGACTATACTTCGGTGTCCTGCACTTGATTCCACCACTACACCCACCTACAGCATTCCTGACACTCTTGGGAGATAAAATGGTCTGCATTTGATTGTGAGATTTTCTAGGTCGGGTGAACAAAAGGTCTCTAGTTTCTGTATGTTACTACAATTACACCATGAGTCATTAATCATGAAACACACACCTCTGCCCTTCTGCTTCCCGGAGAGATATTTATTCCTGTCTGCGCAATGAACTGAGAACTCATCTGACTGGACCGATTTCGACAGAATATCCCAAGAGAACCATGTTTCCGTGAAACAAAGTATGTTACAGGCCTTGATGTCTCTCTGGAAAGAAATCCTTGCCCGGAGTTCGTCGACCTTGTTTACCAGAGACTGAACATTAGCGAGTAGTATACTTGGAGGCGGTGGGTGGTGTGCGCTCCTCCTAAGTCGAACCAGCAAGCCGCTCCGAGTGCCTCGCCTCCGCCGGCGATGTTTTGGGTCAGCCGCTGGAATCAGTTCAGTTGCCCTGGGGAGAGCAAACAAAGGATCTGCTTCGGGAAAGTCGTATTCCTGGTCATAATGCTGGTGAGTTACCGCCGCTCTGATATCCAATAGTTTTCCCCGGCTGTGTGTAATGATACAAAACACTTTCTGAGCTAATACCAGGGCGCATTCTCAGAGCATGCGCAGGCCAGCTGGAAAGTGTCTTCACAAATATTTTCAACATCTCCTTGTCCCAGTCTGTAATACCAACATGTTTCAAGTAGACCAACATTGTTCCTGTTCCTAAGTACTCAAGGTAACCTGCCTAAATGACTATCAACTCGTAGCACTCACAGCTGTAACCATGAAATGCTTTGAAAGGCTGGTCAAGGCAACACATCAACACCATCACCCAGACACCCTGGACCCACTCCAATTTAAATACAGCTGCAACAGAGCCACAGATGATGCAATCTCTATTGCACTCCACACTGCTCTCTCCTACCTGAACAAGAGGAATACCAATGTGAGAATGATGTTAATTGACTACTCCCCCTCCAAGCTCATCACCAAGCTTGGGACCCTGGGACTGAACACCTCCCTCTGCAACTGGATCCTTGACTTTCTGATGGGCCGCCCCCAGTTGGTGAGGGTAGGTAGCAACACATCTGACATCCGGACCCTAAACACGGGGGCCCCTCAGGCGTGTGTGCTTAGTCCCCTCCTGTATTCCCTGTTCACCCACGACTGTGTAGCCACTCACGACTACAACACCATCATGAACTTTGCTGACGACACGGCTGTGTCAGGCCTGATCACCGACAACGATGATACAGCCTACAGGGAGGAGGTCAGAGACCAGGCAGTGCAGTGCCATGACAACAACCTCTCCCTCAACGTCAGCAACACAAAGGAGCTGATCGTGGACTACAGGAAATGGAGCAGCGAGCACGCCCCCATCCACATCGACGGGGCTGTACTGGAGCGGATCGAGAGAGTCAAGTTCCTCGGTGTCCACATCACCAAGGACATAACATGGTCCTCTCACACCAGCACAGTCGTGAAGAAGGCACGGCAGCACCTCTTCCCCCTCAGGAGGATGACAAGATTTGGCATGGACCTTCAGATCCTCAAAATGATCGACAGCTGCATCATTGAGAGCATCTTGACTGGCTGCATCACCACTTGGTATGGCAACTGCACTGCCCTCAATCGCAAGGCGCTACAGAGGGTGGTGTGGATGGCCCAGTACATCACTGGGGCCGAGCTCCCTGCCATCCAGGACCTCTATACCAGGCAGTGTCAGAGGAAGGCCCTAAAAATTGCCAAAGTCCCCAGCCACCCAAGCCATAGACTGTTCACTCTGCTACCGCACGGCAAGTGGTACCGCAGCAACAAGTCTGGGAACAAAAGGCACCTGAACAGCTTCTACCCCCAAGCCATAAGACTGCGGAACAGTTAATCAAATGGCCACCCGGACTATTGTATTGACCCTTTTTTGCACTGACTCTCTTACACTGACTCTATGCATACTCACTAGACTCTACCTACACACTCACACATACTTACACTGACACTCCAACACAGACATTATACACAGACACACACACACACAACATACACTCATGCACACAAAACACACACAGACACATGCATATTGACGCCACACACACACACACTTTCACACTATCCACATATGCTGCTGCTACTGTGTTTATTATCTTTTCTGATTGCCTAGTGACTTTTACCCCTACCTACATGTACAGTGCATTTGGAAACTATTCAGACCCCTTGACTTTTTACACATTTTGTTACGTTACAGCCTTATTCTAAAATTGATTAAATTGTTTTCCCCCCCTCATCAATCTACACACAATATCCTATAATGACAAAGCAAAAACAGTTTTTTTGAACATTTAGAAATATAACATTTACATAAGTATTCAGAACCTTTACTCAGTACTTTGTTGAAGCTCCTTTGGCAGCGATTACAGCTTCGAGTCTTCTTGGGTATGACGCTACAAGCTTGGCACACCTGTATCGGGGGAGTTTCTCCCATTCTTCTCTGCGGATCCTCTCAAGCTCTGTCAGGTTGGATGGGGAGCGTCGCTGCACAGCTATTTTCAAGTCTCTCCAGAGATGTTCGATCGGGTTCAAGTCCGGGCTCTGGCTGGGCCACTCAAGGACATTCAGAGACTTGTCCCGAAGCCACTCCTGCATTGCCTTGGCTGTGTTCTTAGGATCATTGTCCTGTTGGAAGGTGAACCTTCGCCCCAGTCTGAGGTCCTGAGGGATGGTGCCTGGTTTCCTTCAGACGTGATGCTTGGCATTCAGGCCAAAGAGTTCAATCTTGGTCTCATCAGACCAGAGAATCTTGTTTTTAGGTGCCTTTTGGCAAACTCCAAGCAGGCTGTCATGTACCTTTTACTGAGGAGTGGCTTCCATCTGGCCACTCTACCATAAAAGCCTGATTGGTGGAGTGCTGCAGAGATGGTTGTCCTTCTGGAAGGTTCTTCCATCTCCACAAAGGAACTCTGGAGCTCTGTCAGAGTGACTATCGGGTTCTTGGTCACCTCCCTGACCAAGGCCCTTCTCCCCTTATTGCTCAGTTTGGCCAGGCAGCCAGCTCTAGGAAGAGTCTTAGTGGTTCCAAACTTCTTCCATTTAAGACGTTTTTTGGTACCCTTCCCCAGATCTGTGCCTCGACACAATCCTGACTCAAAGCTCTATGGACAATTCCTTCGACCTCATGGCTTGGTTTTTGCTCTGACATGCACTGTCAACTGTGGGACCTTATATAGACAGGAGTGTGCCTTTCCAAATCATGTCCAATCAATTGAATATACCACAGGTGGACTCCAATCAAGTTGTAGAAACATCTCAAAGATGATCAATGGAAACAGGATGCGCCTGAGCTCAATTTGGAGTCTCATAGCAAAGGGTCTGAATACTTATTTAAATAACGTTTTTCAGTTTTTCATATGGAATACATTTGCAAACATTTACAATAACCTTTTTTCGCTTTGTCATTATGGGGTATTGTGTGTAGATTGATGAGGATTATATAAAAAAAAAAGAATAAGGCTGTAATGTGTAAAAAGGGAAAGGGTCTGAATACTTTCCAAATGCCACTGTACATTCTACCTCAACTACCTCGTACCCCTGCACATTGACTCGGTACTGGTACTTCTTGTATATAGTCTCATTGTTGTTATTTATTGTGTTGCTATTTTCTATTTGTATTTGCAAATGTTCTTACATTTTAACTCTGCATTGTTGGGAAAGGGCTCGTGAGTAAGCATTTCACAGTAAAGTGTACACCTGTTGTATTCTGCGCATGTTACAAATAAAGTTTGATTTTATTGTTCAGTGCACCCTTGCTGGAGCTGGTCACAAACACACACACACACACACACACTGGAGTGAGCAGGTCCTGAGGTCCTGGCTGTCCGTCAGCCTCAAGTGGGCCTCATGCTAAGCCCTCGTCTTTAAGGTGTATTCATTTGGAGAGAGAGAGAGAGAGAGAGAGAGAGAGAGAGAGAGAGAGAGAGAGAGAGAGAGAGAGAGAGAGAGAGAGAGAGAGAGAGAGAGAGAGAGAGAGAGAGAGAGAGAGAGAGAGAGAGAGAGAGCAGGAGAGAGAGAGAGAGAGAGAGAGAGAGAGAGAGAGAGAGAGAGAGAGCGAGAGAGAGAGCGAGAGAAAGAAAGAGAGAGAGAGACAGACAGACAGACACAGAGAGAACGAGTGAGAGAGGAGATAGAGAGAGAGAGCGAGAGAGGAGAGAGAGAGACAGAGAGAGAGAGTGAGAGAGAGCATGGAAGTGAGAGAGAGCACGGGAAATAGAGAGAGAGAGAGAGAGAGAGAGAGAGAGAGAGAGAGAGAGAGAGAGAGAGAGAGAGAGAGAGAGAGAGAGAGAGAGAGAGAGAGAGAGAGAGAGAGAGAGCGAGAGAGAGAGAGAGAGAAAGAAAGAGAGAGAGAGACAGACAGACAGACACAGAGAGAACGAGTGAGAGAGGAGATAGAGAGAGAGAGCGAGAGAGGAGAGAGAGAGACAGAGAGAGAGAGTGAGAGAGAGCATGGAAGTGAGAGAGAGCACGGGAAATAGAGAGAGAGAGAGAGAGAGAGAGAGAGAGAGAGAGAGAGAGAGAGAGAGAGAGAGAGAGAGAGCGAGAGCGAGAGAGAGGAGAGAGAGAAAATGAGATATGACCCAGGGCTTTCCTGACATATGTCAGAGCTCTGGGAGAAAGAGTGGGACGCTGCTTTCAGAATAACAGACACAGGACAGACCGTTGTACCCTCCCAGATTATCATCCTGAAACCAGAGCCAGGCAGCCCCCTCTATAACCCATCTGATTTTCAAAACTCTAAGTACAAAACTATAAACTGGTAACACTTGTAATGCCCCGTCTTATGTTCAGAACCTTCGATTGTGCATTCACTGGGGTTTCACACATCTTTCACCCGAGTCATTCATGCGAAATCAAAGTTTTCCATGAAATATCACGAGAACATTTAGTTTAGTCACCACTACATCACATAATGATAGGCTCACCATTTAGTCATTTTAACTACCATTTAATCCAATACCAAAAAATATAAAATACAAATTTCAAAACCATTCTTTATGAAATGCTGAATAGAGAGAATAGTAGATGGTAAATACAATAATAATAAATATAATAATACATTTCTAAACAGTACTTGACTATAACTTGACATGCAATAAAAAAAGAAAAACGTTTTATCCAATGGCAGGTTGTGAGCATGTTGAGAAATATGTCAGTCTTCCAGTTCATTATCCTTATACAGTACATGGGTATACGCATAGGGTATTGTAAAGCAGTTGGCTACTGTAAAAACATAGCAAGGTGTTGTATGCCATTTCTGCCCAACGCAACATTGTACAAGATCACCTTTCTACTTGACTTGTATTGGCTGTCTCACTGCTTGAAATTCATTAGCTTACAGTGTATCAATGAAATGCAGATAATGAGTGAAATATATTGTTATTACAACCCAGGTATTTCAGCAGTGCATTGTTCCCAACATTATAATTCCAAATGGTAGCACATAGAGTGACTCTTTCCACATTGTCCTGATGAAGCACACTGGCTGATGGAGAATGATAATGTAGTGCAACCATATCCATATATGATTTGGTTTTACCTTCCAACATAAATTGATGTCAAATTGATACATTTTTTAGGTAACAAATATAGAATTGTATGGTGCTCAGAAGTTATCAAACTATACGGAACAAAAATATAAATGCAACATGCAACAATTTCAAAAATGTTACTGAGTTACAGTTCACATAAGGAAATCAGTCAATTTAAATATATTAATTTGGCCCTAATCTATGGATTTCACATGACTGGGCAGGGGCGCAGCCATGGGTGTGCCTGGGAGGGCATAGGCCCACCCACTTGGGAGCCAGGCCCACCCACCGGAGAGCCAGGCCCAGCCAATCAGAATGAGATTTTCCCCACAAAAGGGCTTTATTACAGACAGAAATACTACTCAGTTTCATCAGCTGTCAGGGTGGCTGGTCTCAGACGATACCGCAGGTGAAGAAGCAGGATGTGGAGGGCTGGCGTGGTTACACGTGGTCTGCGGTTGTGAGGCCAGTTGGACATACTGACAAATTCTCTAAAACGACGTTGGAGGCGGCTTATGGTGGAGAAATTAACATTCAAATCTCTGGCAACAGCTCTGGTGGACATTGCTGCAGTCAGCATGCCAATTGCATGCTCCATCAAAACTTGAGGCATCTGTGGCATTGTGTTGTGTGACAAAACATTTCAGAGTGGCCTTTTATTGTCCCCAGCACAAGGTGCACCTGTGTAATGATCATGCTGTTTAATCAGCTTCTTGATATGCCACACCTGTCAGGTGGATGGATTATCTTGGCAAAGGAGAAATGCTCACTAACAGGGATGTAAACAAATTTATGCACAACATTTGAGAGAAATAAGCGGATAATTTATGGAAAATTTCAGGGATATTTATTTCAGCTCATGAAACCTGGGACCAACACTTTACATGTTGCGTTTATATTTTTGTTCAGTATATATATATGTTAACTAGGCATTACATCATTTTGGTTAAGTAGTTATCAGTTTTGAGCAGTTTGATTAAGTTATAGTTAATTGTATTAACAAATGACAAACTAATATCGAAACTAAAGTGAATATTGCATTTTGAAAAGCAGATACTTATATTGAATATGTATCTTAATTGATAGAGTGATTTGGTGCAGTGAACAAGTGACTTTGTGAATTTGTTTGTTGTACTCAGTCAATTGAAAATGTGATTAGAGTTTTGAAACATAAGGCATTGAGATTATCTGTTTCGATGTTTGTGCTTAGAGTTGTGAAAATGTACCACATACTTGTGAAAATTGCACCAAAGTGAATGAAAAAAACAGTATGCCATTTTGGTGTACTCCCTGTCTCAGTATGTTTGGCGTCAAGTCAATGCTTTTTAAGTCCTGTTATGTTGTGGATGTCTCAAGGATATGTACTGTATGTCTTTCTCTTATCTGGAAATACCCTACTGTCTGTAGGATAATGGTTGCCTTGTTCAAGCAGACCGTTGTCAAAAGTGCGAAGGTCATTCAAATGTCATGGGTAGCTACTGTCTTTCTGATCAGGACTGACAATATAATATACAGCCATAGCAAACAGGGCAGTGCCAAAGCACCAAAACAGTTTTATATGTTGGGTAGAAAAATGAATTGTGGCGTATTGTAACAATGTTATAATAATGTTATGATGTATTTGTCCTGCATTTCTAATATAGTAATATTTAGTATTTTGAAAAATATATAGTACAAACCACCTTTCTTTGTTTTTGTTTGTACTCATAATGGATCCATCCATACAGTTAAATGATCCACTGCTAATAATAACCAAGCCTTATCGTGAGTAACCCTGGTGATGAGCCATACACGATGCTGCTAGCAGAAAAACACCGGGGGTTGGAGGCTTACAGCGACTTTAGTGGATGTAACACAGATGAGTCTGTCTCCCGAGACAGTAACCACACACACACTTTTGGTCTAAACACATTCCCCTACTCCAGGCCCTGCAGCCGTGGTGGTCCAAGGGAACTGTCCTCACTCCTGACACCATCTCATAAGTCTAAATAATTCCACACAGACACACACGAACGTGCACAAACACATGCAGGCATACTCACACACGCACACACACAATATAGTTTATCTCACTTTCTATTCACAGCCAAAGAAAATCAACCATTTTGCAATCTGGGGAGCTCACAACACTCAAGGTCTTCAAACTATTTCTCCCTGGCCCAACCTGTTCTCCCCTGGGCTGTTCAAATCTCTCTCTGCAGCTGACTGTGTTTGATGATCAGAGGGAACATCTTCAGGGGTGGTCCAACTCAGGGAGGGTCTCTTTCAATTCAATTCAATTCATGGGGTTTTATTAGCATGGGAAACATATGTTTACATTGCCAAAGCAAGTGAAATGGACAAACAGAAGTGAAATAAACAATAAAAAGTGAACAGTAAATATTACACTTACACAAGTTCCAAAAGAATAGAGACATTTCAAATGTCATATTATGTCTATATACAGTGGTGTAACGATGTGCAAATAGTTAAAGTAAAAAAGGGAAAATAAATAAACATGAATATGGGTTGTATTTACAATTGTGTTTGTTCTTCACTGGTTGCCCTTTTCTTGTGTCAACAGGTCACAAATCTTGCTGCTGTGAATGCACACTGTGGTATTTCACTCAATAGATATGGGAGTTTATCAAAATTGGATTTGTTCTCAAATTCTTTGTGGGTCTGTGTAATCTGAGGGTCATACATTTGGCAGGAGGTTAGGAAGTGCAGCTCAGTTTCCACCTCAGTTTGTGGGCAGTGTGCACATAGCCTGTCTTCTCTTGAGAGCCAGGTCTGCCTACGGCGACCTTTCTCAATAGCAAGGCTATGCTCACTGAGTCTGTACATAGTCAAAGCTTTCCTTAATTTGGGGTCAGTCACAGTGGTCAGGTATTCTGCCACTGTGTACTCTCTGTTAAGGGCCAAATAGCATTCTAGTTTGCTCTATTTGTATGTTAATTCTTTCCAATGTGTCAAGTAATTCTCTTTTTGTTTTCTCATGATTCGGTTGGGTCTAATTGTGTTGCTGTCCTGGGGCTCTGTGGGGTCTGTTTGTGTTTGTGAACAGAGCCCCAGGACCAGCTTGCTTAGGGGACTCTTTTCCAGGTTCATCTCTCTGTAGGTGATGGCTTTGTTATGGAAGGTTTGGGAATCGCTTTCTTTTAGGTGGTTGTAGAATTTAACGGCTCTTTTCTGGATTTGGATAATTAGCGGGTATCGGCCTAATTCTGCTCTGCATGCATTATTTGCTGTTTTACGTAGTACACAGGATATTTTTGCAGAATTCTGCATGCAGAGTCTCAATTTGGTGTTTGTGTCCCATTTTGTGAATTCTTGGTTGGTGAGCGGACCCCAGACCTCACAACCATAAAGGACAATGGGTTCTATAACTGATTCAAGTATCTTTTGCCAGATCATAATTGGTATGTCAAATTTTATGTTCCTTTTGATGGCATAAAAGGCCCTTCTTGCCTTGTCTCTAAGATCGTTCACAGCTTTGTGGAAGTTACCTGTGGCGCTGATGTTTAGGCCGAGGTATGTATCATTTTTTGTGAGCTTGTATTTGTGGTCCTGGCAACTGGACCTTTTTTGGAACACCATTATTCTTGTCTGACTGAGATTTAATGTCAGGGCCCAGGTCTGACAGAATCTGTGCAGAAGATCTAGATGCTGCTGTAGGCCCTCCTTGGTTGGGGACAGAAGAACCAGATCATCAGCAAACATTTGACTTTAGATTCTAGTAGGGTGAGGCCGGGTGCTGCAGACTGTTCTAGTGCCCTCGCCAATTCGTTGATACATACACTACCGTTCAAAAGTTTGGGGTCACTTAGAAATGTCCTTGTTTTCCAGGAAAACATACATGAAATTAGTTTGAATAGGAAATATAGCAAAATGAATAGGAAATGTAGTCATTGACAAGGTTAGAAATAATGATTTTTAACTGAAATAATAATTGTGTCCTTCAAACTTTGCTTTCGTCAAATAATCCTCCATTTGCAGAAATTACAGCCTTGCAGACCTTTGGCATTCTAGTTGTCAATTTGTTGAGGTAATCTGAAGAGATTTCACCCCATGCGTCCTGAACCACCTCCCACAAGTTGGATTGGCTTGATGGACACTTCTTACGTACCATACAGTCAAGCTGCTCCCACAACAGCTCAATAGGGTTGAGATCCGGTGACTGTGCTGGCCACTCCAATATAGACAGAATAACAGCTGACTGCTTCTTCCCTAAATAGTTATTGCATAGTTTGGATCTGTGCTTTGGGTCATTGTCCTGTTGTAGGAGGAAATTGGCTCCAATCAAGCGCAGTCCACAGGGTATGGCATGGCGTTGCAAAATGGAGTGATAGCCTTCCTTCTTCAAGATCCCTTTTACCATGTACAAATCTCCCACTTTACCACAACCAAAGCACCCCCAGACCATCACATTGCCTCCACCATACTTGACAGATGGCATCAAGCACTCCTCCAGCATCTTTTCATTTGCTCTGCGTCTCACAAATGTTCTTCTTTGTGATCCGATGTCACGCCCTGGCTCTGGGGACTCTTATATGTTGAGCCAGGGTGTTAGTTTCTATGTTTAGTGTTCTATGTTCATGTTCTAGTTCATGTGTTTCTATGTTGGCCTTGGTGGTTCCCAATCAGAGGCAGCTGTCGCTTGTTGTCTCTGATTGGGAACCATACTTAGGCAGCCTGTTTGGCACTTGTCATTTGTGGGATCTTGTTCCGTGTAAGGTTTGTTTTGGTGTTTAACCTTGGACTTCACATATCGTTTTGTTGTTTTGTTGTATTGTTTAAAGTACTCATTATGTCCATAACACTTTTTTCCAATCTTCCTCTGTCCAGTGTCTATGTTCTTTTGCCCATCTTAATCAAGTTAAGAAATTAATTTGTTCAAAACTGTTCAACTATTGTCTTTCGCTCTCTTTGAGTCAACTATTCACCAGATTTAATGCACTCCAGTGCTAGCTAGCTGTAGCTCATGCTTTCACTACTAGATTCATTCTCTGATCTTTTGATTGGGTGGACAACATGTCAGTTCATGCTGCAAGAGCTCTGATAGGTTGGAGGACGTCTCCGGAAGTTTTCATAATTACTGTGTAAGTCTATGGAAGGGGGTGAGAACCATGAGCCTCCTAGGTTTTGTATTGAAGTCAATGTACCCAGAGGAGGATAGAAGCTAGCTGTCCTCCGGCTACACCATGGTGCTATCCTACAGAGTGCTGCTGAGGCTAATGTAAACCTTCATTGCAAACAATGTGTTTTAATCAATTATTTGGTGACGTGAATATATTTAGTATAGTTTTATCTCAAATTGATAACTTTTTTAATGTTTAACTATTTTTATTTAAATTCACTGAGGAGGACGGTCCTCCCCTTCCTCCTCTGAGGAGCCTCCACTGATGTGATGTGTTACAAAGAACCCGCTTGAAAATGAGATGGAGTTTTTATCCTTTCAATGCCATTTGTAAACATTTTCCAGAGTGACATACAGAAGCAATTAGGGTTAAGTGCCTTGCCCAAGGGCACATCGATCGCCCTTTGATATAGCTAGCAGCAGACATGTACAGTATGTCACTAAGATGGTAGTATGTACTTCAGTATGTTGGCACCATAAAGGTATTGTTATTTCCTTCGTTATATGATTCAAATTTGATACTTCCATTTATGTCGAATAAAGTAAATGGTATGATTTCGTTCCTGTGTGCTGAACAACTTTAGTGTTGGGCAGCCAACTGGGCACAGTCCACGACGGTTTATAGATTTCCCTCAGCAGAACAGATGACACATTTTGTGTGCATCCTAAATGGCACCCTATTCCCTATATAGTACACTACTTTTGACCAGGGCACATAGGGCCATAGTGCACTATGTAGGAAATAAGGTACGATTTGAGACACAGCCTTTATTAATGGTCCAGATGGATATCTCATGATGAGGGATCCTTCCTATCAGAGGTAGACAGGAGGAGAGGAGAGGGAGACCTGAGTTGTTCCTGGATGAACCGCCACTACCGTTGCCTAGTTACAAGCACAACTTTGGACAAAACATTTCACTCTAAAATGTACTTTCAAAAAACATTCTACTGGAGCTGGATGAATAAATACCTTATGCCCTTATAACAGCCGTGTGGACTGTAGCTGACTTTCTCCATCCAACTTAAATTGGATTTCAAAACCGGGTCTGTGCACATTTGTTTCATTCTAGAGTCCAGACTTTAGCTAGCTCTACTGATTTATAGGGTAGCGTTTTCCCTTGAGCAACTCAAAAGTTTCCTGATTGAGGTAACCGGAGCGTTGAGGGAATGTTATTAAAAAGCACAGCATGCTGGGACTGATTTGCATCAGCCGTTGAGACGTCAGTATGAATTTATTAAGCTGGGTGTGGAAAAGAGGGTATGTGTCCCAAATGGCACCCTATCCCCTATATAGTGCACTACTTTTACCAGATCCCTATGGGGATAGGGACACAAACAGTGAAAAGCTCAAAGCTGACTGAGGTATTGAGGAGGTGTGTTAGTCGAGGCGACTGCACTTAAATATAGTGTTGTGTCACTTCCTGAAGGAGGACGTAGTTGTCCACAAGGGAGAATAAAGTACATTTTGTGTTGAATGTTGAACCAACTGCACAGTGTGGCTTTGTATGCGTAACTGTATTTCTGCGTCCGTTGGGCCCCGTGTAGGTCTCTACCTTCAGGTATACAAAACATTAAGAACACCTGCTCTTTCCATGACATAGACTGACCAAGTGAATCCAGGTGAAAGCTATGATCCCTTATTGATGTCACTTGTTAAATCCACTTCAATCAGTGTCAATGAAGGGGAAGAGACAGGTTAAAGAATGATTTTTAAGCCTTGAGACAATTGAGACATGGATTGTGTATGTGTGCGATTCTGAGGGTGAATGGGCAAGACAAAATATTTAAGTGCCTTTAAACGGGGAATTGTAGTAGGTGCCAGACGCATCGATTTGTGTCAAGAACTGCAACGCTGCTGGATTTTTCACGCTCAACAGTTTCCTGTGTGTATCAAGAATGGTCCACCACCCAAAGGACATCCAGCCAACTTGACACAACTTTTGGAAGCACTGGAGTCAACATGGGCCAGCATCCCAGTGGAACGCTTTCGACACCTTGTAGAGTCAATGCCCTGATGAATTGAAGCTGTTCTAAGGGCAAAAAGGGGGGGGGTTGAAGCAGGTTAGTTACAACTGAGGTTGGAGCGAAAACCTACAGGAAGTAGCTCTCCAGGATCAGGGTTGGATCGAAAACCGTCAGGAAGTAGCTCTCCAGGAACAGTGTTGGAGCGAAAACCGTCAGGAAGTAGCTCTCCAGGAACAGGGTTGGAGCAAAAACCTACAGGAAGTAGCTCTCCAGGAACAGGGTTGGATCGAAAACCTACAGGAAGTAGCTCTCCAGGAACAGGGTTGGAGCAAAAACCTACAGGAAGTAGCTCTCCAGGAACAGGGTTGGAGCGAAAACCTACAGGAAGTATCTCTTCAGGAACAGGGTTGGAGACCCCTGCTCTACATAGGGCACTACTTTTGACGAGAGCCCTATGGGCCCTGGTCAAAAGTAGTGCACTATAGAGAATAGTGTGTAATTTGGGTCTCAGACAATATCATTCCATACTACAGAGGTGGAGGCAGGCAGGTTGGAGGGTTAGAGAGAGAGAGAGAATCAGAGGTGGAGGCAGGCAGGTTGGAGGGTTAGAGAGAGAGAATCAGAGGTGGAGGCAGGCAGGTTGGAGGGTTAGAGAGAGAGAATCAGAGGTGGAGGCAGGCAGGTTGGAGGGTTAGAGAGAGAGAATCAGAGGTGGAGGCAGGCAGGTTGGAGGGTTAGAGAGAGAGAATCAGAGGTGGAGGCAGGCAGGTTGGAGGGTTAGAGAGAGAGAATCAGAGGTGGAGGCAGGCAGGTTGGAGGGTTAGAGAGAGAGAGAATCAGAGCTGGAGGCAGGCAGGTTGGAGGGTTAGAGAGAGAGAACCTGGATTTGTGTTTAACTCTGGGCCGGGCGGTCAGGGTGGTCTGCGACGACACTGGGTTTATGTTGTGTTTTTAAACATGACTACCTACCCCCTCTGCAGATCATCCTGCTCTGCTTACTTTCACTATCATAGGAGAGGAGAGGGGTCACATTACCCATTTACAGGAAAGATGTGATCATTGGCCAGACCAGTCCCCTCACATAGTGGGTGAAACAGCTTTAAGTATAGACTCTTGCCTGAATGTGAGGGGAAGGATTAAGTGTGCTTGATTTTCATTGTGCATGGAGAACATACCTTGTCGGAACAGCTACAGTAGGCTATAGTGTTCATAATTACAACCAAAGGAGAAATTAATGTTACCTCACCTTTGAAAGGGGGGATAGGCTTTTCAAAGAGCATCATCGCCCTCATGGAAGTGTAATATTAATTTAGCCTCTAGTAGTGTTTGTGAGCAGACTGTAGGCCTAACCTGTTTCCCATGACAAGCAGAGCAGAAAGCAGAGCATCTCCACTGACTGAACACAGCACAGGGTCTGAACACAATGCATGGTGAGCCAACCCTAACGCTGTAATGCTGTGTAACAGGAAGATGGGTCTGGTTCACTCCGTGAGAACCAATGTGTTCACCTCTCTCTCTACCAGCAGATAGCAGTGCTGACAGCCCTGTTTTGTTTGTGTTTAGAGTTTTTTTCTATCTTTTTTTTCTGGACAGTCATAAATGAGGGGCTCTGTTGTCTTGTGGACCCGGTAATCATTTGGGCCGGGATGTTCCCACGCAGTCTGGGCCCTAGCCACCTCCCTGCCAATCACCAGTGACAAAGCTGAGCCGTGTCTGAATGACCTATTGTCCCCCTGCCGAGGGAGGGGTGCAGCCAGGAAGGGGAAGGGGGTTGTGATGGGTCACGCAGACTCAGTAAGCTCCACTACCAGCAGTATGCACCAACACAACAGTAGTTCTAAAGGGGACG
Organism: Coregonus clupeaformis; assembly: GCF_020615455.1. Classification (NCBI taxonomy): domain Eukaryota; kingdom Metazoa; phylum Chordata; class Actinopteri; order Salmoniformes; family Salmonidae; genus Coregonus; species Coregonus clupeaformis. The sequence goes on from NC_059200.1 coordinate 24,416,306, forward strand.
GCGCTACAGTATCAGAATGAACATGATTTGTGTCCCAAATTGCACCCTATTCCCTATGGGCCCTGGTCAAAAGTAGTGCACTATGTAGGGAATAGGGTGCCATTTGGAATGAACATGGACTTGAGGGAGGTTCTCAAGGTTCTCAGTTCTGGTTGTAAACTGGTTGTAATGATGCGATAGCTTTGCCTGCTATGGGAACTGCCTTACCCAGTGTATACGGCTATGTCTCTACCACATGTACTGTAGACATGGGGAGCAATTGTAGGCAGCTACATGATATGTATGGATCATTTTCTAGTACATATGTTATGAAGTGATAAGGGTAAAACCTAGTAAACATGATTGATACTTTGTAATCCAGATGCATGCCTGGATAGTGAATATAGTCAATACAGAGTGTGACTGTTCTTTAACGTATGTATAGTATTTTTTGAGAAAGCGTCTGAGTCATGCCACCAATATAATGAGATAAGAGACAGAGGCCCCACCCAGAGAAACGCACATAGCCCTCGTAAGTAAACAACATGTGGCACTTGGACTTTGAAAGATAATGGTGGCGTGGCACTGAAAGATGCTAATCATTTACATATAGGGGAGTAACTATGTATGCTGTATAAGCATGACTATGCATTTGTGTCTGTATAAAAGGAGAGCTCTGAGTCAGGGCAAACAGTTGCTCCATGGACCAGCTCGGCTTTGTTGCGCTATAATAAAGTATATTCTGAATTCACAAGCTCTGGTTTTTGAGAGATACTTTTGAGTTAAATATTTCTACCACATATGCAAATTAAAAGGGCTTTGTGTGTAGTTGAAAACACGCTCGTTTGATAATAATTGGTAATAAGCTCCTTAACTTTAGATACGTTCACAAAGTTTCACACAGAATATTATGTTGTGCTTTCGCTTTTTTAAAATGTTATGTGGCACAGTTTGTAGATGTATTGTACACATTTCTGTACATTCCCCAGAGCAGTTAAACCTCAATAATAAAACAGGAATTCCTACAGAGATGTAGAAAACCCTTGACCGGCTCCTTGGAGCAGCAGTGGAATAAAATCATGGAGAGAAAAGTCAAACATTTCCACGGTTTCAAAAGTCAGAAACGTTTTAATTCCTTCCATGCTCGCCCTGTACTTCCATTGTTTCACCCCCCTGGGGGCATAACCTAAATTTACTCAATTTACTGTTTTTACTGGAATATAATACACCATTGATTCAATTTAAATCACCAGCCAACGTGAGTCAAGTGAGATGTAACATATATCCCCACAGCTATGGGAAAATGGAGGGAGATCTTCTTCTAGAACCATCTAGATACTCTGAAATGAACAACAAAGACATGCAAGGCAGCAAACAGGAAAAAACACAACTGTACCCCTTAAAGGGATAGTTCACCCAAATTACAAAAGTACACATTGGTTTCCTGACCCTGTAAGCAGTCAATGGACAAGGTATGACAGCCATCCATGCTTTGGTTTCGTTTCCCTGGCACTGTTTCCACATGCTAACGTTTTAGAATTTGTGGCACAAATCCCATTCAAGTCATGGGACCGATATTATAATTTTTCGCGCATCATGTCCAAATCATCTAAAAGTATCTAAAATTGATTTTGAAGCTCAAAAAAGTCACTTATAGATTATTTGAACTGGATGTGTGCGAAAAATGCTAATATCGGTCCCATGACTTACACTATATATACAAAAGTATGTGGATACCCTGTAGCTCAGCTGGTAGAGCACGGCACTCGTAATGCCAAGGTAGTGGGTTCGATCCCCGGGACCACCCATACACAAAAATGTATGCACACATGACTGTAAGTCGCTTTGGATAAAAGCGTCTGCTAAATGGCATATTATTATTATTATTATTATTATTATTATTATTATTACGTGGACACTACGGACTGACTTAATATGTTTATATATCTTAATTCCACTCTTTTACTTTTAGATTTGTGTGTATTGTTGTGAATTGTTAGATATTACTGCACTGTTGGAGCTAGGAACACAAGCATTTCGCTACACTCACAATAACATCTGCTAAATATGTGTATGTGACCAATAAAATTATATTTTATTTTATTTGAATAACTGTTAGTCGGGAGCTTCATGAAATGGGTATCCATGGCCAAGCAGCCGCACACAAGCCTAAGATCACCATGTGCAATGCCAAGCGTGGGCTAGAGTGTAAAGCTCGCCGCCAGTGGACCCTTGGACAGTGGAAGCGCGTTCTCTGGAGTGATGAATCACGCTTTTCACCATCTGGCAGTCCAACGGATGAATCTGGGTTTGGCGGTGCCAGGAGAACGCTACCTACCCCAATGCATAGTGCCAACTGTAAAGTTTGGTGGAGGAGGAATAATGGTCTGAGGCTGTTTTTCATGGTTCGGGCTAGGACCATTAGTTCCAGTGAGGGAAATCTTAACGCTACAGCATAGAATGACATTCTAGACAATTGTGCTTCCAACTTTGTGGCAACAGTTTGGGGAAGGCCCTTTCCTGTTTCAGCATGACAATGCCCCTGTGCACTAAGTGAGGCCCACACAGAAATGGTTTGTCGAGATCGGTGTGGAAGAACTTGACTGGCCTGCACAGAACCCTGACCTCAACCCCATCGAACACCTTTGGGTTGAATTGGAACGCTGACTGCAAGCCAGGCCTTATCGCCCAACATCAGTGCCCGAGCTCACTGATACTCTTGTGGCTGAAAGGAAGCAAGTCCCCGCAGCAATGTTCCAACATCTAGTGGAAAGCCTTCCCATAAGAGTGGAGGCTGTTATAGCAGCAAAGGGGGTACCAACTCCATATTAATGCCCATGATTTTGGAATGAGATGTTCGAGCAGGTGTCCACATACTTTTGGTCATGTATTGTAAGTGGGATTTGTGCCACAAATGCTAAAATGTTAGCATGTGGAAACAGTGCCAGGGAAACTATACCAAAGTATGGATTGCTGTCATACCTTGTCCCTAGACTGCTTATAGGGTCAGTAATTTGGGTGAACTAGCCCTTTAAAGCTGTAATTCTTCATACAGGGGCCATGCAGAGCAACAACTCTTGTGGCTAAGTAAACATGGGTGAAATGGGGCCAGACTGTTATGAGTCCAAGCCAGGATACTCACTTCTTCACCAAATGCAGAGTTTTATCCAACAGTCTATCATTCTGTATTTACCATACAGTAGGCTACATACGCACATCCGCACTCAGCCTAGCAGCATGACTCTGACCCTACAGTACATGAGGTTCAGCTACCAGGTCACAGAAGTACAGTATACAAAGGACACAAGGACACAAGGAGACAAGGAGACAAGGAGACAAGGTAAGCCCCTGTAGCTCAGTTGGTAGAGCATGGCGCTTGCAACGCCAGGGTTGTGGGTTTGTTTCCCACGGGGGGCCAGTATGAAAATGTATGCACTCACTAACTGTAAGTTGCTCTGGACAAGAGCGTCTGCTAAATGACTAAAATGTAAAATAGATATAGGACACATTCTACAAATCCTGTAGCTGTAGTTTGTCAGAAAATACTAAACAGTAGTCAGATTTTCTGTGAATCTGATTCAAAGGAATCGGCTTAAAACAATTGTGTTAAAGAATCCTAATCAGTCTATCTACAGACGTAAATCTGGATGTGCCCCCTCTTTCCCTCTCTCCTTTTCTATGTTTATATCAGGCTGTACGTCAGACACTGGCCTGTTTGGAGTGTTTACTCTTAGCCCACCTCTGAGTACCAACACTAAAACCTAAACCAGGGTTCCCCAACTGGGGGCCCGCACTGGTTTTATTTGGCTTCCCAAGTTTTCTGAGCAAATAAACAAATATATATATATATTATTTTTTGTAGAATTTTCATTGTTGGACATAAAAGACTGTAAAAATACCAGGCCCTGTGTAGCTCAGTTGGTAGAGCATAGGGCTTGCAACGCCAGCGTTGTGAGTTCGATTCACACGGGGGGCCAGTATAATATATATGTATGCACTCACTAACTGTAAGTCGCTCTGGATAAGAGCGTCTGCTAAATGACTAAAATGTAAATGAAATCATCTCCCAAGTATTCCCACGCATCATAGATAGACGTGATCGTATACAAATGCAATGAAGGTTTGAAATGATTATGTTTTAGTCAAATATTATATCTTTTTAGGCTTCTTGCGATCAATTTAAAGTCTACAAATTTGTAAATATGTTCCGGCCCCCGACCATCTGCTCAAGAAAAAATCGGCCCATGGCTAAATCTAGTTGATGATCCCTCTGCCCTAAACCCTCTGGAGGGTTTGTGTAAACAACATGTATGTGTGGTTAAATTGATACTTCGGGATTTTGGCAATGATGCCCATTATCTACTTACCCAGAACTCATGGATACCATTTGTATGTCTCTTTGTCCAGTATGATGGAAGTTATAGGTACTTTTCATGCTAGCAGCATGCTAGCAGATACCCATAGACTTCCAGTCATTGCGCTATTTAGCATTGGCTCACAAAACTGTTTTCTAAGACCCCTTTTCCATCTGTTTGACCAGAAATCAAAGCCTTTGCTTATTCCACATGTTTAGGATGGAAATGGTTGAAAATGTATATATGCCCTCATTTCGCAATAATATAGACTCTTAGCTTTCATTTGACACCAAATTTGACATGCTGCTATGAACTTCACATGTTGGTGCTCATGGGTCCTTTTACATGGAAATTACCTGTGGCGGAATTAGGCTAAAAGTAACCTCCCCATCTCATAAAAGGATAACCTTGTAAATGATTGTCAATGGTTATCTAAATCAAAATACAACAGTGTATACTGCAGGGTGTGATTTGTGAGACCATTGACATGACATTGCATCCCACTTTGTCCGTAGCTCTGAGTGAGTGGACACACACTCACACACACACTCACACACACACACACTAACACACACAGTAGCGAGAGGAAAATAAACAGGCTGAGCTGTTCTCCGCAAAATCTAAATATTGACTCTGAAACCTGTAATCATACACAGTCTGGACAGAAAAGAAATAAACACGTGTGTGTTCTATTTATGTGTGCCTCTGTGTGTGTGTGTGTGTGTGTGTGTGTGTGTGTGTGTGTGTGTGTGTGTGTGTGTGTGTGTGTGTGTGTGTGTGTGTGTGTGTGTGTGTGTGTGTGTGTGTGTGTGTGTGTGTGCGTGCGTGTGTGTGTGTGTGCGTGCGTGTGTGTGCGTGTCACACAATTAAGATGTATTGAATTGGAGTCATTATTGAAGCACTACAGCCTCTTTATCTGAGGCTATTTGAAGTCAAGTTGAAATATCTCTTCTTTCCTTTAGTACTTTCGAAACAAAGGGTTTCTACAGATGTATTGTGTGCTCAGTTCATGGTCTGCTACCACACAGGCATCTGCTGTTAATTCTCACCAGCAGTTGGTGCCGTTTAAGATTAGGGAGGACCCTCTTTTTTTTTTATGAGCATGGCCTTATTTCTATTGCAGCATATTGGATGACTGTCATTCATATTCCATTCACCAAGCTCATTGTAACATCGATAGGTTTAGGCTACTACATGAATTTACTCGAATTTGCCCTATACCCATCATGAGGTTGCTAAAACCTAGCCTACAAATGAAAGTTTATAGCGTAGGTGGACAGGTCGAGAGACAAATTGGAGTAATCAAGGTGGCAGACAGTGACACATTCAATACCGTCTTGCACACACTTGCCTGCATCTAGCTGATCTGTGCTGTAATCATTAGTCCAAATAGTTGCAAAACAAGAGTTTATATTGGACAAATTCAGCTATGTCCATCCCCGTTTCATTCAGTTTGCTTCCGTTTAAGAAATGTTTTGCAACAGAATCGGTCGAATGAATACGCCCCTGATCCCCCCCGTACACATACAATGAGTGCACAAAACATAAAGAACCTGCTCTTTCCATGACATAGACTGACCAGGTGAATCCAGGTGAAAGCTATGATCCCTTATTGATGTCACTTGTTAAATCAACTTCAATCAGTGTAGATGAAGGGGAGGAGACAGGTTAAAGAAGGATTTTTAAGCCTTGAGACAATTGAGACATGGATTGTGTACAGTGAGGGAAAAAAGTATTTGATCCCCTGCTGATTTTGTACATTTGCCCACTGACAAAGACATGATCAGTCTATAATTTTAATGGTAGGTTTATTTGAACAGTGAGAGACAGAATAACAACAAAAATATCCAGAAAAACGCATGTCAAACATTTTATGAATTGATTTGCATTTTAGTGAGGGAAATAAGTATTTGACCCCTCTGCAAAACATGACTTAGTACTTGGTGGCAAAACCCTTGTTGGCAATCACAGAGGTCAGACGTTTCTTGTAGTTGGCCACCAGGTTTGCACACATCTCAGGAGGGATTTTGTTCCACACCTCTTTGCAGATCTTCTCCAAGTCATTAAGGTTTTGAGGCTGACGTTTGGCAACTTGAACCTTCAGCTCCCTCCACAGATTTTCTATGGGATTAAGGTCTGGAGACTGGCTAGGCTACTCCAGGACCTTAATGTGCTTCTTCTTGAGCCACTCCTTTGTTGCCTTGGCCGTGTGTTTTGGGTCATTGTCATGCTGGAATACCCATCCCTGACCCATTTTCAATGCCCTGGCTGAGGGAAGGAGGTTCTCACCCAAGATTTGACGGTACATGGCCCCGTCCATCGTCCCTTTGATGCAGTGAAGTTGTCCTGTCCCCTTAGCAGAAAAACACCCCCAAAGCACCTCCATGTTTGACGGTGGGGATGGTGTTCTTGGGGTCATAGGCAGCATTCCTCCTCCTCCAAACACGGCGAGTTGAGTTGATGCCAAAGAGCTCCATTTTGGTCTCATCTGACCACAACACTTTCACCCAGTTCTCCTCTGAATCATTCAGATGTTCATTGGCAAACTTCAGACGGGCCTGTATATGTGCTTTCTTGAGCAGGGGGACCTTGCGGGCGCTGCAGGATTTCAGTCCTTCACGGCGTAGTGTGTTACCAATTGTTTTTTGGTGACTATGGACCCAGCTGCCTTGAGATCATTGACAAGATCCTCCCGTGTAGTTCTGGGCTGATTCCTCACCGTTCTCATCATCATTGCAACTTCATGAGGTGAGATCTTGCATGGAGCCCCAGGCCGAGGGAGAATGACAGTTATTTTGTGTTTCTTCCATTTGCGAATAATTGCACCAACTGTTGTCACCTTCTCACCAAGCTGCTTGGCGATGGTCTTGTAGCCCATTCCAGCCTTGTGTAGGTCTACAATCTTGTCCCTGACATCCTTGGAGAGCTCTTTGGTCTTGGCCATGGTGGAGAGTTTGGAATCTGATTGATTGATTGCTTCTGTGGACAGGTGTCTTTTATACAGGTAACAAACTGAGATTAGGAGCACTCCCTTTAAGAGTGTGCTCCTAATCTCAGCTTGTTACCTGTATAAAAGACACCTGGGAGCCAGAAATCTTTCTGATTGAGAGGGGGTCAAATACTTATTTCCCTCATTAAAATGCAAATCAATTTATAACATTTATGACATGCGTTTTTCGGATTTTGTTGTTGTTATTCTGTCTCTCACTGTTCAAATTAAAATTATAGACTGATCATTTCTTTGTCAGTGGGCAAACGTACAAAATCAGCAGGGGATCAAATACTTTTTTCCCTCAATGTATGTGTGCCATTCAGAGGGTGAATGGGCAAGACAAAAGATTTAAGTGCCTTTGAACATGGTATGGTAGTAGGTGCCAGGCGCACTGGTTTGTGTAGAGAACTGTAACGCTGCTGGGTTTTTCACGCTCAACAGTTTCCTGTGTGTATCAAGAATGGTCCACCACCCAAAGGACATCCAGCCAACTTGACACAACTTTTGGAAGCATTGGAATCAACAGGGGCCAGCATCCCTGTGGACACCTTGTCATCATATTAGCTAACATCATAGTCAACAAACTAGAACTAATGCGTTAGTATACCCACAATCTAATCCATGTGTACAATAATGCAGTACAGTGTACAGCAAACAGTTTAGCAGTTATACCGGCGGGCCCAGTGGCAATAACTCAATACAACTGAAAGCTTACCTTGACTTGGAAGAGTTGCAGTGTTGGATATCTTTAGCCAGCTAGCTAACATAAATAGCATTCATCTCTGTTTGAGTCAGGTTGTTGAGTAGGCTAAATTAACTGCATTAGCTAAGTAAGTGAAGAAGTAAACTAAGAAGAAGAAAAGAAATACAACAAAATATAGCTCTCTCTCTCTCAAAGAAGAAGAAGAAGAAGAAATGTGTTCAAAACTGTTCAACTGTTGTATTTCTCTCTCTCTGAGCCAACTACTCACCACATTTTATGCACTGCAGTCGTCCTCCTGAAGTCGTCGTATTTACTGTGTCTATGGAAGGGGATGAGAACCATGATCCTCCTTGGTTTTGTATTGAAGTCTATGTACTCAGAGGAAGACGGAAAATATATTTCCTCTAGCTACACCATAGTGCTACCCTAGAGGATGCTGTTAAGGTTACTGTAGACCTTCATTGCAAAACAGTGTGTTTTAATCAGTTATTTGGTGACGTGAATATATTTAGTATAGTTTTATTTTTATAACGTTTCACTATTTTTCTTTTTATGAAATTCACTAAGGAGGATGGTCCTCCCCTTCCTCCTCTGAGGAGCCTCCACTGATTCTCATCATCACTTTAGTTTCATATGAATTGTATACCATCACCTGACATCAAGCGACTTTTAGCAATGGCCAAGAATACACTAACGGGAGCAATAGAAAATCCAATAGGTTCTCGAAGGAGCATTATTGTGACATGCCAAGTTTCCACTGAACTGAACTCATACATGACATCATAATAACAGATATCAATCATCGCAATTACACGTGCATGCATGTTTTGCTCCTCTAAGTGTGTGTGTGTGTGCTATTTCACAGACGCCCATAGACACACACACACACACACACACACACACACACATACACACACACCGGAAATGTGCACTAAAGCTCCCAAACCCCAAGCAGTCTCATATCAGGCTGTAAATCTAGATGATTGTGGGGCTGAGTTGTCCCTCTCTGATCTGTTGTCCCTAAGTTGTTCCCCTCCCTACAGTTTAGCCATAATAGCATCAGCCTTCAAAGCCCTGTTGTTCTGGGCGGTGCTGTGCAAAACTTATTTTCTCCCCACTCTGCTGAGGAGTATTTTTCTCCGCTCATACAGGACTAATAAAGGCCTAGTGCACTAATTTGGTGGATTTTTTATTTTAATTGTGATTTATCAGGGGGTGCTACAGCACCCTCAGCACCCCTAACCCTATGATTGAATGAGACTGTTGAGCTAGCATTGGATGTTTTCTTTCTTTCTGGGTGAGTCTTCATGGACCATTAGCACCGCGGCGATGCTAAAACATTTCTGGTTCCGCTACACAGAGCCTGTATGAAACGTGTATGTGTGTATGTATGTGTGTGTGTGTGTGTGTGTGTGTGCTGTGTGTAAGGGTGTGTTGCCGGTGCCAGAGGCAATCAGAGTAGTGCAGAGAGCCTGGGAAAGGACCTGAGCGTCAGCGGAGAGAGAAGGGAGAGAGAGAGAAAGGGGGGAAACGGATGAACAGACAGATAGACTCCTCTTTCACTTGACTGCATAACCTCTGTCAGAATTGAAGGATGTTCCATCATGTAGTGCTGATCTTTGGACAAACCCAAAACAAACACGTCCGAAACGACAGATGTCTTCCATCAATATATTTAATAAAGGCCATTCAAGTTGATCTTTGCTCTCATATTGAGAACATTAAACACAGAAGTAAACAAAGTACACTCTTAGAAAAAAGGGTTCCAAAAGGGTTCTTTACAGAGGGATATGGTTCTACCAATAACTATTTTCATCTGAATAACCCTTTTTGGAAGACGAGGGTTCTTTGTAAGGTAAAGGGTTTTACCTTTTTTATCCTATGAACCGTTTTTGGAAGAAAGGGTTCTTTGATGATTCTTTGTAAGGCAAGAAGCCCACTGGGTATAGATGTCAGTTCCACGTTCAAGACGAAATTCCCTTACGTTGATGACTTTTTGCAAATCCAATCAGTTTTCCACGTTGATTCAACATCATCACATGGAATTATTTGGTTGAAATAAAGTAGAAACAACGTTGATTCAACAAGTTTTGGTTTTAAACTGCAGCTGGCCAAGAACAGTGCGGTACATCTTGTTCTTCATTGTAATCAGATGGCTAATATACAGTGCATTCGGGAAAGTATTCAGACCGCTTGACTTTTTCCACATTTTGTTACGTTACAGCCTTACTCTAAAATGGATTGAATCGTTTATACCACATAACTGTTTTTAAGAAACTTTTGCATATGTATTCAAAATAAAAAACGGAAATATCACATTTACAAGTATTCAGACCCTTAACTCAGTACTTTGTTGAAGCACCTTTGGCAGGGATTACAGCCTCGAGTCTTCTTGGGTATGACGCTATGTCACGCTCATTGATAGACGGATCAGACCAAGGTGCAGCGTGGTATGCGTACATATTCCTTTATTAACTGAATACAGATCAAAACAACAAAATACAAACTAACGTGAAGTTCAACAGGCTACACAACCACAAGCCAAAACAGAAACAAGATCCCACAACTAAGGTAGGCAAAATGGTTGCCTAAGTATGATCCCCAATCAGAGACAACGATCGACAGCTGCCTCTGATTGGGAACCACACCCGGCCAACATAGAAATAGAAAATCTAGAATTCACACCCTGACCAAACCAACTAGAGAAAACAGGGCTCTCAAGGTCAGGGCGTGACACGCTACAAGCTTGGCACAGCTGTATTTTGGGAGTTTCTCCCATTCTTCTCTGCAGATCCTCTCAAGCTCTCAGGTTGGATGGGGAGTGTCGCTGCACAGCTATTTTCAGGTCTCTCCAGAGATGTTTGATCGGGTTCTGGCAGGGCCACTCAAGGACATTCACAGACTTGTCCCGAAGCCACTCCAGAGAATCTTGTTTCTCATGGTCTGAGAGTCCTTTAAGGGGCCTTTTGGCAAACTCCAAGCGGGCTGTCATGTGCCTTTTACAGAGGAGTGGCATCTGTCTGGCCACTCTATCATAAAGGCCTAATTGGTGGAGTGCTGCAGAGATAGTTGTCCTTCTGGAAGGTTCTCCCATCTCCACAGAGGAACTCTGGAGATCTATCAGAGTGACCATCGGGTTCTTGGTCACCTCCCTGACCAAGGCCCTTCTCCCCCGATTGCTCAGTTTGGCCGGACGGCCAGCTCTAGAAAGAGTCTTGGTGGTTACAAACTTCTTCCATTTAAGAATGATGGAGGCCACTGTGTTCTTGGGGACCTTCAATGCTGCAAAAAATGTTTGGTACCCTTCCCCAGATCTGTGCCTCGAAACAATCCTGTCTCAGAGCTCTACGGACAATTCCTTTGACCTCATGGCTTGGTTTTTACTCTGACATGCACTGTCAACTGTGGGACCTTATATAGACAGGTGTGTGCCTTTCCAAATCATGTCCAATCAATTGAATTTACCACAGGTGGACTCCAATCAAGTTGTAGAAACATCTCAACGATGATCAATGGAAACAGAATGCACCTAAGCTCAATTTCGAGTCTCATAGCAAAGGGTCTGAATACTTATGTAAATAAGGTATTTCTGTTTTTTATTTGAAATACATTTGCAAAAAAATCTAAAAAGCTGTTTTTGCTTTGTCATTATTGGGTATTGCGTGTAGACTGATGAGGAAAAAATTGTATGTAATCAATTTTAGAATAAGGCTGTAACATAACAAAATGTGGAAAAAGTCAATGGATCTGAATACTTTCTGAATGCACTGTAAATACTATGCATATCAGTCTCTCTTGGCTAATAGTAGAGGAGAGACTAACTGCATCACTTCATTTTATAAGAAACATTAATTCCTAATTGTTGGCATAGTCAACTGACACACAGCTCTGACACATACGCTTACCCCACCAGACATGCCACCAGGGGTCTTTTCACAGTCCTCAAATCCAGAACAAATTCAAGAAAGCGTACAGTATTATATAGAGCCATTCATTCATGTAACTCCCTTCCATCTCATATTGCTCAAACGAACAGCAAACCTGGTTTAAAAAAACGGATAAAGCAACACATCATGGCACAACGCCTCTCCCCTATTTGACCTAGATATTTTGTGTGTATGTATTAATATGTAGGTTTTGTGTGACGTTTTTAAATGTATGTAGTTCTGTCCTTGAGCTGTTCTTGTCTATTAATGTTCTTTATTATATAATGTTTCATGTTTTGTGTGGACCCCAGGAAGAGTAGCTGCTGTTTTTGCAACAGCTAATGGGGATCCTAATAAAATACTAACACCTATCAACACTGTGTATAACTAGGACCTCAAAGAAGGCCATATGATATATGTAATGTCATAAAGAGTTTAATTTGAAAGGCTAATAAGGCTGGTGGAACCGTTCACAAAGGGTTCTCGGTAGAACCCTTCATAGAGGGTTCTAGGAAGAACCTTTAGATGATAAAAGGGTGCTTGGTAGAACCATTTATAGAGGGTTCTAGGAAGAACCCTACATAGAGGCAGTGGTGTGAAGTACTTCAGTAAAAATACTTTAAAGTACTACTTAAGTCGTTTTGGGGGGTATCTGTACTTTACTATTTATATTTTTGACAACTTTTATTTACCACTTTCCTAAAGAAAATAATGTACTTTTTACTCCATACATTTTCCCTGACACCCAAAAGTAATCGTTACATTTTGAATGCTTAGGAGGACAATAAAATGGTCCAATCCACTCACTTATCAAGACAACATCCCTGGTCATCCCTACTGCCTCTGATCTGGCAGACTCACTAAACACACATGCTTTGTTTGTAAATGATGACTGAGTGTTGGAGTTTGCCCCTGGCTATCCGTAAATAAAAAAAACAAGAAAATGGTTCCGTCTGGTTTGCTTAATATAAGGAATTTTAAATGATTTATACTTTTACTTTTGATACTTAAGTATATTTAAAACAAAATACTTTCAGACTTTTACTCAAGTAGTATTTTACTTGGTGACTTTCACTTTTACTTGAGTCCTTTTCTATTAAGGTATCTTTACTTTTACTCAAGTATGACAATTGGGTACTTTTACCACCACTACATAAAGGGTTCTAGGTAGAACCTTTTGCAAAGGATTCTACCTAGCACCAAAAAGGGTTCCCCAATAGGGACAAACTAAAAAAACCTATATGGTTCTACTTAGCATCTTTTTTTCTAAAGGTGTAGCAAAGTGTTAGTGTAAGTAGTGTGTTTGCTTTACATCAAATGAGCAGGTAGCCTTTGGCTGCCTATACACTTTCTATTTCTCTGAGTATGAAAGTCACCGCTGAAATATTGTCTCGAGACAGTAACCCTTTGACGCATTAAAAGGACAGAATGAATAAAGAGAGCTCTGAGTCTGAGCACTTGCACACCACAGCAAGTCATTAAAACAGAAAGCCCCTTTGCCAACAGAAATAGAGTTTCTCATTAATTGAGCTCCTATCTCAAGTGGTGGTTGTGTTGTTTGTCTCTAGTTTCAGTACTGTGTCAATAGACTGCAGGCACTCAGAGCAGCGCTTTGTAAGGGATATGTAATGTGTCGTGAACTTTTGTGGACGTGTGTGTGTGTGTGTGTGTGTGTGTGTGTGTGTGTGTGTGTGTGTGTGTGTGTGTGTGTGTGTGTGTGTGTGTGTGTGTGTGCGTGTGTGCCTGCGTTCTTGTGTTCATGGAGCAGTATGTTTCAGCCCATGTTAATTTGAGAAGACTGGGCGGGCAGAGAGAGGCTGTGAAACTCTGCCTCCTTCAAAACAACCTCGTAACGTCTTTCACCAGGAACACTGAGGTCAGTCTTCGTATGACAACTGTGAGAAAGTTAATTAGCAATATTATCCCTGTGTTTGTATTTCTACATGCCCTAGAGTCCATTTCATTGAAACTGACAGAGAGAGAGAGTCGTTCCACCTCAAACAGCTCAAGAAAGAGGATTTCGACACCCACCATCTCAGATTGCTTTGTAGTTAGAAACAGATAAGATTAGCATTCCTACAACATTATTTTGTTTAAATATAATTTGATCTCTGAGAAATTAAGCTAATTGATTGAACCCAAATTGGCCATTTTTTTAAGTTATAGGATTAATAAAATATAAAAAATATATAAAACTCAGCAAAAAAAGAAATGTCATTTTTTCAGGACCCTGTCTTTCAAAGATAATTCGTAAAAATCCAAATAACTTCAAATATCTTCATTGTAAAGGGTTTAAACACTGTTTCTGATGCTTGTTCAATGAACCATAAACAATTAATGAACATGCACCTGTGGAACAGTTGTTAAGACACTAACAGCTTACAGACGGTAGGCAATTAAGGTCACAGTTATGAAAACTTAGGACACTAAAGAGGCCTTTCTACTGACTCTGAAAAACACCAAAAGAAAGATGCCCAGGGCCCCTGCTCATCTGCGTGAACGTGCCTTAGGCATGCTGTAAGGAGGCATGAGGACTGCAGATGTGGCCAGGGCAATAAATTGCAATATCCGTACTGTGAGATGCCTAAGATGGCGCTACAGGGAGACAGGACGGACAGCTGATCGTCCTCACAGTGGCAGACCACATGTAACAACACCTGCACAGGATCGGTACATCCGAACATCACACCTGCGGGACAGGTACAGGATGGCAACAACAACTGCCCGAGTTACACCAGGAATGCACAATCCCTCCATCAGTGCTCAGACTGTCTGCAATAGGCTGAGAGAGGCTGGACTGAGGGCTTGTAGGCCTGTTGTAAGGCAGGTCCTCACCAGACATCACCGGCAACAACGTCGCCTATGGGCACAAACCCACTGTTGCTGGACCAGACAGGACTGGCAAAAAGTGCTCTTCACAAACGAGTCGCGGTTTTGTCTCACCAGGTGTAATGATCGGATTCGAGTTTATCGTTGAATGAATGAGCGTTACACCGAGGCCTGTACTCTGGAGCGGGATCGATTTGGAGGTGGACGGTCCGTCATGGTCTGGGGCGGTGTGTCACAGCATCATCGGACTGAGCTTGTTGTCATTGCAGGCAATCTCAACGCTGTGCGTTACAGGGAAGACATACTCCTCCCTCATGTGGTACCCTTCCTGCAGGCTCATCCTGACATGACCCTCCAGCATGACAATGCCACCAGCCATAATGCTCGTTCTGTGCGTGATTTCCTGCAAGACAGGAATGTCAGTGTTTTGCCATGGCCACCGAAGAGCCCAGATCTCAATCCCATTGAGCACGTCTGGGACCTGTTGGATCGGAGGGTGAGGGCTAGGGCCATTCCCCCCAGAAATGTCTGAGAACTTGCATGTGTCTTGGTGGAAGAGTGGGGTAACATCTCACAGCAAGAACTGGAGGATATGCACTGCAGTACCTAATGCAGCTGGTGGCCACACCAGATACTGACTGTTACTTTTGATTTTGACTCCCCCTTTGTTCAGGGATACATTATTCAATTTCTGTTCGTCACATGTCTGTGGAATTTGTTCAGTTTATGTCTCAGTTGTTGAATCTTGTTATGTTCATACAAACATTTACACATGTTAAGTTTGCTGAAAATAAACGCAGTTGACAATGAGAGGACGTTTAATTTTTTGCTGAGTTTAGTATCTAACATCTGATTTGGACCAAACTTTTCTGATAATGAGGAATCCCCCCAAAACCACTTGTCACTGCAGAAATATGTATTTGATGTTTATGTATTCCTATTGGTTGGTTGAATGCACATATCAATAAGGTATTATTCCATTAGTTATGCTTGCAGATAGAGAGAACAAGCGGGAGGGATCCTGAGAGGATTTGTGTGAGTTGTAGATCTGTGCCAGCACAGAGGGATAGGACAATGAGTGATACAGTATATGCTTTAGCAAGATTGGCTTTTTAGCGTTCATAGCAATGGTTATCAACCGTACCGCAGGGATGGAACGTAAGTTGCAGAAAATAGAGGTTGTGGTGGCAGCTGCAGAGAAGTATCTGGGTGTACGAGATTTGACGTCAGAAGAGTTTTTTATATTTTTATTTTTATTTTTATTCAACAACAGTAGCTCAGTGTAGTCCCGTGTAGCTCAGTTGGTAGAGCATGGCGGTTGCAACGCCAGGGTTGTGGGTTCGATTCCCACGGGGGACTAGTATGAAAATGTATGCACTCACTACTGTAAGTCGCTCTGGATAAGAGCGTCTGTTAAATGACTAAAATGTAAATACAAAAGTCAGAACAGCCAGAGGGATTACATAAAGAAGAAATTTCAAAGAGGAAAAATAAATAAATAAAAACAAATCCACATTATATCAAATACAGACAGGTTGCAAATACATTTTTGAGACAATTTGTTTTGTATACATTTTAATGAGTCTAAATAATTTTCTAATTTACTTACAAATATTTTTAAAAGGGCCTTTTTCTTCATAAATGTTGATTTGTATATGAAAATTGTTCCTAATAAAATAAAAAGATTAATGACATACTGACGTTCAATTGTAGAATCACTGTGGTAAATTCAAACTTAGATATACACTACCGTTCAAAAGTTTGGGGTCACTTAGAATTTTCCTTGTTTTCGAAAGAAAAGCCCAAGCTTTAACTTCCTGACTGATGTCTTGAGATGTTGCTTCAATATATCCACATAATTTTCCTTCCTCATGATGCCATCTATTTTGTGAAGTGCACCAGTCCCTCCTGCAGCAAAGCACCCCCACAGCATGATGCTGCCACCCCCGTGCTTCACGGTTGGGATGGTGTTCTTCGGCTTGCAAGGTACCCCCTTTTTCCTCCAAACATAACAATGGTCATTATGGCCAAACAGTTCTATTTTTGTTTCATCAGACCAGAGGACATTTCTCCAAAAAGTACGATCTTTGTCCATTAAAATAACAGAAAATTGATCAGAAATACAGTGTAGACATTGTTAATGATGTAAATGGCTATTGTAGCTGGAAACAGCTGATTTTTTATGGAATATCTACATAGGCGTATAGAGGCCCATTATCAGCAACCATCAGTCCTGTGTTCCAATGGCACGTTGTGTTTGCTAATCCAAGTTTATCATTTTAAAAGGCTAATTGATCATTATAAAACTATGTTAGCACAGCTGAGAAATGAAGGCTTTCCATGCGAGAAATTGCCAAGAAACTGAAGATCTCGTACAACGCTGTGTACTACTCCCTTCACAGAACAGCGCAAACTGGCTCTAACCAGAATAGAAAGAGGAGTGGGAGGCCCCGGTGCACAACTGAGCAAGAGGACAAATACATTAGAGTGTCTAGTTTGAGAAACAGACGCCTCACAGTTCCTCAACTGGCAGCTTCATTAAATAGTACCTGCAAAACACCAGTCTCAAAATCAACAGTGAAGAGGCGACTCCGGGATGCTGACCTTCTAGGCAGAGTTGCAAAGAAAAAGCCTCAGACTGGCCAATAAAAAGAAAAGATTAAGATGGGCAAAAGAACACAGACTCTGGACAGAGGAAGATTGGAAAAAAGTGTTATGGACAGACAAATCGAAGTTTGAGGTGTTCAGATCACAAAGAAGAACATTTGTGAGACGCAGACCAAATGAAAAGATGCTGGAGGAGTGCTTGATGCCATCTGTCACGCATGGTGGAGGCAATGTGATGCTCTGGGGGTGCTTTGGTGGTGGTAAAGTGGGAGATTTGTACAGGGTAAAAGGGATCTTAAAGAAGGAAGGCTGTCACTCTATTTTGCAACGCCATGCCAAACCCTGTGGATGGCACTTGATTGGAGCCAATTTCCTCCTACAACAGGACAACGACCCAAAGCACAGCTCCAAACTATGCAATAACTATTTAGGGAAGAAGCAGTCAGCTGGTATTCTGTCTATAATGGAGTTGTCACGCGTGCTGTAGGTGGGTGCAGTGGTGGAATCAAACGCAGGACACCGAAGTATAGTCCAACAGACTTTAGTAATCTCCAACAAGGAAATAAGACAACTCTTGCCCGAAGGCGAAATTACGCACGAAGGCGAAACAAAACGAAAGCGCACAAGGCAGGTGCGTAACACTCCAACGCAGTGGAGGGAAGCTCAACCGAGCGAAATTACAAATGAAGCCCTACACACGACAGACCAAAATCAATAACACACAACACTAGACAAACACAACGAGAAACTTATAGGACTCTAATTACGCTAAACAAGAACAGGTGTGACAACAAACAGACAAAAGCAAACGAACATGAAACATACAACGGTGGCAGCTAGTATTCCGGAGACAACGAACGCCGAAGCCTGCCCGAACAAGGGAGAGAGGCAGCCTCGGCCGAAACCGTGACAGTACCCCCCCCTTGACGCGCGGCTCCAGACGTGCGCCGACTCCGGCCTCGGGGACGACCCGGAGGACGCGGAGCAGGGTGCGTCGGGTGCCCACGCTGGAATTCCGTCAGGAGAGACGGGTCCAAAATGTCTCTCCTCGGCACCCAGCACCGCTCCTCCGGCCCGTACCCCTCCCACTCCACTAGATACTGGAGACCCCCCATCCGACGTCTCGAATCCAAGATGTACCTCACGGAGTACGCCGGTGCCCCCTCGATGTCCAATGGGGGCGGAGGAGTCTCCCTGATCTCACTTTCTTGGAGTGGGCCAGCTACCACCGGCCTGAGAAGGGACACATGGAACGAGGGGTTAATACTTTTATATTCAACAGGTAGTTGTAATTTGTAACACACCTCGTTCAACCTTCCCAGGACTTTAAATGGCCCTACAAACCGCCGACCCAGTTTCCGACAGGGCAGGCGGAGGGGCAGGTTTCTGGTAGAGAGCCAGACTCGATCACCAGGTGCGTACACCGGTCCCTCACTGCGGTGGAGATCGGCGCTCGCCTTATGACGTCGGAGGGCCCGCTGCAGGTGGACGTGTGCAGCGTTCCATGTCTCCTCCGAGCGTCGCGCCCACTCATCCACCGCAGGAGCCTCGATCTGGCTCTGCTGCCAAGGTGCCAGAACCGGCTGGTACCCTAACACACATTGGAAAGGGGTTAGGTTAGTGGAGGAATGGCGTAGGGAATTCTGGGCCATTTCGGCCCAGGGAACGTACCTTGCCCACTCCTCCGGCCGGTCCTGGCAGTATGTTCTCAGAAACCTACCCACATCCTGGTTCACACGTTCCACCTGCCCATTACTCTCCGGGTGGTAACCCGAGGTGAGGCTCACCGAGACCCCCAACCGCTCCATAAAAGCTCTCCAGACTCTGGAGGTAAATTGGGGACCTCGATCAGACACAATATCCTCGGGTACCCCGTAGTGCCGGAACACATGGGTGAATAGGGCTTCGGCAGTTTGCAGGGCGGTAGGAAGGCCCGGCATGGGGAGCAAACGACAGGCCTTAGAAAACCGGTCCACAACGACCAGTATAGTGGTATTCCCCTGTGAAGGAGGAAGGTCAGTAAGGAAATCCACCGAGAGGTGGGACCATGGTCGTTGTGGAACGGGCAGGGGTAGTAACTTACCCCTAGGCAGATGTCTAGGCGCCTTACACTGGGCGCACACCGAGCAGGAGGAAACATAAACCCTCACATCCCTTGCCAACGTGGGCCACCAGTACTTGGCACTAAGACAGTGCACTGTCCGGTCGATACCCGGGTGTCCAGAGGAGGGTGACGTGTGAGCCCAATAGATCAATCGATCCCGAACCTCGAGCGGAACATACTTCCGACCCTCCGGGCATTGTGGTGGACTAGGGTCGGTGCGTAACGCCCGCTCGAGCTCAGCATCGACCTCCCACACTACCGGTGCCACCAGACACGACTCCGGCAGTATGGGGAGTGGGCTCCACGGACCTCTCCTCCGTGTCATACCGCCGAGACAGCGCATCTGCCTTACCGTTCTGTGACCCAGGGATGTACGTGATCTTAAATGTAAACCGGGTCAAAAACATATTCCATCTAGCCTGCCGAGGGTTTAGCCTCCTCGCTGCCCGGATGTACTCCAGGTTACGGTGGTCCGTCAAAATGAGGAAAGGGTGTTGAGCCCCCTCAAGCCAGTGCCTCCACACCTTTAGGGCCTGTACCACGGCTAACAGCTCCCTGTCCCCTACGTCATAGTTTCGCTCCGCCGGACTGAGCTTCTTGGAATAGAAGGCACAGGGGCGGAGTTTAGGTGGCGCGCCTGACCGTTGTGAAAGCACGGCTCCAATACCGGCCTCAGACGCGTCCACCTCTACCTGAAATGGTAAAGAGGGATCCGGATGCGCCAGCACTGGAGCCGAGGTAAACAGGTCCTTCAGCCTCCCAAACGCCCTGTCCGCCTCGGCAGACCACTGCAGACGCACCGGACCCCCTTCAAGAGAGACGTGATGGGAGCTGCCACCTGTCCAAAACCCCGGATAAACCTCCGGTAGTAATTCGCAAACCCCAAAAACTGCTGCACCTCCTTCACAGTGGTTGGTGTTTGCCAATTACGCACGGCTGACACCCGGTCTACCTCCATCTTCACCCCTGACGCAGACAACTGATACCCCAAAAAGGAGACCGACTCCTGGAAAAACAGACACTTCTCTGCCTTAACATACAGGTCGTGCTCCACCAGCCTCCGCAACACTCTGCGCACCAGGGCCACATGCTCGACACGGGTAGGCGAGTACACAAGAATGTCATCTATGTACACCACGACCCCCTGCCCCTGCATGTCCCTGAAGATCTCATCCACGAATGATTGGAAAACTGACGGAGCGTTCATCAACCCGTATGGCATGACAAGATACTCGTAATGGCCCGAGGTGGTACTAAAGGCTGTCTTCCATTCATCGCCCTCCCTGATGCGCACCAAGTTGTACGCGCTCCTGAGATCTAATTTAGTGAAGAAACGCGCCCCATGCAATGACTCAGTCATGGTCGCAATCAGCGGGAGTGGATAACTGTACTTCACCGTGATCTGATTGAGACCACGGTAATCGATGCACGGGCGCAAACCACCATCCTTCTTCTTCACAAAAAAGAAACTCGAGGACGCAGGGGAAGTGGAAGGCCGTATGTATCCTTGTCTCAGAGATTCGTCTATGTAAGTCTCCATAGCTTTCTTCTCCTCCTGAGACAGAGGATACACATGGCTCCGTGGGAGCGCAGCTCCTGCCTGGAGGTCTATCGCACAATCTCCCTGCCTATGGGGCGGCAACTGCGTCGCCCTCGACTTACTAAACGCAATAGCCAAATCCCCATACTCAGGGGGAACGTGCAATGCGGGCACCTGGTTTGGACTCTCCACCGAGGTAGCCCCTACGGAAACGCCTAAACATCTACCCACACACTGGGCAGACCACTCCATCAGAGCCCTCTCCTGCCCTGCCGGAGGAAGACCAGACGCTCCCCCGCCGCTTGGTGCTGGCAGGGAGGGTGGCGGTGGCGGCGTCCCCCAGCCTCGGATGGTGATGATCACCTCCTGCAGTGCGGTCCCCATCTGCAGGATCTGGTCACCTTGTTCCCGGACCCTGTCCTCCAGCGTCGCCTGGGCTGCTGCGGCTCCTGCTGATTCCATTCTTAGGTGTGTTATTCTGTTACGCGTGCTGTAGGTGGGTGCAGTGGTGGAATCAAACGCAGGACACCGAAGTATAGTCCAACAGACTTTAGTAATCTCCAACAAGGAAATAAGACAACTCTTGCCCGAAGGCGAAATTACGCACGAAGGCGAAACAAAACGAAAGCGCACAAAGCAGGTGCGTAACACTCCAACGCAGTGGAGGGAAGCTCAACCGAGCGAAATTACAAATGAAGCCCTACACACGACAGACCAAAATCAATAACACACAACACTAGACAAACACAACGAGAAACTTATAGGACTCTAATTACGCTAAACGAGAACAGGTGTGACAACAAACAGACAAAAGCAAACGAACATGAAACATACAACGGTGGCAGCTAGTATTCCGGAGACAACGAACGCCGAAGCCTGCCCGAACAAGGGAGAGAGGCAGCCTCGGCCGAAACCGTGACAGGAGTGGCCAGCACAGTCACCAGATCTCAACCCTATTGAGCTGTTGTGGGAGAAGCTTGACCGTAAGAAGTGCCCATCAAGCCAATCCAACTTGTGGGAGGTGGTTCAGGAAGCATGGGGTGAAATCTCTTCAGATTACCTCAACAAATTGACAACTAGAATGCCAACGGTCTGCAAGGCTGTAATTGCTGCAAATGGAGGATTCTTTGACGAAAGAAGTTTGAAGGACACAATTATTATTTATATTAAAAATCATTATTTCTAACCTTATCAATGACTACATTTCCTATTCATGTTGCTATGTTTCCTATTCAAACTCATTTCATGTATGTTTTCATGGAAAACAAGGAAATGTCTAAGCGACCCCAAACTTTTGAACAGTAGTGTATATAGTCAAACTTAGATATTTCAATGGTTGTATGCATTCTGTTGCTAAGATATAGCTTCACATCAGTCCAGAACACCTTACTATGCAAACAACTTCAAAATAAGTGAAACAGATTCAGTTCCTAGTTCACAAAAACTGCATTCACTGGTAACATCAGGTATATATTTAGAAATCAAGCTATTACACAGGTAGAATCTATAGATAATCTTTACTTTGCTGGTCACCATACATTTGTGTGGAGTGAGCCAAGCACGGCACCAGTTCACATCAAACGATGAAGCCCAACAAAATATGGCAGAAGGAACAGATTTCCTGTAGAAAATATCCCATAATAAACTATTGTTGAATTTCTTATTTAGTGAACCTATGCCAATCACCTGGATATGTTCCAGAATATGCATTATTCTGTAGTAAAGATTTTATCCCACTAGGTATAGCTTTAATAACAATGTCATATTCCTTGCTTGAAACCTCAAAGTTGTATCTTTCCATAAACTCTCTCCGTGTATACAGATTCCCACTAATACTAACTAATTGGCTGACTAGGACACTGTTTTTTCGAGAACCAATTACGGTAAAATAATATAGACCCATTATTCCATATAAAACATTTATGAGGTAAAAAGTTGTGTTTATACAGCAAAGCCAAGCACATTAAAGCCTGCTTGTGAAAAGCCACCAATTTCCCAGGAAGTCTACCCACAATATAAGGACATTGTATTAAAAAATTAAGCCATCCGAGCTTCTGAAAAACAAAATGAGGTACAACATTCCAAAAACTATGAGGATGTTTTAAGTACCTTTTAACCCAGTTGACTTTTGATACCTGATTAAAGAGAGTGAAGTCTAAGACATTTAGACCACCATCACAAACGCTGTTGGTGATAACATGTATTTTTTATCTTACATGGCTTGTTTTTCCATATGAAGTTGTACAGCAAGTGGATTTGGGAATGTCAATAGATGGAGAAAAAAAATAGGATGCACGAGATAGCCCCTCAGCCTTGGATAAAAGCACCCTCCCTTTTATTTATATTTTTGTTTTTTTTATTTAACCAGGTAAGCCAGTTGAGAACAAGTTCTCATTTACAACTGCGACCTGGCCAAGATAAAGCAAAGCAGTGCGCTAAAAACAACAACACAGAGTTACATATGGGGTAAACAAAACATAAAGTCAAAAATACAACAGAAAATATATATACATTTCTTCAAGTGCAGTCGCAAAAACCATCAAGTGCTATGATGAAACTGGCTCTCATCAGGACCGCCACAGATATTGAAGCCCCAGAGTTACCTCTGCTGCAGAGGATAAGTTCATTAGAGTTACCAGCCTCAGAAAATGCAGTCCAAATAAATGCTTCACAGAGTTCAAGTAACAGACACATCTCAACATCAACTGTTCAGAGGAGACTGTGTGAATCAGGCCTTCATGGTCGAATTGCTGCAAAGAAACCACTACTAAAGGACAGGATAATAAGAAGAGACTTGCTTGGGCCAAGAAACCCATGGGTCTCCCGATCGCGGCCGGCTACAACAGAGCCCGGAGCAATGGATATTAGACTGTTGGAAATTTACACACCTCCAGGCTGTGTAAGGGCTATTTGACCAAGAAGGAGAGTGATGGAGTGCTGCATCAGATGACCTGGCCTCCACAATCTCCACAATCCCCTGACCTCAACCAAATTGAGATGGTTTGGGATGGGTCGGACCGCAAAGTGAAAGGAAAAGCAGCCAACGAGTGCTCAGCATATGTGGGAACTCCTTCAAGACTGTTGGAAAAGCATTCCAGGTGAAGCTGGTTGAGAGAATGCCAAGAGTGTGAAAAGCTGTCATCAAGGCAAAGGGTGGCTATTTGAAGAATCTCAAATATAACATATATTTTGATTTGTTTAACAGTTTTTTGGTTACTACATGATTCCATATGTGTTATTTATTAGTTTTGATGTCTTCACTATTATTCTACAATGTAGAAAATAGTAAAAATAAAGAAAAAACCCTTGAATGAGTAGGTGTTCTAAAACTTTGTAACCAGTAGTGAATATATATTCTTATTTTTTTTCTTCTTATTTTTTTCGCGCAAAGTACAAGGGATTTATACCCCAGTCTAGTTGGTGGCGGTAATACAACATTTATTGGATGCCAACTGCCGTTAAACCTCATCGAAGAATAAGGATTTCTAGGGTGAAAACGGCAGCAAACCCGAAATATTCAATCGGGGAAGCTCCCAAGCCAGCAAGACTCACGCCAATGGGCTCTCAGCAACGCTTCCACCGCCGCGTCCGAGAAGAAGCAGTCTGTCTGTCTGTCGCGTCAAAGTAGCTAGCTAGCTACATAGCTACCTTTGGCATCGCAGGATAAAAATTTCAGCCAGCTGCGATTGACTGACAGATAGCAAGCTAAATACCATGCTATTTGTAAACTGAGCAAGCTAGTTAAAGAATAGAAACGAGTAGAATTACAGGTTTTTAGATACAAGATAACTCATGCTGATGATGGAATAGATCTCCCTCTCTCTCTACTTTCAGTTTGTATATGCGCTGTGTCCTGCTACGATGTCCACCAAGTCATGGGGTTGATAACAATGATGTACATTTGTATAAAGGTGAATTGTTGATTGATATGACTAGAGTTGTCTCTGTTGTTACTACAAACTTCCTGGTATGGGATTTCAACCATGAATAAATTATCCGACTGCCAACCACCTGCCCCCGGTATCTTCCCTTCAGAAGTGCACTTGCTGTGAGACTTTCCAGAAATTCTTGGAGAGAGAGGAAGATAAAGTCTCAGTGACTGATGAAAATAGTTAGAATAGTTAGAAAAATATGATTGTCTAGGATGTATTACCCGCCATTACAATGAACTTTATATAATGGAAGATCCATCACATTCTGTATACATTCCAATAGCTTTTGGTTGATAGACAAGTCTGAGAGCGCTTGCTTTGAGGCACCATACATTACTACATTTTTTATTTTTATTTTTATTTAACCTTTATTTAACTAGGCAAGTCAGTTAAGAACAAATTCATATTTACAATGACGGCCTACACCGGCCAAACCCAGACGATGCTGGGCCAATTGTGCGCCGCCCTATGGGACTCCCAATCACGGCCGGTTGGACATCAGGGGTCAGAGGTCATTCACATCAGAGAGAGTGCTCTCCATTGGCCTACTTACAGGGGACTAAGTGATTTGGGGGCAATGCTATTGAGGGGCCCCACTAACCCTAAATGGGACACTGAATCAGTCAGTAGGGGTCCCCCTTACTTTTTGGCAGAGGGACACTATTTGGCATGACAGGCCCATTTCATTTGAAACATCTAGGTATAGATTATACTCACGGCCAACTGTTAACTTTGTGGCCTGTAATTTATATTGTTTCAAGATGGCAACCGAGCAGCCCATAAGAGAAGCCACAGAACTGCTGGAGGATGATTCTGGTAAGGGCGTTTGACTTAAATAAGCTTTTAGTGGTCTGTGAGGTGCCGTCTATCCTCAACTTCAACCTGGGCAAACATCCCACCAAAATTGCTGGAAAGGACAATTGAGGGCCAAGAAAAGTTATTTTTAAATGCTGTCCGACATTATATTAGAAAGGGAACTACAAACTCAACAACACACAGTGGTTATTAGAAAAACTGAATTTGTGCCTCACTAAACAAACACGGGAAACAACTGCCTTCTCAGCACTGTGTGAGGGCAAGGAAGGACATATGGGTGTTTCCCGGACACAGATTAAGCCTAGTCCTAAACTAAAAAGCATTTTTGGTGGAGATGCTCCATTTTGCTTGCTATTTGGTCCAGGACTAGGCTTAATCTGTGTCCGGGAAACCACCTGTTAATGTATCAAGATAAATCTGCATTGTTTGGCTAAAAGAAAGCATAGTGAAATGTATATACAAATGTAATCTAGCTAGAAGCATCAGACAGAAGGATCTTAAAACAATAAATTATGATATTGTTGTAATGACGCATACTGTAGTGCAGTGTGTGTGTGTGTTACGCACTCCTCTCGGAAGAGGGAACGCAACACCCTGCTACAACTCAACTCTCCATGGTGTGAAAGAGGTATGGGACTGTAGGTGTGAGTAAGGATGACAAAAGGCAGAGAATACCATTAACAGGGAATGTATTCCTTCGCACGGTAAGTTTGGGGAAAAAGGGCTGGACGGAACCAAAGCAAAGAAAGTAAATATCAAAGCCCCCTCTACTACCTTACCTGCCTACCCACTACTTACTTAACTAGCACCACCTGGTGCACTAACCAAAATACAAGGGATGGTCCGCCCAGGTCTTTCCTAGTGTGCATAGACAGTCAACTTCTACGGGTAATGTATGCCCGCGGGCCTCTTACCTAAGCACTCCCTAGGTGCCTTCCCCTTCCCCCCTTGGGAACAAATGAAACAGAATAACACAAACTGGTTCACAACAAAACCTGAGAAAAAATAACTAACTCAGGACATTAAAGAAACTCTCTGAGCAACAAACTAACACAAAACATTACAATCAGCTCTCACAGCAACAACTACACAGTACATACCAAATGTCTTAGCAACAACCAACATGCTATAACTTTCAGCCATTAGCCCTCTCTCTCATCTCTGGTCCCCCCCCTTCTGAGCAACAGAACTGGGGCTTATATAGCTTCAGAAGGAGTTGGTAATTGGAGACAGCTGCGTCCTGACGAGGGCGCGGGGTCAGCTCTCCAATCATCAATGTTCATTGACCAATCAGCTGCTTGTTGGGGAATTTCAGGAACCCATTTCCTGAAATACATACATGAAAATACACAACCCACAACACAGAAACTGGGGAACGTAACTGTCACGCCCTGACTCAGGGGACTCGTATATGTTGAGTCAGGGTGTGTATATTCTTTGGTGTTATTCTAGTATGTGTAAATCTATGTTGGCCGGTGTGGTTCCCAATCAGAGGCAGCTGTCGCTCGTTGTCTCTGATTGGGGATCATACTTAGGCAGCCTATTGGCACTAGTGTGTTGTGGGATCTTATTCCGGTTAAGGTTTGTTGTATCTACCTTAGGACTTCACGTTTCGTTTATTGTTTTGTTGTGTGTTTATTTAGTTGAATAAACATGTACGTATATCACGCTGCGCCTTGGTCTGTCCCGTCATTGAACGAACGTGACAGAAGATCCCACCAAACGAGGACCAAGCAGCGTGCCCAGGCGGAGCGAATAGCCATGTCACAGGTGGGCAATTTGTGGTCATGGGAAGAGATATTTGCGGGGAGAGGACCATGGGCTAAGGTAGATGCCCAGGCAGGAGAGGTGCAACGGCAACATGGAGGAGGCCGGTCGAGGAGGAAGCCCGAGAAGCAGCCCCAAGAAAAAAATGTGGGGGGGCACACGGGGTGGTTGGCGGAGCCAAGTGTCAGAGCAGAGCCAACTCCCCGTACTCACGCGAGGAAGCGTATGACTGGGCAGGCTCCGTGTTATGCGGAGCTACGTACTGTGTCGCCAGTGCGCCGGCACAGTCCTGTACGTCCTGTGCTTGCACCACGCACGTGCCGTGCGAAGATGGGCATCCAGCCAGGATGGGGTGTGCCGGCTCAACGCTCCTGGTCTCCAGTACGCCTCCTCGGTCCCGCATATCCTGCGCCAGTTCTACGAACTGTATCGCCAGTGCGCGTGCACAGCCCAATGCGTCCTGTGCTGATGCCTCACACATACTGTGCGGAAGTAGGCATTCAGCCAGGATGGGTTGTGCCAGCTCTCCGCTCCAGACCTCCAGTCCGCCTCCACAGTCCGGCCCGGCCTGTTCCTGCTCCTCGCACCAAGCCAGTGGTGCGCGTCGCCAGCCCGGCCCGGCCCGTTCCTGCTCCTCGCACCAAGCCTGTGGTGCGCGTCGCCAGTCCGGCCCGGCCTGTTCCTGCTCCTCGCACCAAGGCTGTGGTGCGCGTCGCCAGTCCGGCCCGGCCTGTTCCTGCTCCTCGCACCAAGCCTGTGGTGCGCGTCGCCAGTCCGGCCCGGCCCGTTCCTGCTCCTCGCAACAAGCCTGTGGTGCGCGTCGCCAGTCCGGCCCGGCCCGTTCCTGCTCCTCGCACCAAGCCTGTGGTGCGCGTCGCCAGTCCGGCCCGGACCGTTCCTGCCCCTCGCACCAAGCCTGTGGTGCGTGTCGCCAGTCCGGCCCGGCCCGTTCTTGCTCCTCGCACCAAGCCTGTGGTGCGCGTCGCCAGTCCGGCCCGGACCGTTCCTGCCCCTCGCACCAAGCCTGTGGTGCGCGTCGCCAGTCCAGCCCGGCCCGTTCCTGCCCCTCGCACCAAGCCAGTGGTGCGCGTCGCCAGTCCGGCCCGGCCCGTTCCTGCCCCTCGCACCAAGCCAGTGGTGCGCGTCGCCAGTCCGGCCCGTTCCTGCTCCTCGCACCAAGCCTGTGGTGCGCGTCGCCAGTCCGGCCCGGTCTATTCCTGCTCCTCGCACCAAGCCTGTGGTGCGCGTCGCCAGTCCGGCCCGGTCTGTTCCTGCTCCTCGCACCAGGCCAGTGGTGCGTGTCGCCAGTCCGGCCCGGCCCGTTCCTGCTCCTCGCACCAAGCCAGTGGTGCGCGTCGCCAGTCCGGCCCGGCCCGTTCCTGCTCCTCGCACCAAGCCTGTGGTGCGCTTCGCCAGTCCAGCCCGGCCCGTTCCTGCTCCTCGCACCAAGCCTGTGGTGCGCGTCGCCAGTCCGGCCCGGCCCGTTCCTGCTCCTCGCACCAAGCTAGTGGTGCGCGTCGCCAGTCTGGCCCGGCCCGTTCCTGCTCCTCGCACCAGGCCAGTGGTGCGTGTTCCTAGTCCGGTCCGGCCCGTGCCTGCTCCTCGCACCAGACCAGTGGTGCGTGTTCCTAGTCCGGTCCGGTCCGTGCCTGCTCCTCGCACCAGACCAGTGGTGCGTGTGTCCAGTCCGACACGGCCCGTGCCCGTTCCACCGGTACCTGGTCCGGCACCGGTCAGCGGCTCCACTCCGGAGCCAGAGCAGTCCGCTCCACCGATGCCTGATCCAGCTCCGGTCAGCTGCTCCACTCCGGAGCCAGAGCAGTCCGCTCCACCGGGGTCCAGTCCAGCTCCGGTCAGCGGCTCCAGTCCGGAGCCTGAGCAGCCCGTCCCACCGTCGTCTGGTCCAGCTCCGGTCAGCGGCTCCACTCCGGAGCCAGAGCAGTCCACTCCACCGGTGCCCAGTCCAGCTCCGGTCAGCGGCTCCAGTCCAGACCATGACGTTAGCCCCTCTCCAGGTTCGGGGTCTCCCACACCAGGGTCCAGACAGGGCCTGGAGTATCGTGGAAGGAAGGAGAGGGGAAGCAGCACGCCGAGGTCCAAACCTGACCAGGGGCGCAACAGGGAGGCGGAAAGTATGTGGTCGTCACGCCCGGAGCCGGAGCCGCCTCCGAGGTGGAATGCCCACCTGGCCCCTACCCTGTTAAGTGAAGGTTGTGCGGTCGGAGTCCGCCATATTCCTCAACCTGCGTGATGTGGCAGATAACCACACTGATTCTGCAATGGATGTCCCTCAAAGGCTGTTTGAGCTAAATAACACAAGGAAACATAACAACTCTCCCTCATGGATTTATATTTATACAGTGGGGAGAACAAGTATTTGATACACTGCCGATTTTGCAGGTTTTCCTACTTACAAAGCATGTAGAGGTCTGTAATTTTTATCATAGGTACACTTCAACTGTGAGAGGCGGAATCTAAAACAAAAATCCAGAAAATCACATTGTATGATTTTTAAGTAATTCATTTGCATTTTATTGCATGACATAAGTATTTGATCACCTACCAACCAGTAAGAATTCCGGCTCTCACAGACCTGTTAGTTTTTCTTTAAGAAGCCCTCCTGTTCTCCACTCATTACCTGTATTAACTGCACCTGTTTGAACTCGTTACCTGTATAAAAGACACCTGTCCACACACTCAATCAAACAGACTCCAACCTCTCCACAATGGCCAAGACCAGAGAGCTGTGTAAGGACATCAGGGATAAAATTGTAGACCTGCACAAGGCTGGGATGGGCTACAGGACAATAGGCAAGCAGCTTGGTGAGAAGGCAACAACTGTTGGCGCAATAATTTGAAAATGGAAGAAGTTCAAGATGACGGTCAATCATCCTCGGTCTGGGGCTCCATGCAAGATCTCACCTCGTGGGGCATCAATGATCATGAGGAAGGTGAGGGATCAGCCTAGAACTACACGGCAGGACCTGGTTAATGACCTGAAGAGAGCTGGGACCACAGTCTCAAAGAAAACCATTAGTAACACACTACGCCGTCATGGATTAAAATCCTGCAGCACACGCAAGGTCCCCCTGCTCAAGCCAGCGCATGTCCAGGCCCGTCTGAAGTTTGCCAATGACCATCTGGATGATCCAGAGGAGGAATGGGAGAAGGTCATGTGGTCTGATGAGACAAAAATATAGCTTTTTGGTCTAAAATTCACTCGCCGTGTTTGGAGGAAGAAGAAGGATGAGTACAACCCCAAAAACACCATCCCAACCGTGAAGTATGGAGGTGGAAACATCATTCTTTGGGGATGCTTTTCTGCAAAGGGGACAGGACGACTGCACCGTATTGAGGGGAGGATGGATGGGGCCATGTATCGCGAGATCTTGGCCAACAACCTCCTTCCCTCAGTTAGAGCATTGAAGATGGGTCGTGGCTGGGTCTTCCAGCATGACAACGACCCGAAACACAAAGCCAGGGCAACAAAGGAGTGGCTCCGTAAGAAGCATCTCAAGGTCCTGGAGTGGCCTAGCCAGTCTCCAGACCTGAACCCAATAGAAAATCTTTGGAGGGAGCTGAAAGTCCGTATTGCCCAGCGACAGCCCCGAAACCTGAAGGATCTGGAGAAGGTCTGTATGGAGGAGTGGGCCAAAATCCCTGCTGCAGTGTGTGCAAACCTGGTCAAGACCTACAGGAAACGTATGATCGCTGTAATTGCAAACAAAGGTTTCTGTACCAAATATTAAGTTCTGCTTTTCTGATGTATCAAATACTTATGTCATGCAATAAAATGCAAATTAATTACTTAAAAATCATTTTCTGGATTTTTGTTTTAGATTCCGTCTCTCACAGTTGAAGTGTACCTATGATAAAAATTACAGACCTCTACATGCTTTGTAAGTAGGAAAACCTGCAAAATCGGCAGTGTATCAAATAATTGTTCTCCCCACTGTATATATATATATATATATAGAAAACAAAGGTTACTACATAAATACTTCATTGTGTATAACTATACATAGTGCATTATGTCACATTTGGCAATTCACCCTACAGTGGGAATGGTTATGTCACCCTTTAAAGAGTATGTCATACGCTTATAGATGATTTGTGAATCATCTATGTAGTGCTTATGAAGCCTTTATGTATGCTATATAAATCCTTTGTACTTTGTTTAAAGTGGGACCTAACCTTCTATGCATGCACCAATCCAATGCTTTTGAATGCATGAGGGGGAGTGAACGAGTGCACACTTCTGGGTAGAGAATCAGAATGATCAGGAAAGTAATCACAGAGTTAGTTGACAGCATGGCAAACCACTGCCAACAGTATGACATGGTCACACATGGAGTTGGAGCAAGATTTCTAAAGATAGCGGCCCGCATCCTGCAGACCACCATCGACACAGAAACGAAAATGTTGGAAACAAAATAAGATGTTGACAGCATTTTAATGTACACTGCTCAAAAAAATAAAGGGAACACTAAAATAACACATCCTAGATCTGAATGAATGAAATAATCTTATTAAATACTTTTTTATTTACATAGTTGAATGTGCTGACAACAAAATCACACAAAAATTATCAATGGAAATCAAATTTATCAACCCATGGAGGTCTGGATTTGGAGTCACCCTCAAAATTAAAGTGGAAAACCACACTACAGGCTGATCCAACTTTGATGTAATGTCCTTAAAACAAGTCAAAATGAGGCTCAGTAGTGTGTGTGGCCTCCACGTGCCTGTATGACCTCCCTACAACGCCTGGCCATGCTCCTGATGAGGTGGCGGATGGTCTCCTGAGGGATCTCCTCCCAGACCTGGACTAAAGCATCCGCCAACTCCTGGACAGTCTGTGGTGCAACGTGGCGTTGGTGGATGGAGCGAGACATGATGTCCCAGATGTGCTCAATTGGATTCAGGTCTGGGGAACGGGCGGGCCAGTCCATAGCATCAATGCCTTCCTCTTGCAGGAACTGCTGACACACTCCAGCCACATGAGGTCTAGCATTGTCTTGCATTAGGAGGAACCCAGGGCCAACCGCACCAGCATATGGTCTCACAAGGGGTCTGAGGATCTCATCTCGGTACCTAATGGCAGTCAGGCTACCTCTGGCGAGCACATGGAGGGCTGTGCGGCCCCCCAAAGAAATGCCACCCCACACCATGACTGACCCACCGCCAAACCGGTCATGCTGGAGGATGTTGCAGGCAGCAGAACGTTCTCTACGGCGTCTCCAGACTCTGTCACGTCTGTCACATGTGCTCAGTGTGAACCTGCTTTCATCTGTGAAGAGCACAGGGCGCCAGTGGCAAATTTGCCAATCTTGTTGTTCTCTGGCAAATGCCAAACGTCCTGCATGGTGTTGGGCTGTAAGCACAACCCCCACCTGTGGACGTCGGGCCCTCATACCACCCTCATGGAGTCTGTTTCTGACCGTTTGAGCAGACACATGCACATTTGTGGCCTGCTGGAGGTCATTTGGCAGGGCTCTGGCAGTGCTCCTCCTGCTCCTCCTTGCACAAAGGCGGAGGTAGCAGTCCTGCTGCTGGGTTGTTGCCCTCCTACGGCCTCCTCCACGTCTCCTGATGTACTGGCCTGTCTCCTGGTAGCGCCTCCATGCTCTGGACACTACGCTGACAGACAGAGCAAACCTTCTTGCCACAGCTCGCATTGATGTGCCATCCTGGATGAGCTGCACTACCTGAGCCACTTATATGGGTTGTAGACTCTGTCTCATGCTACCACTAGAGTGAAAGCACCGCCAGCATTCAAAAGTGAACAAAACATCAGCCAGGAAGCATAGGAACTGAGAAGTGGTCTGTAGTCACCACCTGCAAAACCAGTCCTTTATTGGGGGTGTCTTGCTAATTGCCTATAATTTCCACCTGTTGTCTATTCCATTTGCACAACAGCATGTGAAATGTATTGTCAATCAGTGTTGCTTCCTAAGTGGACAGTTTGATTTCACAGAAGTGTGATTGACTTGGAGTTACATTGTGTTGTTTAAGTGTTCCCTTTATTTTTTTGAGCAGTGTATTAGGACAGTACTTTATTTATTCAATTGTATAATTATTTATTTTTTCAAATTAGTGTAGCACTGTTGGAAATATAATTGTTTTGAAAATAAAATATCTGACTGTGACTGACTTGACTCATTCCTTTTGTCTCCTGTTCACGAGGACCAAACATTGAAATAGGTTTAGGATAGGGCAGAACTAGCTATCAGATAACAGACATGAGACAGATTATGCATTTTTGTAATTCCTCGTTTTAAGTATTCCTGATGTAGGCTATACACTTAGCTTATCTTTAGCAAGTTGCTCTTGATAGATCACCTATGAAATTAATATCAGTAACACCTCACAGTAAGTCAAAATAAATGATTTGCTTGCTGCACTGAAATGTTAGAAACATTGGAGAAAAAACCCCAATGTTGAACACTGTCAAAAAAAGGATGTACAGTTGTGCTGGTTGCAGGTGCTTCAGGAAAACCTGCGATGGATCACAAATATTAATGGTCATTGGTCACACACTCAGTAGCCTTACAGAGGCAGGTATAAAGCCAGAAGCCACTTCCACTATCCTGTGCCCTGATGGTAGGAATGCATACTGGTTAGAAATTATGTCCTTGTCCTTTTTGTGTGCATATTCTTGTCTGTGAGGCTGCATAGCTGGCTACCTACTATCTTGCAACTCACAACTTTTTTCACTAACTTTTCCAGCCTGTTATGGTTTGTGACCTGGTGATACCCAGCGCAGTGAGGGACAAGAAGCAGGAGTGGATTGGGCCAGGTAGGACTGGTTCTGAGCCAGGCAGCTGGTTGGTCCTGGTAGCAGGAAAGAAAAAAGACATGAAGGTACATTCAATGTAGTGTATAGTGCAGTGGCACATACTTTAAAGGACTTCAGTTTGTGCTTAACAATGCAAATGTACAGTAATTTTTTTGCATATCCCCACGGCATGTGATAAGGTTAACAGAGAAAGTACACAAATAGCAAAAAAGTATACAGTTTTTTTTTTTATGCAAGGTGATCTCCTCATGTCATACCACAGTGTAATTACTTAACACTAACTTCCCTTGTTAGCTTATTGTCCATATGCACAAAAAGCTTATTTCTCTCAAATGTTGTGTACAAATTTGTTTACATCCCTGTTAGTGAGCATTTCTCCTTTGCCAAGATAATTCATCCATCTGACAGGTGTGGCATATCAAGAAGCTGATTAAAAAGCATGCTCATTACACAAGTGCACCTTGTGCTGGGGACAATAAAAGGCCACTCTAAAACGTGCAGTTTATTCATACAACACAATGACACAGATGTCTCAAGTTTTGAGGGAGCGTGCAATTGGCATGCTGACTGCAGGAATGTCCACTAGAGCTGTTGCCAGAGATTTGAATGTTAATTTCTCCACCATAATCCGCCTCCAACGTCGTTTTAGAGAATTTGGCATTACGTCCAACCGGCCTCACAATCGCAGACCACGTGTAACCATGACAGCCCAGGACCTCCACATCCGGCTTCTTCACCTGTGGGATCGTCTGAGACCAGCCACCAGGACAGTGGATGAAACTGAGGAGTATTTCTGTCTGTAATAAAGCCCTTTTGTGGGGAAAAACGAATTCTGACTGGCTGGGCCTGACTCCCCAGTAGGTGGACCTGGCACCGAAGTGGGTGGGCCTATGCCCTCCCAGGCCCATCCATGGCTGCGCCCCTGCCCATTCATGTGAAATCCATAGATTAGGGCATAATGAATGTATTTCAATTGACTGATATCCTTATATGAACTGTAACTCAATAAAATCGTTGAAATTGTTGCGCCACCAGGTCATATTGTCTACAAGGCAGCATGCTGCATCGTTCAGGAACATACAACAGGTATTTCCCATAAATGAATGTTACAATTTTCGAACTAGTTTAAGGCAGATAAAGTACATATGTGTTTTTATCAAGAGCAAACAAAACTTTGTATGTGTTCTAATCATTACTCCACATGATTGACATACGTCACTTTGTTTTGAGCTGGGAGGCAGACAGCCCGGTTTCAAAACGAATGCAATCACTTTTCGCCCGGGGGAAATCTCCGGGCGCCCGTGCAAGCTTAATCGAATCCCCTCATTGGGACTTAAAATCAAGGCACGGCTGAAAATGGAGGCTATACTACAGCTTTTTAGATGGGACATAGATTTTTTGGAAGCCCAATTGATTCTGAATTCGGCATTTAAAATTAATTTTTATGCTCATACCTCTTGACATAAGGACTAAAGCAGGGGTGTCAAACTCAATTCCTGGAGGGGTGAGAGTCTGTTGGTTTATTAGTTTGGAACTCCTCTCACCTGGTTTTCTAGGTCATTTTTTAAATATATATATTTTTAAAAATGGGGGTAGATCAGCTATAACATTGCTGATAGATTGTAGCTTCCATCAGCGTAATTGTCTGCATAATTTCCAATAACCCATTTAATTTTATAACCCATTTAATTTTATGAATATATACAGTGAGGGAAACAAGTATTTGATCCCCTGCTGATTTTGTACGTTTGCCCACTGACAAAGACATGATCAGTCTATAATTTTAATGGTAGGTTTATTTGAACAGTGGGAGACAGAATAACAACAAAAAAATCCAGAAAAACGCATGTCAAAAATGTTATAAATTGATTTGCATTTTAGTGAGGGAAATAAGTATTTGACCCCCTCTCAATCAGAAAGATTTCTGGCTCCCAGGTGTCTTTTATACAGGTAACGAGCTGAGATTAGGAGCACACTCTTAAAGGGAGTGCTCCTAATCTCAGTTTGTTACCTGTATAAAAGACACCTGTCCACAGAAGCAATCAATCAATCAGATTCCAAACTCTCCACCATGGCCAAGACCAAAGAGCTCTCCAAGGATGTCAGGGACAAGATTGTAGACCTACACAAGGCTGGAATGGGCTACAAGACCATCGCCAAGCAGCTTGGTGAGAAGGTGACAACAGTTGGTGCGATTATTCGCAAATGGAAGAAACACAAAATAACTATCAATCTCCCTCGGCCTGGGGCTCCATGCAAGATCTCACCTCGTGGAGTTGCAATGATCATGAGAACGGTGAGGAATCAGCCCAGATCTACACGGGAGGATCTTGTCAATGATCTCAAGGCAGCTGGGACCATAGTCACCAAGAAAACCATTGGTAACACACTACGCCGTGAAGGACTGAAATCCTGCAACGCCCGCAAGGTCCCCCTGCTCAAGAAAGCACATATACAGGCCCGTCTGAAGTTTGCCAATGAACATCTGAATGATTCAGAGGACACCTGGGTGAAAGTGTTGTGGTCAGATGAGACCAAAATCGAGCTCTTTCGCATCAACTCAACTCGCCGTGTTTGGAGGAGGAGGAATTCTGCCTATGACCCCAAGAACACCATCCCCACCGTCAAACATGGAGGTGGAAACATTATGCTTTGGGGGTGTTTTTCTGCTAAGGGGACAGGACAACTTCACCGCATCAAAGGGACGATGGACGGGGCCATGTACCATCAAATCTTGGGTGAGAACCTCCTTCCCTCAGCCAGGGCATTGAAAATGGGTCGTGGATGGGTATTCCAGCATGACAATGACCCAAAACACACGGCCAAGGCAACTGCTTGGCCTCGACCGCAAGGCACTACAGAGGGCAGTGTGTACGGCCTAGTACATCACTGGGGCCAAGCTTCCTGCCATCCAGGACCTCTATACCAGGCGGTGTCAGAGGAAGGCCCTCAAAATTGTCAAAGACTCCAGCCACCCTAGTCATAGACTGTTCTCTCTGCTACCGCACGGCAAGCGGTACCGGAGTGCCAATTCTAGGTCCAAAAGACTTCTCAACAGCTTCTACCCCCAAGCCATAAGACTCCTGAACAGCTAATCATGGCTACCCGGACTATTTGCACTGCCCCCCCACCCCATCCTTTTACGCTGCTGCTACTCTGTTAATTATTTATGCATAGTCACTTTAACTCTACCCACATGTACATATTACTTCAACTACCTCAACTAGCCGGTGCCTCCGCACATTGACTCTGCACCGGTACCCCCCTGTATATTTAGCCTCCCTACTGTTATTTTATTTTACTTCTGCTCTTTTTTTCTCAACAATTTTTTTGTTGTTGTTTTATTTTTACTTTTTTGTTAAAAATAAATGCACTGTTGGTTAATGGCTGTAAGTAAGCATTTCACTGTAATGTCTGCACCTGTTGTATTCGGCGCATGTGGCCAATAAAATTTGATTTGATTTGATAGGAGTGGCTCAAGCCAGTCTCCAGACCTTAATCCCATAGAAGATATGTGGAGGGAGCTGAAGGTTAGAGTTGCCAAACGTCAGGCTCGAAACCTTAATGACTTGGAGAAGATCTGCAAAGAGGAGTGGGACAAAATCCCTCCTGAGATGTGTGCAGACCTGGTGGCCAACTACAAGAAACATCTGACCTGTGTGATTGCCAACCAGGGTTTTGCCACCAAGTACTAAGTCATGTTTTGCAGAGGGGTCAAATACTTATTTCCCTCATTAAAATGCAAATAAATTTATAACATTTTTGACATGCGTTTTTCTGGATTTTTTTGTTGTTATTCTGTCTCTCACTGTTCAAATAAACCTATCATTAAAATTATAGACTGATCATGTCTTTGTCAGTGGGCAAACGTACAAAATCAGCAGGGGATCAAATACTTTTTTCCCTTACTGTACATACATACATACATACATACATACATACAGGTCTTAACTGAACACGAATTGAAAGGAAATAACCCAGTAATCACGCGGCTCTCCAGGAATTTAGTTTGACACCCCTGGACAAAGGTGTTGGACTGAGTTTCACAGGGAGTTTCAGCCTGGCTACCCATCAAATTTGCTTTAGTAGGATATTAAGCACTTATAGATAGAATTATGGTAGACTGATCATATTCAGACATAATAAATTAACAGGAGTAGGGTGGATTTCACCAGAATGTCACCTTGGGGAACACCCTATCCAGGTTTGCCAGCCTGAGGTGTGCACTACCCAAGATGGCTGTAGGTCTGGTGGGTCCTGTCTGGTGTGTCCTGTCCATGACCTATGAATGTAGACACAGAGAATGTGGTTGCAGAGCATAAATACAGTCATTACAGAACACTATTACAGGCACCTTCCTAATGCCTATTAATCATTTGATACATTTTTTCCATCATTCACACTATGAAAATAGATACTTGATACGAATAGCCTATCCAATATCATAGCTTAGTCTACATTATATTGCATAATATGCCTTTTTTTAAAGAAGGAGGTGAGAGGAGTATTTTAAGATAGGCCTAAAACTACTTGCTTTGTTCTCTGTTGTGGGCAGCCCTGGCATGGTCTGCCAGCAGTTTCCCACCTGGATCTTGACTGGTGCTTTTGCCTCCCTCTCCCTTGTCACTGCCTTGGTGTGGGCAAGGCACAGCTTTTTCTGAGAGAGAGACAGGCAGTTGACACCTGAGGTGGTTGACCTCATCTTCCAGTGGGGTAGTCTCCAATTAGCATTGATAGATAGTTTGGCCAATGTGTAGACCTTAAGACATGTCGAATGATGGAAACATAAACGTCAAAGTGGCATTAATATAATAACTTTCATACTTTTGTATGCATGCCATGCTAGACGTGACACTATTTCAGAGTTAGCATTTATCATTAGGTCAATTACCTATAACCTTTCATGATACTGGTGCATGCCCTTTTATATGGAAGGACATGCACACACTATTGGAATAAAAGTGTACAGACATATTGTAATTGTGTTGACATTCTGGAAGGGATCAGATTAACACATCATAGCAATATATAAATTATAGTAACGAGTTACCTTACTGAGTTGCTGTCTTCACTTTCTTCCAGTGGCAGGCTAACGTTACTTACTGTACTGCTCAGTCTGTCAAAGTCGCCAGCTTTTTCTTTATTTCATAATGTGCAACGTGTGTATCTCTTTTACAATGTCAATGACGCAACTTTAGCTATATTTTTAAAAACGTGAAAACAAGAAATTCTAGTCGTAACCATATCTAATTCGTGAGCTTGCTTAGTTTACTTGTACCGTGGCATTTAGCTTTCTATTGGTCAGTCAATCGTACTAGCTGGTTGGACGCGGCACTGCGGCAGGCTGCTTCTCCACGAACGCGGCGGAGAAAGCGTTACCGAGTGCCCATTGGCCAATGGCGTGAGGCGTGAGTCCTGATGGGTTTGGTAGCTTCCCGCGAAAGAATATTTCGGTTCGCTGCTGTGAACACGCCCGCGCTGACGTCACTTCCGTGCAGTACAGCGTTCATGTTTGACAACAAACCCTAGTCACAGAGTTTCTAAAGACTGTACTGTCTTTGACCTAGCTACGTGTATTTTCGGAAGCTATTTTGCCCACTAAAATCGTCCAACGATGACTAAATTACAATATCTGAATGTGTATCTAACTGAGCGTTTGATGCAAGCTGCCGAGGAGATACTTAGAGTGGTCGGAGACACAATCTCCGAGTACCAGGAAGAAATAGCCCGGACGAAGAGAGAAAACCAGTACCTGAAACGACACTTGATTTCACCGGTCCTACAGGGTATGTAGCTAGCTAGACTTTAGACTTTACACGAATTATCTATATGGTTAGAGAGACGGTGAATCCCCCACCCCCCCACCCACCCCCAGCCCTCGCCCCTACCAACTCTCTCGGAGGGCCCTGGTCATGGCTAGAAGGAATCCAGCTTTTGTCAAATTAACGTCAAAAGTAGATATATTTTTTTGCATTTGAGCTTACCCTAACCATTTTCCTAACCTTAACCTAATTATCCTAACCTGCTGCGTAAATTCTCCAAACCTGCTACGAAAAGTCAAATCTGACATTAATTTGACAAAAGCTGGACCTCTTCTAGCCATGACCAAGGGCCCTCCGTTCTGTGTGGTGCATACGTTGGATTTATTGAACATATGCATGAAATTGTATGTGTAGACAGCTTGACAGAAATGGTAGCAGAAGGTGAATGTTGAACTTTAGTGTTGCTCACATATCCAGATGAGATGCTGCATACCATTTTGCGCAATGATGGTGTAGGTGTAAGGCACACTTTACGCCTAGATCCGACTGACAGCGTGATTGCATTTTGGTACACCAGAGGTACATTCATTTCCAATGGAACTCTGTGTTTGCTTGCAGCATTGCGTTACAGAGGCAGTTGCAGTGCGTTCTGTGTGGTGCATACAGATTTATCCAACGTATGCAAAATTGTATGTGTAGACTTTTCAGAATTAGTAGTAAAAGGTGAATGTTGAACTTTTGTTAAACACATCCACTAAAATGTTGGGTTACATAATGAAAAATGTTTGCAGAACTTATTGCAGTATTGTTGCAATGACGCTGTCGGTATGGATCACACCTACAGTCATTGCGCAAAATGGTACGCAGCATCATCTGGATATATGAGCAACACAAGTTCAACATTCACCTTCTGCTACCATTTCTGTCAAGCCGTCTACGCATACAATTGATGCATTTGTTAGATAAATCCAACATATGCACCACACAGAATGCATTGCAACTGCCTCAGCAACGCAAACGCAGCGTTCTATTGGAAATGAATGTACTTCTGGTGTACCAAAACGCAATGTCGGTATGATGGAAGCCTAGGTAGCAGCTAGTGGGCGCTAGATCTCCACTAGGCTTGGCACGCCTCTCAATTCTTGTGTGAAATTGCGCAAATTCAAAAATAATGCGATGCATTGTGGGATTCCACTTCGCTCTGAAGCCGCTAGCGTTGCTGGGTTGGTCAAAGTGGTTTATCGGCGAGTCTAATTTGCCCCTACACCCTCCATAATTTTCACACCCTCAGCTTTAGGACACTTGTGCATATGGCGGAGGTGTGCGTGAATGCGCAAATAGAGGGGTGATGGGAAGGGGGGATTTGGGATTCAGACAGAGACATATATATTCTATTCCCAGATCAAGCTAGCTAACGCAATGGTGGTCTTGTCAATCAAGCGTCAACAGCTGTCATTACTTTCATTGACGTCATTTATTGTCTTCTTTCCCCCAGCTCCTCAGCCCATTCTCTCTTGTGTCTCGGAGCAGCAAACTCCCCCTGAGCAACATCACTGTGAGCAGGAGTGGAGCCCCAGTCTGGGGCAGAGGGACCCAGAGCCCACACAGATTAAACAGGAACAGGGTGAACTCAGGACCCGTCAGGAGGTAGAGCAGATTCAAGGGCCGGAGGCTGATACCAAAGAAGACTCCATAACCATTCCTCCCTGTGTGAAAAGTGACTGTGATCAGGAGCCACCTCAGTCCACACATCTTCCCCAAACTGTGGAGAACAGAGAGAGGGACTCTCTACTGACTAACACAACTGGACAGATCAAAACAGAACCTGATGGAGAGGGCTATGGAGTATCACTATCAGAACCAACCAGTGACTTCCCTCAGTCTCAGTCCCTCTCTGAAATAAATCCAGACTGTTCTAGAAAACAGAGTGAGAACACTGGAATTGTTCCAAGAGATCTAGAAAGGAGACCAGAGGAGGACACACAGACACACTCATGTACTCAGTGTGGTGCCGTGTTCTGTGAGCTATCCCAACTGGAGGCACACATGCTAGCCCACACAGTACCACACAGTGGTGACACTAGTCACAGGCAAATCCTCTGCACGGTCTGTTGGAAGTCATTCACCTCTACCAGTTACCTCAAGGTCCACCTGCGTTCTCACACTAAAGATAAGCCCTTCCACTGTGGTGTGTGTGGCAAGAGCTTCAGCTACTCAGGGAGGTTCAGGGAGCACCAACGCATCCACACAGGAGAGAGACCGTACCGCTGCCACGTGTGTGGTAAACGCTTCAGCCAGTCAGTCCATCTGAAGACCCACCTGAGGGTCCACACAGGGGAGAAACCCTACTCCTGTCCTGTTTGCGGGAAAGGGTTCAGTCAGTCTAGCCATATCAAGGGACACCTCAGAACTCACACTCGAGGGAGGTAGAAGAAAGATGCTTTGGAGTGGAAAGACCCCATGAGGGGATAGACAGAGCCTTCCCCCTGAGCAACATGGGAAGTCATACTGAGACTAGGGTCTCTTTTACAGGGCTCATCTAGTCTGTGTTACTTCCCTGTCAAGATAAAGGTTAAATAAAAATGTTCTCAAAGTGCCCAGTGTTTGGAAAGAGAAAGAGGACATTCCTTCTCTTCAATGCTACTAATTCTACATATAATTGTAAGACTAGAGGACTATAGAATGTGTAATGTTTTGCAGACTAACTGAGGCATCTCATGTCTGCATTGATTTGAGAGAGCTGCTCATGAACATGCTATGAAAAGACTTGACTTGAACGCATCCCCTCATGTATCACTAGATGACACTATGTTCAAGATAAATAAAATGTAAATTTTTTCCTCTTAAAGATTTAAATTGGAGCTGGTTGGTCTCCTTGCAAATAAACGAACTATCATATTGATTAAGAATGTTTGGGAACATTTATTTCTGAATGTCTGTTTCTGAAGAAATAAACAACTTTAGCTAGAGTGATCAGTGGGACTATTGTTACAGACAACCTATTCCCACCAATGTTGTTTTAAAACAATGTTTGAACACTAGATGGTATACTTGAATTATCTCTCACCCAGAAACACAGAGGTCTGTCTTTACACACACGAGTCCGTTTCGTTGAAACTAACAGAGAGAGGTGTAAAGTTAACATAGGGTTTTCTACTGCACACAATTGAACTCCCTTAAGTTCTCTTTCATCATGTCAAGTTATCATATGTAAAGTTATCATTTGTCACAGTAGGATAAACTTGTGTCTAGTGTGTGTTTTATTTGTATGGTAGGCCTTGGAACTACAGTACTTCTGAGCTGACTAACTGTTAGAGGTCCCCCTCTAGTGGGAAAGAAGAGGAGAAGGTGAAAAATAAAGATGGATCAAATCAGGGGAGAACGACTGCGCCCTTTCATTGAAGCCATGAAGTTCAAGCCCGACCGCAGTACTGCAGGCATTGTTTGCAGAAAACAGGA
This sequence comes from Coregonus clupeaformis, assembly GCF_020615455.1. Lineage (NCBI taxonomy): Eukaryota > Metazoa > Chordata > Actinopteri > Salmoniformes > Salmonidae > Coregonus > Coregonus clupeaformis. Next base: position 24,459,876 of record NC_059200.1, read on the forward strand.
TTCCCCATTATAGTGAATGGAAAATGGCAATCTTCGTGGTCAATCTTCATGTAAATCAATACAAATTTCAAAGACAATCATGGTACCAATAAGGATAATTTAGTAGCTAATGGCGGCCTAACAGAGGGGGCAGCGCTGAGCTGGGACAAACTATTTTTACGCCATTTCGCCCAGTGGGCGGTGTTATATGTCACGGTGGGCGTGGGTTGCAAAGTGCAAGGACTGTCTACGTTCAACCGAGAACACTCCGCCTGGGACCTTATTCATAACTTCTTAACCGACATCACTATGGTGGGTTTATACTTTCATATTAGTATATAATTTTGCTTTATTTCCCTTGGGACCATCACACGACATCCTAAGGACTAGTAAAGTCCTGAGAACCTCCTTAAAAGGTCCTGACATGGTCCTCAGTGACGTCCTGGGAACTTACAGGGAACTACACAAAAGGTCCCCCAGAGAACGTTCCCTTAGGACCATCACACAACCTCCTAAGGACTATTAAAATTAAAGTCCTGAGAACATCCTTAAAAAGGTCCTGACATGGTCCTCAGCGATGTCCTGGGAACATTCCCTTGGGATCATCACGCAACGTTCTTAGAATGTTCTCATAACGTCAGTGGAATAACATTGCGCCAAAACCCTTAAGAGACCTAATGGGAACGTCGCTGAATGTCCTCAGGACATCCCCTGTTTGCTGGGATGCATGGAAACCAGACAATTTTAAAGTCTGATCAACTATAGGCTACTAACAACAGCAGCTGTATAGTCTAGCCTACTATGCACTCTGGCCAGGGTAAATGAAGCGGTAATGTTGTGTATTTATGGCCCATTTGTTTGTGAGAAAATGTGAATGGGATCAAATGTGCTTTATATTCAAACTTGGGCTGATAAAACTCTGGTCCCATCTTAGCCCATTTTAAACCTTTTTACAACAGATGAATCACGTCATACCGTAAAAGGTCCGGAGTTTTACCTGGTTAGGTTACCAGATCAGGAAAAACTACGGGCCCCAGAAACATTTTTCTGCCACACCACTTGGAGACCTGTGGTACCACCTCTTTGTGAAGACATACAGTACGCAATCAAGACATCTTTGTTTTTTGTTTTTTATTAATTTAGAAAATGTTCTTTGATTTTTCTTTCACTTTAGAAATGTGGAGTAGGTTGTGTACATCAGTAGGAAAACAATCAAATGTAATCATTTTATTTTATTTTAAACTTCTATGGCAGTGGGCTAAATCAGGGTCACACAGAGTGTTTCTTGGTAGTCTTAAACAAATCTACTTTGAAACAAAAGTATACATCTCACACACATGGTTATGGGCTTTAAAAAAAGAAGACACCATGTCAGACAGAGTTTAAATTTGGCGCTGTGGCCATTCGACTGCAGGAATGGCAACAAAATGTGAAGACTGCCTCTCGGTGCTCTCTCCACCCTCCTCTTCATTGACGTTCAAGGAACTAGAAGCTGATTGGTTTAAGTCTTAATAATGCTAAATATATGCTACTATATGTGTAATTCGATAATTATTGATATCAATAATTGAAATATTGATGTAAAAAAGTTGACATTTCAATGTCAATTAACTTCTGGGCCACATCCTGACTGATGGCAGCCCATTCTTGCATTTCTATAAAAATATATAATACTTTTTTTATATCGATAATTCGAATTATTGATATAAATAATTAGATGATATAAAAAAAACAATTAGATACAAAAAAGTAAATTAATATATGTTAAAACGGCTTTCCATAACAGTTAGCATATTTTATTTTACTCTAAGCTATTAAAAAGTTGATAAAGTGTTCTCTAGTTCGCTCTCTCGCTCTCTCTCCCAGTGTTGCCAACTTAGCAACTTTGTCGCTATATTTAGCGAGTATTCATACCCCTCTAGTGACACATTTTCAAAAAATCGAATAGTGACAAATCTAGTGACTTTTTCTGGTGTTATTGGAGACTTTTGGAGACTGACGTGAAAGCACATTTCGTTCTTACTTTTCTCAATGAGCAACGGGTGCTGCCGTGGGCCCCACCCCCATCCCAAAGCACTTACAGGTGGTGCCGTGTCCCTCCCAGCTGCAGTCAGAGCAGGAGATGTTCACCCCTCTGCGTCCAGACTGCAAATGAATCGCACATGCGGGAAGCCGCCGCTGGCTGATCCCGCCCTGGCTTACATTCAGGGCGGGATGTAAATGTAAAATGTTCTTTGTCTAAAATAAATCACTGCACAAAAATAAATCACTGCATTTGACTCACACAGCCTCAGTCACTTACTCACCTCGTCCACTGTGTGTGTGGCTCTCTGTGACATAAGCTAAACATCTAGCTGGCTAGCTCATCATGTCTCAGTCTAAACTGTACACTCAAAAATACAGAAAGGAGTGGGAATCTAACCCTGAATTGAAAGGCTGGTTGAAGCCGTTTATTGGAGATGATACATGGGCATACTGCCTGTATTGTAAGGCTTATTTCCACACCAAACTTAGTGATGTAAAAAAAACACATGATGTGGGTGATCAGCGTTTCAGCCTCCTCCTCTATGACTCCACGGATGTAAGTGTTTCTAAGTACCTGTGGGTTGTGATAAGGTACTTTAGTGACACCAAGCAGACAATTGTATCAACATTTCTGGAGCTTGTTGAGTTGGAGGGAGGAGATGCCAAATCTATAGCCCGTGCTGTTGTGGCTTTCCTCGAGAAGTGTTGTCTTAAAAAAGAGAAACTCCTGGGGATATGGACTGACAATGCTTCTGTTATGACGGGGATTAACAATGGGGTCCATAAAGTGCTGAAGGAGGAGTATGGCCTCAAAGATCTGGTTCTTATTCGCTGTGTGTGCCACTCTCTGCAGCTTGCTGTAAGTCATGCTTCCAATGACACCATCTCCCGTAGTGTGGAGTACTTGGTACGAGATACTTATAACTGGTTTCAGTGTCTCCAAAGCGCAGGGAGGCATACAAGGCCATATATGAGACCATAAACTGTGGGGGAGAAACCTTTACAGATAACCAAGGTGTGTGCCACATGTTGGCTCTCCATTGAACCCGCGGTTTCACGCATTTTGGACCAGTGGGAGGAGCTTAGGCTGCATTTCGCAGTCACCAAGTCCAGTGAACACTGCTACATGGCTGAGGTTTTATACTCCATGTACAGTGATCCTCAAAACATATTGTATCTGACTTGTTTGAAGTCAGTGCTGGGTGAGGTACAGTTGGCCATCAAGGCTTTTGAGGGAGAGCAATCTAGATCCTCTTAAGCTACTTGACAGCTTGGTTAGCCGGATCAAGTCTGTGAGCAGCAGGGTGCTGAATCCACTGGCAAATGTTGATGTACTCAAAGGGCCAATAGATGGATACATCAGTCCCAAACCGTACCTTGGTTACCTTTTTGAGTCAAAGGCAGCTGAGTTCCACCTTGCGCCTGAGGATGAAAACAATGTCCGAAAGCGGTATGTAGCCTTCACCATCTCCCTCACTAATGAGTTGAGGGTGAGACTGCCGGACAACATCGAAGCATTGCAGTACATGTCAGTTTTCAATGTGGAGGAAACTCTAAAGCACAATAAGAGCCCTGGAGAAATACAACAAATAGCCAAGCTCCTTGGCTACTCCCTTGTAGAGATAGACAAGATTGTCCAGCAATGGCGTGCCATCCATCTTAGTAAATGGAAAGAGACAAAAAACACACTGTGCTTCTGGAGTTAGATTTGGAAGTTCAGGGATGCAGCTGATATCAACCCATTTCAAGAACTTGCCATGGCTGCTGTCTGTGTTGTCCTTGCCACACTCGAATGCTGAAGTCGAGAGAGTATTCAGCCAGATGAGTGTGGAAAAAGCAAACTTAGAAATCGGATGTCCTTGCAGACCCTTAACTCCATCCTGTACATTCGATATGGACTGAAGCTGTCTGGTGAGGCTTGCTATGAGCACCAGCTGCCTGATAATGTTTTGCAGCTTTTTGGCACATCAGCTGCTTACTCATTTAAGTCCGCTCCCTCAGTTGCTGAACCTGCCAGAGAGCCTTGACCAAAATGACGATGACCCACTCTTTCTGTGAGCCAGCACAGCTTGTGTGTGTGTGGAGGGGGGTCTGAAAAAAAAAATTCAATTAACCTGAATTAGGGCCAGACTAGTTACCATCATTTTCTCACATTGCCATTGCCAGTTTTTTCTATGGTCTCTTTTTGGTCCATTTAGATTGTTAATTGTATACAAAAAAATGTTTAAAAAGTAAAGGTTAAACATTTTCATGTTTTACTGTGACTTGTTGTAGGCTCCTAAGTGGACCATAAGGTTAAAAACCAAACTTAAGTAAACAAAACAAAAAATAAAAATACATTTAAAATTAAAACTAAGTAACTCCGCCAGTGTCTCTTTTGGGTCACTTTTGCTGGTCCCAAGCCGGATAAAGGAGGAGGGTTGGAATTGTGACATAAAAAACACACGAATTGACAGAATAAAGTTTATTTGTAGTTCTAAACATATTTAGGGTGTTTTTTCCTCACTTTTTGTCTCTCCCACGACGTTATTCCGCTCTCCTACAGCGTCCATCATAATTACATGCACATGGACAATTATGCAAATAAGGTGATGACATCATTTAGCGACTTCTACCGACTTTTAGGACATCCAATAGTTACTTTCCTTACTGAGGAGTTGGCAACACTGCAGTCTCTCCCATTGTGATAGCTTTATTTTTTCCTTCTAGAACATTTATTTGGTATCAGCGTTGCTGGCTTCAGTAAAATCTGTTAATAATAGGGATTTTGCATGTCCTTGGTGTTATTTATTTGTTCGATGGCCTATACATGCGGCCAACTTTACCATATTATCCTGGAGGCATACTTACACACGCAGTCTCATTGTACAGTCCCTGATACTTCGCGTGAATGAAATCTCTCAACTTTAAACAATGCGAATGTCACGCCCTGGCTCGGGGGACTCTCGTATGTTGAGCCAGGGTGTTAGTTTCTATGTTTTGTGTTGTAGGTTGTGGGTCTAGTTTTGTTTTTCTATGTTGGCCAGGGTGGCTCCCAATCAGAGACGGCTGTAGCTCGTTGTCTCTGATTGGGAGTCATACTTAGGTAGCCGTTTGGCACTCATTCATTGTGGTTGCTTGTTCTTATTTGGTTTTGTGTTAAACCGTAGACATCACGTTATCGTCTGTTGTTTTGATCTGTGATCAGTATAATAATAAATATGTTCACCTTCAACGCTGCGCCTTGGTCTCTCCCTGACGATCATGACAGAAGAAACCACCAAGATGTGACCAAGCAGCGTGTCCAGGAGCCATCGCCAGGGAGATCTCTAACAGATCTCCTTCGCCTCCTCGACTGGGTCAAGCCGGATGAGGAGGAGAGGGGCTTGACATTGTGGCAGAAGGGCGAACGGCTGGCGAGGGACATGGAGGCCTTGGCCACGGGTAGGAGTGAAGCCCATAAATTTTTTAGGGGGGGGCTAACGCCGTGGACGACGGGGCAGCAGGAGGCCGCCAGGTTACGGGAGTCACTGGTCACCAGGGGGAAGGAGGATGTAGAGGCACGGCGAGAGGTACTGGCGTGTGTTGCCAGTCCGGTCCGGCCTGTTTCTGATCCCCACGTAGGGCCAGTGGTGTGTGTTCCCAGTACGGTCCGGCCTGTTCCTGCCACTCGCACCAAGTCAGTGGTGCGCGTCGTCAGCCCGATCCGGCCCATTCCTGCTCCCCGCACCAAGTCAGTGGTGCGCTTCGTCAGCCCGGTCCGGCCCGCCCCTGCTCCCCGCACCAAGTCAGTGGTGCGTTTCGTCAGCCCGGCGCGGCCCGTTCCTGCTCCCCGCACCAAGTCAGTGGTGCGCGTCGTCAGCCCGGTCCGGCCCATTCCTGCTCCCCGCACCAAGTCAGTGGGGCGTTTCGTCAGCCCGGTTTGGCCCGCTCCTGCTCCCCGCACCAAGTCAGGGGTGCGCTTCGTCAGCCCGGCTCGGGCCGTTCCTGCTCCCCGCACCAAGTCGGTGGGGCGTTTCGTCAGCCCGGTTTGGCCCGCTCCTGCTCCCCGCACCAAGTCAGGGGTGCGTTTCGTCAGCCCGGCTCGGGCCGTCCCTGCTCCCCACACCAAGCCAGTGGTGTGCGTCGTCAGTCCGGCACAGCCCGTGCCTGTTCCACTGGTGCCTGGTTCGGCACGGGTCAGCTGCTTCACGCCGGAGCTAGAGCAATCCGCTCCACCAGTGTGCAGTCCAGCTCCGGTCAGCAGGGCCAGACCGGACCAGGGGTACTTTGGGGGGGTTAGAGAGCGAGTGGGGATCATGCCCGAGCCGGATCCGCCGCCTAGGCGGAGTGCCCACCCGGTCCCTCCCCTGTTGTGTTTAGTTGGCGCGGTCGGAGTCCGCGCCTTTAGGGGGGGGTACTGTCACGCCCTGGCTCGGGGGACTCTCGTATGTTGAGCCAGGGTGTTAGTTTCTATGTTTTGTGTTGTAGGTTGTGGGTCTAGTTTTGTTTTTCTATGTTGGCCAGGGTGGCTCCCAATCAGAGACGGCTGTAGCTCGTTGTCTCTGATTGGGAGTCATACTTAGGTAGCCGTTTGGCACTCATTCATTGTGGTTGCTTGTTCTTATTTGGTTTTGTGTTAAACCGTAGACATCACGTTATCGTCTGTTGTTTTGATCGTGTGATCAGTATAATAATAAATATGTTCACCTTCAACGCTGCGCCTTGGTCTCTCCCTGACGATCGTGACAGCGAAATGTACAGTCGTGGTCAAAAGTTTTGAGAATGACAAAAGTATTGGTCTTCACAAAGTTCGCTGCTTCAGTGTTATGAGATATTTTTGTCAGATGTTACTATGGTATACTGAAGTATAATTACAAGCATTCCATAAGTGTCAAAGGCTTTTATTGACAATTACATTAAGTTTATGCAAAGAGTCAATATTTGCAGTGTTGACCCTTCTTTTTCAAGACCTCTGCAATCCGACCTGGCAGGCTGTCAATTAACTTCTGGGCCACATCCTGACTGATGTCAGCCCATTCTTGCATAATCAATGCTTGGAGTTTGTCAGAATGTGTGGGTTTTTGTTTGTCCACCCGCCTCTTGAGGATCGACCACAAGTTCTCAATGGGATTAAGGTCTGGGGAGTTTCCTGGCCATGGACCCAAAATGTTGATGTTTTGTTCCCGAGCCACTTAGTTATCACTTTTGCCTTATGGCAAGGTGCTCCATCATGCTGGAAAAGGCATTGGTTGTCACCAAACTGTTCTTGGATGGTTGGGAGAAGTTGCTCTCGGAGGATGTGTTGGTACCATTCTTTATTCATGGCTGTGTTCTTAGGCACAATTGTGAGTGAGCCCACTACCTTGGCTGAGAAGCAACCCCACACATGGTCTCAGGATGCTTTACTGTTGGCATGACACAGGACTGATGGTAGAGCTCACCTTGTCTTCTCCGGACAAGCTTTTTCCGGATGCCCCAAACAATCGGAAAGGGGATTCAGAGAAAATTACTTTACCCCAGTCCTCAGCAGTCCAATCCCTGTACCTTTTGCAGAATATCAGTCTGTCCCTGATGTTTTTCCTGGAGAGAAGTGGCTTTTTAGCTTCCCTTCTTGACACCAGGCCATCCGCAAAAAGTATTTGCCTCACTGTGCGTGCAGATGCACTCACATCTGCCTGCTGCCATTCCTGAGCAAGCTCTGCACTGGTGGTGCCCCATTCCGCAGCTGAATCAACTTTAGGAGATGGTCCTGGCGCTTGCTGGACTTTCTTGGGCGCCCTGACGCCTTCTTCACAACAATGAACCTCTCTCCTTGAAGTTCTTAATGATCCGATAAATGGTTGATTTAGGTGCAATCTTACTAGCAGCAATATCCTTGCCTGTGAAGCCCTTTTTGTGCAAAGCAATGATGACGGCACGTGTTTCCTTGCAGGTAACCATGGTTAACAGAGGAAGAACAATGATTTCAAGCACCACCCTCCTTTTAAAGCTTCCAGTCTGTTATTCTAACTCAATCAGCATGACAGAGTGATCTCCAGCCTTGTCCTCGTCAACACTCTCACCTGTGTTAACGAGAGAATCACTGACATGATGGCAGCTGGTCCTTTTGTGGCAAGGCTGAAATGCAGTGGAAATGTTTTTTTGGGATTAAGTTTATTTTCATGGCAAAGAGGGACTTTGCAATTAATTGCAATTCATCTGATCACTCTTCATGACATTCTGGAGTATATGGAAATTGCCATCATCAAAACTGAGGCAGCAGACTGTGAAAATTAGTATTTGTGTCATTCTCAAAACTTTTGACCACGACTGTAGCTTTGTTCTATTCTGTGGCTGCATGAAATAGCAAACATAATGTGAATTTAGCGATTACATTTGTTTACTTCATCTTTGTGGTTCCTTATGAAACAGTAACATCCATTACAAAACAGAAAACAACAGGAAAGATGGTCGTTTAACGTGAGAGGCTCAGCGATGTTAGGATTTTGAAAGTCGTGACATGTAGGACGCCAGGCATTAGCCAACCTGTAGCGGTGTGTTGAAAATATTCCACAATCTGGACTTGAGCGAGTGCTCAGCACCGAGATAAAGTATGTTTTATATCAGACATTCTCTGTTAAATCTCTTGTTCGCAATAACTTTTGCATTGATTGTCATAGAAACCTCAAAACAAGTGCTAATTATTCAAAAAAGGTCTGGCCTACTTTTACAACATGATTTAAATTAAAATGAATGTGTTGATTTAATAGAAATAATCAAATCATAAAAATGCTTTTAAATTTCTTGTTCGCAATAACTTTTGCATTGATTGTCATAGACACATCAAAACAAGTGCAAAATATTCTAAAAAGGCCTGGGAAAGACACTGAAAGAAAATACAGATACTTTAATTGGACAACAGGAAGGATTTGACATCAAGAAGAGGACAACAGAATGCAGATAATGGCTTCACCCTCTTATATAGAAAAACCTTGTCTCTTTCTTAAAAAATGTAAACTTTCTAAATTAGTTTTAGTTCTGTAAACCATTTATCAACAGTATCTACTGAATCTCAATTGCTTAAACAGTAGGCCGCATTAAATCTGCATTAGGCTATAAACTCGCATTGCTCATTTTCAAAGCTTTGTGGAAAAGGAAGAGCACACCAGTGTGACTTTTGACAATGACATCACAGTCCACAACATTAGTTTAGGTATACAGCTGAAGGATGGGGCTGGGGGAATTTCACCCCTCTCCAATTAATGAATGTTGAATGTCATGTCAACACTACATTTTACAATCCACTGATAGGATTATAACATTTCAAAATGTATTTTTCTATATTTTCAATCAACCACTAACTCAAGCTGAACTGGACAAGGTGGCTGACTGGAAGAGGTGGCTGCAGCTATTGTCCATGTTGTGTCTACAACCGTCTCCAGAATCCCAATGAAAGATCCTGGCCGAACACACCCCCATTCACATCGACAGGGCTGAACTGCAGCGGGTCGAGAGCTTCAAGTTCCTCTGTGTCCACATCGCTAAGGACCTATCATGGTCCAAACACACCAACACAGTCGTGAAGAGGGCACGACAATGCCTCTTCCCCCTCAGGAGGCTGAAAAGATTTGGCATGGGCCCTCAGATCCTCAAAACGTTCAACAGCAGCACCATTGAGAGCATCTGGACTGGCTGCATCACCGCTTGGTATGGCAACTGCTCAGCATTCGTCCGCAAGGCGCTACAGAGGGTAGTGCGTACGGCCCAGGTCGAACTCCCTGCCATCCAGGACCTCTATACCAGGCGGTGTCAGAGGAAGGCCCTAAAAATTGTCAGACTACAGCCAGCAAAGTCAGACTGTGCTCTCTGCTTCCACACAGCAAACGGTACCGGAGCGCTAAGTCTGGGGCCAAAAGGCTCCTGAACAGCTTCTACCCCCAAGCCATAAGACTGCTAAATAATTAACCAAATAGCTACCCGAACTATCTGCTTTGACCCTTTTACTCTTTTTGACTCTATACACACACACACACACACACAACTCTACCCATACACTCACACACTGACACTCCAACACCCACACACAAATAACATGTTCACACAGGCACACATTCGCCACACATCACACCACATACGCTGCTGCTACTGTCTACTATATATCCTGTTGCCTAGTGACTTCACCCCTACCTATAAATCAAATAAATGTGTATTTGTCACATGCGCCGAATACAACAGGTGTAGACCTTACGGTGAAATGCTTACTTACAAGCCCTTAACCAACAATGCAGTTTTAAGAAAAAGTGTTAAGTAAAAAATAGATACATTAAATTAAAGAGCAGCAATAAAATATCAGTAGCGAGGCTATATACAGGAGGTACCGGTACAGAGTCAATGTGCGGGGGCACAGGTTAGTTGAGGTATTTGAGGTAATATGTACATGTCAGTAGAGTTAAAGTGACTAAACAGAGGGTAGCAGCAGCGTAAAAGAAGGGGTGGGTGGGGGACAATGCAAATAGGCTGGGTAGCCATTTGATTAGCTGTACAAGAGTCTTATGGCTTGAGGGTAGAAGCTGTTAAGAAGCCTTTTGGACCTAGACTTGGCGCTCCAGTACCGCTTGCCGTGCGGTAGCAGAGAGAACAGCCTATGACTAGGGTGGCTTGAGTCTTTGACAATTTTTAGGGCCTTCCTCTGACACTGCCTGGTGTAGAGGTCCTGGATGGCAGTAAGCTTGGCCCCAGTGGTGTACTGGGCCATACGCACTACCCTCTGTAGTGCCTTGCAGTCGGAGGCCAAGCAGTTGCCATACCAGGCAGTGATGCAACCAGTCATGATGCTCTCGATGGTGCAGCTGTAGAACTTTTTGAGGATCTGGTGACCCATGCCAAACCTTTTCAGTCTCCTGAGGGGGAATAGGCTTTGTCGTGCCCTCTTCACGACTGTCTTGGTGTGTTTGGACCATGATAGTTTGTTGGTGATGTGGACACCAAGGAACTTGAAGCTATCAACCTGTTCAACTACAGCCCCGTTGATGAGAATGGGGGCGTGCTCAATCCTCTTTTTCCTGTAGTCCACAATCATCTCCTTTGTCTTGATCACGTTGAGGGAGAGGTTGTTATCCTGGCACCACACGGCCAGGTCTCTGACCTCCTCCCTATAGACTGTCTCATCGTTGTCGGTGATCAGGCCTACCACTGTTGTGTCGTCGGCAAACTTAATGATGGTGTTGGAGTCGTGCCTGGCCATGCAGTCATGGGTGAACAGGGAGTACAGGAGGGGACTGAGCACGCACCCCTGAGGGGCCCCCATGTTGAGGATCAGCGTGGCAGATGTGTTGTTACCTACCCTTACCACCTGGGGGCGGCCCGTCAGGATGTCCGTGATCCAGTTGCAGAGGGAGGTGTTTAGTCCCAGGATCCTTAGCTTAGTGATGAGCTTTGCGGGCACTATGGTGTTGAACGCTGAGCTGTAGTCAATGAATAGCATTCTCACGTAGGTGTTCCTTTTGTCCAGGTGGGAAAGGGCAGTGTGGAGTGCAATAGAGATTGCATCATCTGTGGATCTGATGGGGCGGTATGCAAATTGGAGTGGGTCTAGGGTTTCTGGGATAATGGTGTTGATGTGAGCCATGACCAGCCTTTCAAAGCACTTCATGGCTACAGACGTGAGTGCTACGGGTCTGTAGTCATTTAGGAAGGTTACATTGGTGTTCTTGGGCACAGGGACTATGATAGTCTGCTTGAAACATGTTGGTGTTACAGACTCAGTCAGGGACAGGTTGAAAATGTCAGCCTTGTGAATATTGCGGCCTTGTGAATGTTGACCTATTTAATGGTCTTACTCACATCGGCTACGGAGAGCGTGATCCCACGGTCATCCGGAACAGCTGATGCTATTATGCATGCTTCAGTGTTGCTTACCTCGAAGCGAGCATAGAAGTAATTTAGCTCGGGTCACTGGGCAGCTCACGGCTGTGCTTCCCTTTGTAGTCTGTAATAGTTTGCAAGCCCTGCCACATCTGACGAGCGTCGGAGCCGGTGTAGTACGATTCAATCTTAGTCCTATATTGACGCATTGCCAGTTTGATGGTTCGTCGGAGGGCATAGCAGGATTTCTTATAAGCGTCCGGGTTAGAGTCCCGCTCCTTGAAAGCGGCAGCTCTACCCTTTAGCTCAGTGCGGATGTTGCCTGTAATCCATGGCTTCTGGTTGGGGTATGTACGTACGGTCACTGTGGGGACGACGTCATCGATGCATTTATTGATGAAGCCAGTGACTGATGTGGTGTACTCCTCAATGCCATCGGCAGAATCCCGGAACATATATCAGGAGGATAGAATTATGGTCAGATTTGCCAAATGGAGGGTGAGGGAGAGCTTTGCACGCGTCTCTGTGTGTGGAAAACAGGTTGTCTAGAGTTTTTTTCTCTCTGGGTTGTATATTTAACATGCTGGTAGAAATTAGGCAAAATGGATTTAAGTTTCCCTGCATTAAAGTCCCCGGCCACTAGGAGCGCCGCCTCTGGATGAGCGTTTTCCTGTTTGCTTATGGCCTTATACAGCTCATTGAGTGCGGTCTTAGTGCCAGCATCGGTTTGTGGTGGTAAATAGACAGCTATGAAAAATATATATGAAAACTCTCTGGGTAAATAGTGTGGTCTACAGCTTATCATGAGATACTCTACCTCAGGCGAGCAAAACCTAGAGACTTCCTTAATTTTAGATTTCGTGCACCAGCTGTTGTTTACAAATATACACAGACCGCCACCCCTTGTCTTACCGGAGGCCGCTGTTCTATCTTGCCGATGCAGCGTAAACCCTGCCAGCTGTATTTTATCCATGTCGTCGTTCAGCCACAACTCGGTGAAACATAATGATTGTACGTTGGCTAATAGGACTGATGATAGAGGCAGATTCCCCACTCGCCGTCAGATCCTTACAAGGCACCCCGACCTACGTCCCCAATATCTCCGTCTCTTTCTCCTGCTAATGACGGGGATTTGGGCCTTGTCGGGTATCTGAAGTAAATCCTTCACGTCTGACTCGTTAAAGAAAAAAATCTTCGTCCAGTACGAGGTGAGTAATCGCTGTCCTGATATCCAGAAGCTATTTTCGGTCATAAGAGACGGTGGCAGAAACATTATGTACAAAATAAGTTACAAATAACGCGAAAAAACACACAATAGCACAATTGGTTTGGAGCCCGTAGAACGGCAGCCATCTCCTCCGGCGATTACCTCGTACCCCTGCACATCGACTCGTTACTGGTACCCAATGTACAGTAGCTGGGCTGAGGGTTTGGACCATAATTTAGGCACTGGGTGTCCATTGCATGACTTAACAGATTTCATGTTTCAAGCGGTACATCAGAATCATTAGTACACCAAACATCATTAACAGTCCTCACATCAACAATCCAAATCCCATTATATATACCCTGGTCCAGTGCAACTTGTAGCATGTGGGAAAATTTTCTACTTATCCAAATTAATCTTGACTTCTGCAGCTTGTTCTGAGCGAGCTTCAATGTGGCGGCCAGGCAGAGCTCTTCAGGGTTGTGCTGTTAGGTAATTATGTACATCAATAATTGCACACCATTGTGCTCAGTAATTACACACCATTTGAAAGAGCGACCTGGCTCTCCATATTTTGCTGGTCTGTGACCCGCTAGCCCCACCCCCGGTCAGAGGAGATGGGGGATGATTCAACCTCAGAGTTACACACAGGGATACTTTATTGACATACACAGGCAGACATGGAAAGTATAATGGTAGTGTTTCTATAACAGGAGAAAATAGAGGCAATGAATATTGACATACCAAATGAATACACCAGGGCAAGAATGCACAGATACAGAACCTTACAGAATAGAGCAGAAACAAAATGGCAAAGAACTGGATAAAACTAAAAGCTAATATTGTACTGAACAACCAGCAGTAATATACACAAATACAATTTCCCTCCCTCTACTTTATACACGCACACCATCCCACATCAAAATGAGTCCAGTTGTGTTGAGCAGGGAAGAGGTGTTGGCGCTTGATGCTCTCTCTGCAACTGCTTGAAGAAGACGGAGGGGGCGGCAGGAATTGGGGATATGGAACCCAAGATGACTGCCTTTGAATGGCTGACCCCATGGTGTGATAAGGCACCTGGCAACCTGGTCCCTAGCAACCAATCGGTTTGGTTAGGGCCAGAGGTGGGAAGGGCCAGTTACATATTTTATCTCTGAGAGAGGGCTTTGAGATGGTGTGCTAAGAGTCACCTGCAGGTAATTCTGTAACACCATTTGAAAAGCCGAAACTTGTATGGCGGTGATGGCTTGCGTCAGTTCCATTGAGGGTCATGGTTTGAATAATTTGGATTTAGTTTTATGTTTCTATGACAATCCATGAAAAATGTATTGACCATAAGAGATTAAAATGCATTTTTATATGATTTGATTCTATCAAATCAACACTTGACTTTTTAAACAAATCAAAAAGGTTGTAAAAGTAGGCCAGACCTTTTAAAAATAATGATCACTTGTTTTGAGGTTTCTATGACAATCAATGCAAAAGTTATTGCGAACAAGAGATTTAACGGCGAACTTTACCTCGGTGTGCTCAGCTCGTTCTCGACACTGTGTGCACCTATACGTATACCTCAGTGGTGTATGTGCGCTGAAATCTTTGCCCACTGTGACGTATAGCACCACCCTACGGGTGAAATGGCGTGAAAAGAGTTAGACATTGCAGCTGACTTTAAAGGCGAGTCGAGACTGACTGATCTACAAGTCACCTTGCATCCTAAATAACTACTCAATACCAATTCTAGATTAGTCCGTCAGTCAGTCACAATTTAGCCATTATACATCACGGTTTTGATGCTCTCGAACATGTGTTCGAGTTCCACTAGTTACAAAGTCTGGCTATATTGTAAAAATTCATGAAAACAGAAAATGTGCTTTTTGGTCTTAATTTAAAGTTAGGCATAAGGTTAGCAGTGTGGTTAAGTTTGGGTTAAGGTTAGGTTTAAAATCACATTTGAAGACGATAAATTGTAGAAATAGGCGGGGTTTATGGCTTTGTGGCTGTGGTAACTAGTGACTAACATTGTATTTAAAAAAAGATTGTACAAGCATACAGTGAGGGAAAAAAGTATTTGATCCCCTGCTGATTTTGTACGTTTGCCCACTGACAAAAACATGATCAGTCTATAATTTTAATGGTAGGTGTATTTGAACAGTGAGAGACAGAATAACAACAAAAACATCCAGAAAAACGCATGTCAAAAATGTTATACATGGATTTGCATTTTAATGAGGGAAATAAGTATTTGACCCCTCTGCAAAACATGACTTAGTACTTGGTGGCAAAACCCTTGTTGGCAATCACAGAGGTCAGACGTTTCTTGTAGTTGGCCACCAGGTTTGCACACATCTCAAGAGGGATTTTGTCCTACTCATCTTTGCAGATCTTCTCCAAGTCATTAAGGTTTTGAGCCTGATGTTTGGCAACTCGAACCTTCAGCTCCCTCCACAGATTTTCTATGGGATTAAGGTCTGGAGACTGGCTAGGCCACTCCAGGACCTTAATGTGCTTCTTCTTGAGCCACTCCTTTGTTGCCTTGGCTGTGTGTTTTGGGTCATTGTCATGCTGGAATACCCATCCATGACCCATTTTCAATGCCCTGGCTGAGGGAAGGAGGTTCTCACCCAAAATGTGACAGTACATGGCCCCGTCCATCGTCCCTTTGATGCGGTGAAGTTGTCCTGTCCCCTTAGCAGAAAAACACCCCCAAAGCATAATGTTTCCACCTCCATGTTTGACGGTGGGGATGGTGTTCTTGGGGTCATAGGCATCATTTCTCCTCCTCCAAACACGGCGAGTTGAGTTGATGCCAAAGAGCTCTATTTTGGTCTCATCTGACCACAACACTTTCACCCAGTTCTCCTCTGAATCATTCAGATGTTCATTGGCAAACTTCAGACGGCCCTGTATATGTGCTTTCTTGAGCAGGGGGACCTTGCGGGCGCTGCAGGATTTCAGTCCTTCACGGCGTAGTGTGTTACCAAGATCCTATATTGAAACGTATAGAAATAGTGGAATCATGCCATATTTGGACAAGATCATGCTTAACGACTTTGGAATGTTATATAAATTCAACTAAAGACAATCATTCGTTAATTTGAGAAAAAGGGCAAATCAGTTGAAATCTTTCTGTGGATGTATTAGACTTCATAATTGCATACTTATATTTCACTGTACAGTCTTACCTATGGATTGTGGATCAATGAAATGGAGTCAGCCTATTCAGTGACACCCACATAACACAACTGAAGAGATTCGGAGTCACTCACCACCTTCCGGAGACATTTGAAACCCCACCTCTTTAAGGAATACCTGGGATAGGATAAAGTATTCCTTCTAACCCCCCAAATTGTAAAGTGGTTATCCCACTGGCTATAGGGTGAACGCACCAATTTGTGAGTCGCTCTGGCTAAGAGCGTCTGCTAAATGACGTTAATGTGCCCCTGAGCAAGGCACTTAACCCTAATTGCTCCTGTAAGTCGCTCTGGTTAAGAGCGTCTGCTAAATGACTAAAATGTAAATGTAAATGTAATTCCACAAATATTAATGTTGTAGCTCTTATTGCAGTACTTTGTGGGAAATCACCTCACTATTCAGCCTATTGAACATTCATATTGCAATGTAAAGCCTAACTTGGATCTTGGGTCCATGAAATGGGGTATCAGCCTACTACTCAGTGACAGCCACAGAAAAGTTCACACAAATATTAGCATCTTAGCTCTTATTGCAGGACTTTGACTGTGGGTAATCACCTCACTATTCTGCCCATTGCCTGGTGAGCTAATGCGGCTCATTTCACAGTGGTGTCAAAGTCAAAGCTGCAGTTGCACACTATTGGCCGGGCAAGACTGTGAACATGACATACAGCGTAATGAAATACGTCACGGCAAAACGTTGCATGGATGAGGTAATGGTCAGTACTGCATTGTTATCAAAACATTCCTATTTATATGATTAATCAATACTAGGAATAGTTATATTTAACACACTTAATGAATTATTAACTACACTTTTTTTTTTTAAGCCTCATACTGCAAAGCACTGTAATTGTGACAATGAATGCTTCACTGATTGTATTCAGAGAGAAACTCCTTAGGAATGTGTGTGTCCTATCAGTAACCACATACAGCTAGATGTAGCAGCTGCCCAAGAAGAGAATCAATCCGTCCCATTCTTCCTGTGTGATTGTGTCTGTTCAGTTGGCTCAGCCACTGTAGTGTAGCGTCCTAACCATCCAGTGTCAGAGGAAGAATCGTTTAGAATTCATTTTACGTTCCTACATTTCTATGGTGAACACGCCCATATGTGACTAGAGCGCTGACGTCACTTCCGAGCCTACAGCGTTCACGTTTGACAACAAGCCCTAGCTAGCTACCTGTATTTAAGGAAGATATTTTGCCCCCTATAATCGTCCAACGATGACTAAATTACAATATCTGAATGTGTATCTAACTGAGCGTTTGATGCAAGCTGCCAAGGAGATACTTGGAGTGGTCGGAGACACGATCTCCGAGTACCAGGAAGAAATAGCCCGGACGAAGAGAGAAAACCAATACCTGAAACGACACTTGATCACACCAGTCTTACCTGGTATGTAGCTAGCAAGACTACTGTACTTCTCATTTACACGAATTATCTAAACGTTACATTGTATTTTACAGTGTTTGACTCAGTGGGACAGAGAGACGGTGAATCCCTAGCTCTCAAACTCGTAAGCGGCATTCTGCCTTCTCCCTACAGTTTTCAGCCATTATCTTCGCCCACGACTACCTCATGTGAACTACAATCCCGACACTGTGTTTTAACGTTTAGAAACTTCAATAATCATTGCTTGCGATACGGCTTTCGATACATATGGCCCTCATCTTTCATCAACGAGAGAGTGGAGTTACCACTAGTGATTGGTCGTTGGCGAACGAACGGCTCTTTTTTGCTCCCTGATTTGCATACTGTTACTACTGCCTTTTCAGCTTCAAAACAACTATTATCTGCAAATAAGGTACAAAATCATTCTCCGAAGATGGTAAATCCTCACTGCAGAAACAAATCGTTTGGAGAGCACGTAATACTGGTCTACGCTCATTTTTGCAGGAAGATTTTGTTATGTCTAAAATGGCTTAAGGACAGCAAAGTCAAGGTATTGGAGTGGCCATCACAAAGCCCTGACCTCAATCCTATAGAAAATGTGTGGGCAGAACTGAAAAAGCGTGTGTGAGCAAGGAGGCCTACAAACCTGACTCGGTTACACCAGCTCTGTCAGGAGGAATGGGTCAAAATTCACCCAATTTATTGTGGGAAGCTTGTGGAAGGCTACCTGAAACGTTTGACCCAAGTTAAACAATTTAAAGGCAATGCTACCAAATACTAATTGAGTGTATGTAAACTTCTGACCCACTGGGAATGTGATGAAAGAAATAAAAGCTGAAATAAGTCAATCATTCTCTCTACTATTATTCTGACATTTCACATTCTTAAAATAAAGTGGTGATCCTAACTGACCGAAGACAGGGAATTTTTACTAGGATTAAATGTCAGGAATTGTGAAAAACTGAGTTTAAATGTATTTGGCTAAGGTGTATGTAAACTTCCGACTTCAACTGTAGCCAGCACTGCCATCATCCCCTTTACCACTTCACCAAATCTTTCCCAAACATGACTTTTCTGGCCCTACCTTCTCATTATTTTCAGCTCTTTATTTTGCAGCTTTTCTCCTATTGAATTAAACTCCGACATTGTCCTTTTTGCCTCAGTGGATCAACATTAACTTTTTCTGCCCCTTCCCAAAAGCCTTTGGCGAATAGGCTATTTTGCGCGGGTACAGTTGGGCCCTAAAGCTTACAGGCTTACGCACTAATGCCAGATAGCCCAAAAAGAATGAAAGAAAAACCTTAATGTAGCCTATAGATATAAATTGCACACGAATTGTATATACTTTTTATCGTTTCTCTTCATTCAACCCGCCACCCTTTATCCATACAATATTTCAAGACCCCTCCTTCGGATATAACTACGGGGACTGCGGGTTATGAGCCAACCCGCGCATCACTACAATAAACCCATCAACTTCTGGACACACTTGTGACTTGAATGATGGAATTCCTGTTCCACTTAAATAATAAAACAAGCATGAAATTGTAATTACCCCCTGTCGTTTTACAATATATATTTTACCTTTATTTTAAACAGGGAGTCCCATTGAGACCAAGGTCTCTTTTGCAAGTTGGCCCTGCATCTTACACAACAAATTACAGGAAATACACCAGGAAATAAACTCTTTAAATCGAGCAGTAGCAAAAAAAGAAGGGGAAAAAAAGTCATGGTGTACAAGACACCTGTCTGATTCACTCCTGTCTGGGTGGACTAATCCATTGTGGAGGTCGTGGGGCACAGTCCATCACTCTAAGACATGCTACTGAAAATGTATATGGTTAAGGACAATGGTGCAACACTAATACAAATTATTATTTGTTTTTTAATGGCTTTCTCCCGCGTTTGATAGCGGTCGCGGTTCTGAAACATAAGTGCACTGTTGAATTGGCGCTTTTTCCTAGACCATGTTGCTATGTGCATAATAGCAAAGTTAACCAGCATATTGGAGTTGAGAACAATGTATTGAGTAAATAGCCCTTGCCTTAATTGTCTAAGAGAAGTGAGTAGAGGGGAAACCAACTTAATTAGGCCTGTAATCGATAGCCTAACTGTTAAATGTGCCTGGCTTTATAAATCATCACACACAGTGCATTCGGAAAGTATTCAGACCCCTTGACTTTTTCCACATTTTGTTACATTACAGCCTTATTCTAAAATGATTAAATACTTTTTTCCCCCCTCAATCTACAAACCCTATAATGACAAAATGAAGACTGGTCTTTAGCAATTTTTGCAAATGTATTATAAACAGAAATACCGTATTTACATAAGTATTCAGACCCTTTGCTATGAGACTTGAAATTGAGCTCAAGTGTATCCTGTTTCCATTGATCATCCTTGAGATGTGTAGAACTTGATTGGAGTCCACCTGTGGTAAATTCAATTGATTGGACATGATTTGGAAAGGCACACACCGCTCTATATAAGGTCATACAGTTGACAGTGCACGTCAGAGCAAAAACCAAGCCATGAGGTCAAAGGAATTGTCCGTAGAACTCCGAGACAGGATTGTGTCGAGGCACAGATCTGGGGAATGGTACCAAACTACCAGACTCTTCCTAGAGCTGGCCGCCCGGCAAAACGGAATACTTACGTAAATGTCATTTCAGTTAGATTTTTAAAAATACATTTCTAAACCTGTTTTTGCTTTGTCATTATTGGGTGTTGTGTGTAGATTGAGGGGGGGAAAACAATTTAATCAATTTTAGAATAAAGCTGTAATGTAACAAAATGTAGAAAAAGTCAAGGGGTCTGAATACTTTCCAAATGCACTGTGTGTGTGTGCGCACACTACCAGTCAAAAGTTTGGACACACCTACTCATTCAAGGGTTTTTCTTTATTTTTACTATTTTCTACATTGTAGAATAGTGAAGACATCAAAACTATGAAATAACACATATGGAATCATGTAGTAACCAAAAAAAGTGTTAAACAAATCAAAATATATTTTCGATTCTTCAAAGTAGCCACCCTTTGCCTTGACAGCTTTGCACAGCCTTGGCATTCTCTCAACCAGCTTCACCTGGAATCCTTTTCCAACAGTCTTGAAGGAATTCCCACAAATGCTGAGCACTTGTTGGCTGCTTTTCCTTTGGTCTGCGGTCGAACTCATTCCAAACCATCTCAATTGGGTTGGGGTCGGGTGATTGTGGAGGCCAGGTCATCATATGCAGCACCCTATTGGTCACGTGCATGTGATTTTAAAAAAACAATCGATTGGTCGAAAGAACAGAGGACTCTCGGTCGGCGAATATTTTTTTAAAAAGTCGGTGACAGCCCCTTTCGCATGAAAACAATTTGGAAAGCAAATGGCAGTTGCTGTAAAAAGAAGACCATGAAAATACTATTTTAGTCATACAAATTTTCAACTTCATTGAGCGAACAGTATAGCCCATCTTATTGGCAACAGCAGAGAGCATCGGCTATATCCCCGGTGAGTGCATACTGCGCATATTCACTCTTTATCATTGTTGGGTAAGTGCCACTTGAATGTTTATTTTTGGACAATAATTTCCTCCTCTAGGTTAAATGGACATCATATTGTATTAGTTTCTCCCCGTCTTGTAGGCCTATTATATGAAATCAGACAACGGTGTTAGCAGAGTAGGCTACCCTGTACTTTTTGTCGTATAAAAAAATATTCTGCTAATGTCTCCAGTCATATAAAACGTAGTAGAATGGCATGAAATTGGTTCATAAAAATGCCCAATTTTTCCAGTTGAAAGAAAGGAGAAGAAACGTATCTGATATAGCTTATAGACTATACCTACTCTACGCCACTACGCGCTCAGCCATGCATTGAATGGTCTTTTGTGTTTGAGTTATATTATTAGCAAAAATTATGAATATCTAATCTACTCATCACATTAGGAATAGTAGGCTAACAAACATAAGTCTGCAAATGCGATGTATGGAATGCTTTATTATAAAAGGTGCATTATTATGGTGAAAATTAGCTTGCCCAAACTTCACTCACTCGCCGCCTATGCGCTGTTACAACACACAAAAATAATGCAGTGCCTTTATGGGATTCTACTTCGCTCTGAAGCGGCAGCATTGCTGGCTTGGTCGAAGTGGTTATCGGAGGGACTAACTAGCCCCTACACAAGGGGTTCCCGAACTTCTTTGGCCCGCGACTCCATTTTGATCAATGTTTTTCCACGACCACACAATGTATAAAAAACAATGACGTAATCAACGGCCAATGTTTACTTTTTAAAATTGAGGCTATGACGGTTACAAATCAGTCTGACAGTACTTTTGATAGTATAAAAAAAAAAGTATATCTCGCGACCCCATTTTCAAAAGGTCGCAACCCCTAGTTTGAGAAACGCAGCCCTACACCCTCCATAATTTTCACTCCCTCAGCTTTGGGACATTTGTACATATGGCGAAGGCATGCGTGAATGCGCAAATGGAGGGGCGAGGGGAAGGGAAAGGGGTGATTTGGGATTCAGACAGACATAGCTATGCCATTCTCAGAACAAGCTAGCTAACACAATGGTGGTCTTGTCAATCAAGCGTCAACAGCTGTCATTACTTACATTGATGTCAATTGTCTTCTTTCCCCCAGCTCCTCAGCCCATTCTCTCTTGGGTCTCAGAGCAGCAAACTCCCCCTGAGCAACATCACTGTGAGCAGGAGTGGAGCCCCAGTCTGGGGCAGAGGGACCCAGAGCCCACACAGATTAAAGAGGAACAGGGTGAACTCAGGACCCGTCAGGAGGTAGAGCAGATTGAAGGGCCGGAGGCTGATACCAAAGAAGACAACATATCCATTCCTCCCTGTGTGAAAAGTGATCAGGAGCCACCTCAGTCCACACATCTTCCCCAAACTGTGGAGAACAGAGAGAGGGACTCTCTACTGACTAACACAACTGGACAGATCAAAACAGAACCTGATGGAGAGGGCTATGGAGTATCACTATCAGAACCAACCAGGGACTCCCCTCAGTCTCAGCCCCTCTCTGCAGTAAATCTAGACTGTTCTAGAACACAGAGTGAGAACGCTGAAAGTGTTCCTGATGTTCCGAGAGATCTAGAAAGGAGACCAGAGGAGGACACACAGACACACTCATGTACTCAGTGTGGTGCCGTGTTCTGTGAGCTATCCCAACTGGAGGCACACATGCTAGCCCACACAGTACCACACAGTGGTGACACTAGTCACAGGCAAATCCTCTGCACAGTCTGTTGGAAGTCATTCACCTCTACCAGTTACCTCAAGGACCACCTGTGTTCTCACACTAAGGATAAGCCCTTCCACTGTGGTGTGTGTGGCAAGAGTTTTAGCTACTCAGGGAGGTTCAGGGAGCACCAACGCATCCACACAGGAGAGAGACCGTACCGTTGCCACGTGTGTGGTAAACGCTTCAACCGGTCTGCCCATCTGAAAACCCACCTGAGGGTCCACACAGGGGAGAAACCCTACTGTTGTCCTGTCTGCGGGAAAGGGTTCAGTCAGTCTAGCCATATCAAGGGACACCTCAGAACTCACACTCGAGGGAGGTAGAAGAAAGATGCCTTTTTTTATTAGGATCCTAATTAGCCGACGCCAACGAAAAAGACATTACAGACAAAATACTTTACAATTTAAATTTAAAAACATTAACATGTAGTGTGCACGCATCTACAGTTACACATACATGTCAGTATATACACACTAAAAGTAGGTCACATGGGGAGAGGCGTTGTGCCGTGAGGTGTTGCTTTATTTGTTTTTTTTAAAGCAGGTTTGCTGTTCACTTGCACTATATGAGATGGAAGGAAGTTCCATGCAATCATGGCTCTGTATAATACTGTATGTTTCCTTGAATTTGTTCTGGGCCTGGGGACTGTGAAAAGATGTCTGGTGGGGTAAGTGCTGTGTGTAAGTGAATTATGCAAACAATTTGGAATTTCGAACACATTGATGTTTCTTTATAAAAACAAGAAGTGATGCAGTCAGTCTTTCCTCAACTCTTAGCCAAGAGAGACTTTGGGGAGTGTGGTGTAAAAAAAAGCAGAGCATATTTTTATCACTGACAGACCTCTCCCCATCTTTACAACCATTGAATCAATATGTTTTGACCATGACAGTTTACAATATTAAGATAATACCAAATAATTTAGTCTGCTCAACAGCCACACCATTCATTACCAGATTCAGCTGAGGTCTAGAACATAGGAAATGATTTGTACCAAATACAATGCTCTTAGTTTCAGAGATTTTCAGGACCAGTTTATTAGTGGCCTCCAATTCTAAAACTGACGGCAACTCTTTGTTTAGGATTGCAGTGATTTCACTAGCTGTGGTTGCTGGCCCGTATAGGGTTGAATCATCAGCATACATGGATACAGGCTTTGTTTAATGACGGTGGCAGGTCATTGGCAGTTCAGCTTTCCATCTAAGTTGTCTATGCCAGGAGGTTTGTCATTATTGAGCGATAATTTTGCACCCTCTTCCACACTAACTTTACAAAATTCAAACATGCAACGCTTTTCTTTCATTTGTTTTTTAAATGCATGAATATGATGGCTCACTGTTCGTTGTTGGCATTTACTGCCTAGGTTTGCCCACTTTGCCAATTAAGTAATTATTAAAATAATTGGCAACATCAAATGGTTTTGTGATATATAAGCCATCTGATTTGAAAGATCGAGTTGAATGTCTTTCTGCCCATAATTTCATTTAAAGTACTCAAGTTTTTTCCCATCATTCTTTATATCATTGATCTTAGCTTCATAATACAGTTTCTTTTTAGTCACATCATTTCTCAATTTGCAGTAAGCCAGACTTATTAGCCACTCCTTTTGCCCCATCTCTTTCAACCATAGTTTTTCAATTCCTCATCAATCCAAGGAGCCTTAACAGTTCTAACAGTTGGTTTCTTAACTGGTGGCATGTTAATCAATAATTGGAAGAAGCAATGTCATAAATTCATCAAGTGCAGGATCTGGCTGCTCCTAATCACATCAGACCAACAAATATTTTTAACATCATCCACGTAAGAGTCACAGCAAAATCTTTTGTATGATCTCTTATACACTATTTTAGGCCCAGCTTTTGGAATCTTGACTTTTCTGGATATAGCCACTATATTGTGATCACTGCATTCAATGGGTACGGATACAGCTTTAGAACAAAGTTCTACAGTATTAGTACAAATGTGATCAATACATGTGGATTATATAGTTCCTGTAGTGTAAACACCCTGGTAGGTTGATTAATAACCTGAACCAGATTACAGGCACTGGTTACAGTGAGAAGCTTCCACTTGAGCGGACAGCTTGTTGAAAACAGTCAATATTCAGGTCCCCAAAAAAGTAGACCTCTCTGTTTACATTATATACACTATCAAGCATTTCACACACACACATCTAGATACTGACTGTTAGTACTTGGTGGCCTATAGCAACACCCTAAAAGAATAGGCTTTAGATGAGGCAGGTGAACCTGCAACCACAACACATCTAAGCATTAGAGGGGATATGGCTCTGAATATATACAGCAACACCTCCCCATAGGCATTCCTGTCTCTTCTGTAGATGTTATATCCTTGTATTTTTACTGCTGTATCAAAGGAATTAGCTAAGTGAGTCTCAGAAATGGCTAATACAGTGCATTCTGAAAGTATTCAGACCCTTTCCCCACTGTTACGTTACAGCCTTATTCTAAAAATGATTATACTTTTTTTTTCTCAATCTACACACAATACCCCATAATGACAAAGCAAAAACAGTTTAGACATTTTAGTAAATTTATTAAAAATAAAATACAGATACCTTATTTACATAAATATTCAGACCCTTTGCTATGAGACTCGAAATTGAGCTCAGGTGCATCCTGTTTCCATTGATCATCCTTGAGATGTTTCTACAACTTGATTGGAGTCCACCTGTGGTAAATTCAATTGATTGGACATGATTTGGAAAGGCACACACACACACACACAGTTGACAGTGCATTTCAGAGCAAAAACCAAGCCATGAGGTCGAAGGAATTGTCCGTAGAGCTCCGAGACAGGATTGTGTCGGCACAGATCTGAGGAAGGGTACCAAAAAATGTCTGCAGCATTGAAGGTTCCCAAGAACACAGTGGCCTCCATCATTCTTAAATGGAAGAAGTTTGAACCACCAAGACTCTTCATAGAGCTGGCCACCCGGCCAAACTGAGCAATCAGGGGAGAAGGGCCTTGGTCAGGGAGGTGACCAAGAACCCGATGGTCACTCAGAGAGCTCCAGAGTTCCTCTGTGGAGATGGGAGAACCTTCCAAAAGGACAACCATCTCTGCAGCACTCCACCAATCAGGCCTTTATGGTAGAGTGGCCAGACGGAAGCCACTCCTCAGTAAAAGGCACATGACAGCCCGCTTGGAGCTTGCCAAAAGGCACCTAAAGGACTCTCAGACCATGAGAAACAAGATTCTCTGGTCTGATGAAACCAAGATGGAACTCTTTGGCCTAAATGCCAAGTGTCACGTCTGGAGGAAACCTGGCACCATCCCTACGGTGAAGCGTGGTGGTAGCAGCATCATGATGTAGGGATGTTTTTCAGCGGCAGGGACTAAGAGACTAGTCAGGATCGAGGGAAAGATGAAGGGAGAAAAGTACAGAGAGATCCTTTATGAAAACCTGCTCCAGAGTGCTCAGGACCTCAGACTGGGGCGAAGGTTCAGCTTCCAACAGCACACAGTCAAAACAACGCAGGGTGGCTTCGGGATAAGTCTCTGAATGTCCTTGAGTGGCCCAGCCAGAGCCCGGACTTGAACCTGATCAAACATCTCTGGATAGACCTGAAAATAGCTGTGCAGCGACGCTCCCCATCCAACCCAACAGCGCTTGAGAGGATCTGCAGAGAAGAATGGGAGAAACTCTCTAAATACAGGTGTGCCAAGCTTGTAGCATCATACCCAAGAAGACAAGGTTGTAATCGCTGACAAAGGTGCTTCAACAAAGTACTGAGGAAAGGGTCTGAATACTTATGTAAATGTGATTTTAAGTTTTTTATTTTTAATAACATTTGCAAAGATGTCTATACCTGTTTTTGCTTCGTCATTATGGGGTATTGTGTGTAGATTGAGGTGGGGAAAAAATAATTTAATCAATTTTAGAATAAGGCTGTAACGTAACAAAATGTGGAAAAAGGAGTCTGAATACTTTTCGAATGCACTGTATATTAATGTTATGACGTTAGCAAGTTATTGATTTCATGAACCTTTTTTCTAAGGCTACATATTAATATGGGCTATGTTTAGCCCTTTCCTGGGTAGCTTATCAGAGATAGCCTTGGAGTGGAAAGAGCCCATGAGGGGATAGACAGCCTTCTGTTCTCAAAGTACCCAGCTTTTGGAAAGAGGGAGAAAGACATTCCTTCTCTTCAGTGCTATTAATTCTACATATAATCGTAAGACTAGAGGACTATAGAATGTATGATGTTTTGCAGACTGTAACTGAGGTCCCACATGTCTGCATTGATTTGAGAGAGCTGCTCAATAACATGCTATGAAAAGACTTGACTTGAACGCATCCCCTCATGTATCAATAGGTTACACTAACTATGTTAGAGAAATATGTTAATGTTGGTTAAAGCCCCCCTTTTTTTCCCCTCTTGATTTCAATAGGAGCTGGTTGGTCTCCTTGCAAATAAACGAACTCTGTCATACAGTGGGGAAAAAAAGTATTTAGTCAGCCACCAATTGTGCAAGTTCTCCCACTTAAAAAGATGAGGCCTGTAATTTTCATCATAGGTACACGTCAACTATGACAGACAAATTGAGAAAAAAAAATCCAGAAAATCACATTGTAGGATTTTTAATGAATTTATTTGCAAATTATGGTGGAAAATAAGTATTTGGTCACCTACAAACAAGCAAGATTTCTGGCTCTCACAGACCTGTAACTTCTTCTTTAAGAGGCTCCTCTGTCCTCCACTCGTTACCTGTATTAATGGCACCTGTTTGAACTTGTTATCAGTATAAAAGACACCTGTCCACAACCTCAAACAGTCACACTCCAAACTCCACTATGGTCAAGACCAAAGAGCTGTCAAAGGACACCAGAAACAAAATTGTAGACCTGCACCAGGCTGGGAAGACTGAATCTGCAATAGGTAAGCAGCTTGGTTTGAAGAAATCAACTGTGGGAGCAATTATTAGGAAATGGAAGACATACAAGACCACTGATAATCTCCCTCGATCTGGGGCTCCACGCAAGATCTCACCCCGTGGGGTCAAAATGATCACAAGAACGGTGAGCAAAAATCCCAGAACCACACGGGGGACCTAGTGAATGACCTGCAGAGAACTGGGACCAAAGTAACAAAGCCTACCATCAGTAACACACTACTCCGCCAGGGACTCAAATCCTGCATTGCCAGACGTGTCCCCCTGCTTAAGCCAGTACATGTCCAGGCCCGTCTGAAGTTTGCTAGAGTGCATTTGGATGATCCAGAAGAGGATTGGGAGAATGTCATATGGTCAGATGAAACCAAAATATTACTTTTTGGTAAAAACTCAACTCATCGTGTTTGGAGGACAAAGAATGCTGAGTTGCATCCAAAGAACACCATACCTACTGTGAAGCATGGGGGTGGAAACTTCATGCTTTGGGGCTGTTTTTCTGCAAAGGGACCAGGACGACTGATCCGTGTAAAGGAAAGAATGAATGGGGCCATGTATCGTGAGATTTTGAGTGAAAACCTCCTTCCATCAGCAAGGGCATTGAAGATGAAACGTGGCCTGGTCTTTTAGCATGACAATGATCCCAAACACACCTCCCGGGCAACGAAGGAGTGGCTTCGTAAGAAGCATTTCAAGGTCCTGGAGTGGCCTAGCCAGTCTCCAGATCTCAACCCCATAGAAAATCTTTGGAGGGAGTTGAAAGTCCGTGTTGCCCAGCGACAGCCCCAAAACATCACTGCTCTAGAGGAGATCTGCATGGAGGAATGGGCCAAAATACCAGCAACAGTGTGTGAAAACCTTGTGAAGACTTACAGAAAACGTTTGACCTGTGTCATTGCCAACAAGGGGTATATAACAAAGTATTGAGAAACTTTTGTTATTGACCAAATACTTATTTTCCACCATAATTTGCAAATAAATTCATAAAAAATCCTACAATGTGATTTTCTGGATTTTTTTTTCTCATTTTGTCTGTCATAGTTGACATGTACCTATGATGAAAATTACAGGCCTCTCTCATCTTTTTAAGTGGGAGAACTTGCACAATTGGTGGCTGACTAAATACTTTTTTCCCCCACTGTATTCAGTAGGCGTGTGTGGGAACATTTATTTCTGAATGTCTGTTTCTGAAGAAGGAAAACAAAACTGTCAACGTTAGCTAGAGTGATCAGTGGGACTATTGTTACAGACAACCTATTCCCACCAATGTTGTTTTAAAACAATGTTTGAACACTAAATGGTATACTTTAATTACTTATTCTCCACAAGCTAGGTTTCCATCCAATTGGCGACAGATTTTCTGCATAAAATAATGTGCGTTTTCCCACCAGAAATGTGTTCCCATCAAATTGACTTGTTGTGCATAAAAGGCTGTGCGTGATGTAGTGCACATAACGTTAAATACAGAATCCAAAATAAACGTTTAATGGGTTTCCATCGCATTTAACTATATGATGATTATAATATCAATATTTGCACATAAAAGCATTTCCACTGCCATTTCTCGCATAATTAATTTTACTGACACAAAAAGATGCCACCTTGTCTAGCGTATTTTGTTTTGTCCACATTTGGAAAGTTTACCAAACATATTAGATATTTACATCAGGCCTGTCATGATTTTTTGGGGGGGACGATAATGTACTTTACTCTCATAAAAAAGGTTAAATGGAAACCTGGTTAGAGTTAAATATTATTGCCCTCACAGGTCCTGCCAAGCAACATAGCCTAAAATCCAGAAATCCAGCTATTCGTAAGTTTATACAGGCAAATATTCCAAATCTATGATGTCTATGTAGCTACAAAACTTCCCCACTACAGCTCACCAGCTTGTAGTCCTAAAAACAGGAAATGAGTTACCTCTGGTTTGTTCAGCCATTCCTATGGGGAAATGAATGGGGTTTTGGGATAAACGCCGAAAATAAGGTCTGAGGTTAACACAGGCTTAGATCTTATACGTTTTGTTCTGAGATAATATCAGTCAGTTAACATGACCTTCATGAATTATGAAGCTTTTATGTGCTTGTTTTGATTACATAAGTGCTTCAAAATTCACAAAAAGTGACGTTAGCCGATTATCTCATAGAACAAAACGTATAAGATCTCCTAAGCCTGTATTTACCACAGACCTTATTTTCTGCATTGGCCAACGAGCCATGGCGGAGTTGGTGCCTACATAAAGACTCCATTACTATTTCTCTCTATGGGTCTCCTTGTTCTGTGAGGAATTTGGTGTAGTTACTAGGGTACCATGTGATAATAGAGGACATCCCAATACTGTCCATTCTGGCTCGATATACAGTGGGGGAAAAAAGTATTTAGTCAGCCGCCAATTGTGCAAGTTCTCCCACTTAAAAAGATGAGAGAGGCCTGTAATTTTCATCATAGGTACACGTCAACTATGACAGACAAAATGAGGAAAAAAATCCAGAAAATCACATTGTAGGATTTTTAATGAATTTATTTGCAAATTATGGTGGAAAATAAGTATTTGGTCAATAACAAAAGTTTCTCAATACTTTGTTATATACCCTTTGTTGGCAATGACACAGGTCAAACGTTTTCTGTAAGTCTTCACAAGGTTTTCACACACTGTTGCTGGTATTTTGGCCCATTCCTCCATGCAGATCTCCTCTAGAGCAGTGATGTTTTGGGGCTGTCGCTGGGCAACACAGACTTTCAACTCCCTCCAAAGATTTTCTATGGGGTTGAGATCTGGAGACTGGCTAGGCCACTCCAGGACCTTGAAATGCTTCTTACGAAGCCACTCCTTCGTTGCCCGGGCGGTGTGTTTGGGATCATTGTCATGCCCTTGCTGATGGAAGGAGGTTTTCACTCAAAATCTCACGATACATGGCCCCATTAATTCTTTCCTTTACATGGATCAGTCGTCCTGGTCCCTTTGCAGAAAAACAGCCCCAAAGCATGATGTTTCCACCCCCATGCTTCACAGTAGGTATGGTGTTCTTTGGATGCAACTCAGCATTCTTTGTCCTCCAAACATGACGAGTTGAGTTTTTACCAAAAAGTTCTATTTTGGTTTCATCTGACCATATGACATTCTCCCAATCCTCATCTGGATCATCCAAATGCACTCTAGCAAACTTCAGACGGGCCTGGACATGTACTGGCTTAAGCAGGGGGGACACGTCTGGCACTGCAGGATTTGAGTCCCTGGCGGCGTAGTGTGTTACTGATGGTAGGCTTTGTTACTTTGGTCCCAGCTCTCTGCAGGTCATTCACTAGGTCCCCCCGTGTGGTTCTGGGATTTTTGCTCACCGTTCTTGTGATCATTTTGACCCCACGGGGTGAGATCTTGCGTGGAGCCCCAGATCGAGGGAGATTATCAGTGGTCTTGTATGTCTTCCATTTCCTAATAATTGCTCCCACAGTTGATTTCTTCAAACCAAGCTGCTTACCTATTGCAGATTCAGTCTTCCCAGCCTGGTGCAGGTCTACAATTTTGTTTCTGGTGTCCTTTGACAGCTCTTTGGTCTTGGCCATAGTGGAGTTTGGAGTGTGACTGTTTGAGGTTGTGGACAGGTGTATTTTATACTGATAACAAGTTCAAACAGGTGCCATTAATACAGGTAACGAGTGGAGGACAGAGGAGCCTCTTAAAGAAGAAGTTACAGGCCTGTGAGAGCCAGAAATCTTGCTTATTTGTAGGTGACCAAATACTTATTTTCCACCATAATTTGCAAATAAATTCATTAAAAATCCTACAATGTGATTTTCTGGAGAAAAAAAATCTCAATTTGTCTGTCATAGTTGACGTGTACCTATGATGAAAATTACAGGCCTCTCATCTTTTTAAGTGGGAGAACTTGCACAATTGGTGGCTGACTAAATACTTTTTTTCCCCACTGTACCCCAAAATGTATACATGTATGACCTTTGACCCCCCCAACCACAACATTTTCTAGATAGAACTGCCAAAGGGGGCGGAGTTGCAATCTACTAGAGATAGCCTGCAGAGCTCTATCATACTATCCAGGTCTGTGCCCAAACAGTTTGAGCTTCTACTTCTAAAAATCCACCTTTCCAGAAATAAGTCTCTCACTGTTGCCGCTTGCTACAGACCCCCCTCAGACCCCAGTTGTGCCCTGGACACCATATGTGAATTGCTTGCCCCCGTCTATCCTCAGAGTTCGTACTGCTTGGTGACCTAAACTGGGATATGCTTAACACCCCGGCCGTCCTACAATCTAAACTAGATGCCCTCAATCTCACACAAATTATCAAGGAACCTACCAGGTACAACCCTAAATCCATAAACATGGGCACCCTCATAGATATCATCCTGACTAATTTACCCTCTAAATACGCATCCACTGTCTTCAACCAGGATCTCAGCGATCACTGCCTCATTGCCTGCGTCCGTAATGGGTCCGCGGTCAAACGACCACCCCTCATCACTGTCAAATGCTCCCTAAAACACTTTAGCGAGCAGGCCTTTCTAATTGACCTGGCCCGGGTATCCTGGATGGATATTGACCTCATTCCGTCAGTAGAGGATGCCTGGTTGTTCTATTAAAAGTGCTTTCCTCTCAATCTTAAATAAGAATGCCCCATTCAAAAAAATTCAGAACTAAGAACAGATATAGCCCCTGGTTCTCCTCAGACTTGACTGCCCTTGACCAGCACAAAAACATCCTGTGGCGTACTGCATTAGCATCGAACAGCCCCCGCGATATGCAACTTTTCAGGGAAGTCAGGAACCAATATACACAATCAGTTAGGAAAGCAAAGGCTAGCTTTTTCAAACAGAAATTTGCATCCTGTAGCACTAACTCCAAAAAGTTTTGGGACACTAAAGTCCATGGAAAATAAGAGCACCTCCTCCCAACTGCCCACTGCACTGAGGCTAGGAAACACTGTCACCACCGATAAATCTACAATAATCGAGAATTTCAACAAGCATTTTGCTACGCCTGGCCATGCTTTCCACCTGGCTACCACTACCCCGGCCACCAGCTCTGCACCCTCCGCTGCAACTTGCCCATGCCCCCCCCCCCCGCTTCTCCTTCACACAATTTCAGACAGCTGATGTTCTGAAAGAGCTGAAAAATCTGGACCTCTACAAATCAGCTGGGCTAGACAATCTGGACCCTTTCTTTCTAAAATTAGCCGCCGAAATTGTCGCAACCCCTATTTCTAGCCTGTTCAACCTCTCTTTCGTAATGTCTGAGATCCCCAGAGATTGGAAAGCTGCCGCGGTCATCCCCCTCTTCAAAGGGGGTGACACTCTAGATCCAAACTGTTACAGACCTATATCCATCCTGCCCTGCCTTTCGAAAGTATTTGAAAGCCAAGTTAACAAACAGATCACTGACCATTTCGAATCCCACCGTACCTTCTCCGCTATGCAATCCGGTTTCCGAGCTGGTCATGGGTGCACCTCAGCCACGCTCAAGGTCCTAAACGATATTATAACCGCGATCGATAAAAGACAGTACTGCGCAGCAGTCTTCATCGACCTGGCCAAGGCATTCTTATTGGCAGACTAAATAGCCTTGGTTTCTCTAATGACTGCCTCACCTGGTTCACCAACTACTTCTCAGATAGAGTTCAATGTGTCAAATCAGAGGGCTTGTTGTCTGGACCTCTGGCCGTCTCTATGGGGGTGCCACAGGGTTCGATTCTCGGGCCGACTCTATTCTCTGTGTATATCAATGATGTTGCTCTTGCTGCTGGTGAAGCTCGGATCCACCTCTATGCGGACGACACCATTTTGTATACATCTGGCCCGTCATTGGACACTGTGTTAACAAACCTCCAAACGACCTTCAACGGCATACAACACTCCTTCCGTAGCTTCCAACTGCTCTTAAACACTAGTAAAACTAAATGCATGCTCTTCAACCGAACGCTGCTTGCACCCGCCCACCCGACTAGAATCACTACTCTCGGCGGGTCTGACCTAGAGTATGTGGACAACTACAAATACCTAGGTGTCTGGTTAGACTGTAAACTCTCCTTCCAGACTCACATTAAGCATCTCCAATCAAAAGTTAGATCTAGAATCGGCTTCCTATTTCGCAACAAAGCCTCCTTCACTCATGCTGCCAAACATGCCCTCGTAAAACTGACTATCCTACCGATCCTTGACTTCGGCGATGTCATTTACAAAATAGCCTCCAACACTCTACTCAGCAAATTGGATGTAGTCTATCACAGTGCCATCCGTTTTGTCACCAAAGCCCCATATACTACCCAACATTGTGACCTGTACGCTCTTGTTGGCTGGCCCTCACTACATATTCGTCGCCAAACCCACTGGCTACAGGTCATCTATAAATCACTGCTAGGCAAATCCCTGTCTTACCTTAGCTCACTGGTCACCATAGCAACACCAACCCGTAGTCTGCGCTCCAGCAGGTATATCTCACTGGTCATCCCCAAAGCCAACACCTCCTTTGGCCGCCATTCCTTCCAGTTCTCTGCTGCCAATGACTGGAACGAACTGCAAAAATCTCTGAAGCTGGAGACTCTCATCTCCCTCACTAACTTTAAGTGTCAGTTGTCAGAGCAGCTTACCGATCACTGCACCTGTACACAGCCATTCTGAAATTAGCCCACCCAACTACCTCATCCCCATATTGTTATTTATTTTGCACCCCAGTATCTCTATTTGCACATCATCTTTTGAACATCTATCATTCCAGTGTTAATACGAAATTGTAACTATTTTGCACTATGGCCTATTTATTGCCTTATCTCCATAACTTACTACATTCGCACACACTGTATATATATTTTCTGTTTGTATTTTTGACTTTATGTTTTGTTTACCCCATATGTAACTCTGTGTTATTTTTAATCGCACTGCTTTGCTTTATCTTGGCCAGGTTGCAGTTGTAAATGAGAACTTGTTCTCAACTGGCTTACCTGGTTAAATAAAGGTGAAATAATAAAATACAAAAAACATTGAATGCAGTACACTTGATAGCTGGCAGGTAGAGTAAGTGCATTTGTTTCTGTTAAACTGTAATCAGTGTCAGCAAAACGTTTGAGGTTGCATGGATGAGGTAATGGTCAGTACTGCATTATTATCAAAACATTCCTATTGGTATGATCAATCACTTCTAGTGATTGTATTCAGAGAGAAACTAGGAATGTGTGTGTCCTATCAGTAACCACATACAAGTAGATTCAGCAGCTGCCCAAGAAGAGAATCAACCTGTCCCATTCTTCCTGTGTGATTGTATCTGTTCAGTCGGCTCAGCCACTGTAGTCTAGTGTCTGCTCCATCCAACATCAGAGACAAACAATCCTTTACGCCTTGATCACACCGGTTTTGGATGCGCCAAATAGTACGCAGCAGCATCTGGATGTGTGCTACAAAAGTTCAACATTCACCTTCTGCTACAATTTCTGTCAAGTCGGCTACTCATACAGTTTGACGCGTACGTTCGATAAATCGAACGTATGCACCACACAGAATGCACTGCAACTGCCTCTGCAACACAATGCTGCAAGGCAAACACAGCGTTCCATTGGAAATGAATGTACTTCTGGTATACCAAAATGCAATAATGCTGTCGGTGTAATCGAGGCGTTAGAATTAATCAGTTTTACGTTCCTACATTTTTATGGTGAACACGCCCATATGTGACTAGAGTGCTGACGTCAATTCCGTGCGTACAGCGTTCAAGTGTGAAACTGCAGCCCGCAATTTGGGGCGTACCTGCATGTGGGCCTTCCTGCATCTGCAGGAAGGCCCCCCCCAAGCATCCCATTGGTTCCTGCATGAACGCCCCCGCTCGAGCACGACTTCATGCCTTTGTGACACTTTTGAATGTGGGTCAAAAGGGAAATAAAAGTATTATCTGAGTTCTCATCCACAGCCTGCTGTACAGGAGTCCTCTTTGCTAGCTAGCTGGAGTGACACCGGTAGAGACAGTGTCTTACGCTCCCGCCTGCCCTCACCTTCGTTAACAGAACTGCGGGAAAACAGTCCTGACAGGCCGACACTCCCCTGCTAGTACAGCAAGCGGGAGCCTGGAGCAACACTGTGTGCTAGCTAATTAGCTAGCGACAACTAGCACACTGTTTCGCCCCCAACTTCCGTCTGCTGTGTACCGGAGAAAACCGTGTCCGACAGGTGGGGACGAAGGACACTGTACCGGTTGCCCCTACCTCCCACTAGCACAGCAGGCCGGAGGATGGGGCGACAATGTGTGCTAGCGAGCTATTTGGCAAGCTAGCACACGGTGTCGCTAACTGCAGATAAACCCCACAGAAGAAGAGGCAGGGGCGGAAACGGTAGCTAGTACACACTGTTAGTGTCCTTAGCCCCTCACCTCGACCTACCAGTGTGTACTAGCTATAGTTAGCTACCCTCTTCTTCTGTGGGGTTTATCGGTATTTGGAATCCAACATTATGGTGCATTACCGCCATCTACTGTACTAGAGCACCCCTGCCTCCCGCCTATGTACTGGAGTCCTAGTTTAAAAATGTACCAATAGAAGTATAAAGAGGGGTTCCTGCAGATGCACCCTTCTCTTGAAGTAAGAATAAGGCCACGACCTCAGCGATTTTCCTTCAGAATATAAATCCTGCAATGAAGATGATTAAAAATAATACAAACTGTAAGAATGTGTAACATTTTATGAGGAAATG
Organism: Coregonus clupeaformis; assembly: GCF_020615455.1. NCBI lineage: Eukaryota > Metazoa > Chordata > Actinopteri > Salmoniformes > Salmonidae > Coregonus > Coregonus clupeaformis. Next base: position 24,496,324 of record NC_059200.1, read on the forward strand.
TTAGCAGACTTATAATTTTGTTTTAACAATAGGAAAAAATGAATACAGTTAATTGCCTTTATAGCGCAAATAATATAACATTGACATTATTGTTAACAGTTTGGCCGGTGTAGGCGTCATTGTAAATAAGAATTTATTCTTAACTGACTTGCCTAGTTAAATAAAGGTAAAATAAAAAACAGCATTAAAAGTCATGATTACTAGATAGTTATCATGGTAACAACAGTAATACAAATTACATTAACGCTACTATTAATAATAATTAGCCCATTCGTATTGCACGATGTTCAGTACGTTTTTCATATTGGACATACATATTGCACCATACACAATTTGCTGTATGTTGTGTCGCTGTAAAAAAAATGTCTACCCATTCTACTCCAGAGCACTTCTGGTTTCCAAATCCTTAGAGTTTACATCCAGAGGAGCGCTGATGCTCATTTGGCAGCAACTTAAATCCAATAGTTTTTTCATATTGGACATGTATAGATATTGCACCATACAAAATTATCTGTACGTTGTGTCACAGTAAAAGCTCCTCTGGGTGTAAACTCCGTGGATTTGGAAACTAGAAGTGCTCCTGAATAGAATGGACCCCCTTTTACTGTGCAAATAAATCATATAATATCGCATATAAATACTTTTAATTATTCTTTGTCTTTTAACTATTATAAAATATCGTTAATTGTATACATTTTCCATAATTTCCGACTTAATTATTAATTTACAAAGTGAACAGGACGGGGCTCTTATTCTGAAGGATTCCAAAAATCCATGACCCGGAAGTACTTATGTATTCTTGCCCGCTTCATAGCGGTAAGTTTGATGATAAGCTCTAACTAGCTACGTGTATTTCGGGAAGATCTTTTGCCCCCGAGAATCTTCCAACAATGACTCAATTACAATATCTGAATGTATATCTAACTGAGCGTTTGATGCAAGCTGCCGATGAGATACTTGGAGTGGTTGGAGACACGATCTCCGAATACCAGGAAGAAATAACCCGGACAAAGAGAGAGAACCAATACCTGAAGCGACACTTGATCACACCGGTCCTACCGGGTATGTAGCTATCTAGACTACTGTATTTTCTTCTCATTTACACGAATTATCTATATAACTAGACACGTGTTGCATTGTATTCTATAGCATTTGACTCTGTAGCGCAGAGAGAGGCGGTGAATCCCTAATGGAGTAGGCGTAAAAAGACGCCTGAGCGGATGCTCACGTTTGTTTTTCAGGGCAAAAGGACGTTAGGTTAAAAATACTGAAAACAACCGATTTTATCTACTCGCGGAGAGTCGTCAATCCCAAACCACCTCTACCAACGCGTTTATAGGGCCCTCCGTTGCGAGGGGATCAATAAACCCAGAAACGTTGGGACACATTGGTGACTGAAATGATGCAATTCATGTTCCACTTCTAAATAATAAAACGAGTATTCAAATTAACAACCCCCCCCACCTTTATTTTAAAAAGGGAGTCCCATAACTCTCGAAAACCCTTCTCCGTATCTAGGGTTTCCAGCTGTTACATTCCCCCATAGTTGGCTCCATGTGAACTACAATTCCGATGCTGTGTTTTAAGGTTTAGAAACGTCAATCATTGCTTTCAAACCGGTTTTCTAAATATATGCTTATATTCCCCTTATCTTTCATATCAGCGATAAATATAATAGTTCAGATAAAAGATACAAAAGACAGACTTTCTTCTTTTTTTCCATTCACCCAGCGGGTCAGACGCCGGGCACCAACCACAGCAGGAATTCTCTTAAGGTATTCAAACTGAACATCCGTGGTCACCCCTGAGATGACTCCTTTCTCTCCATTATTTTGTGTGAACTTGCAATAATATCTATCTCCTGACTGTAGTAACTACACTACATGCCGCGCCCACTGCCATTGAGTGTACTTGTAACAGTACAAAGCTAATTAGCATTACGTCACTACATGCCGCGCCCACTAGCATTGTCACTACAAGCGTTATGTCACTACATGCACATTAGCTAGCTAGTACACACTAGCTAGGCCAACTCTACGCCACTACGCGCTCAGCCATGCAATGAACGGTCTTTTTTGCAAACAGTGTTTGAGTTATATTATTAGCCTAAATTATGACTATCCAATCTACTCATCACATTAGGAATAGTACGCTATCTTACATAAGTCCGAAAATGCGATGATGCATGGAATGCTTTATTATATTATTATATTTTATGGTGAAAATGATCTTCCCCAAACTTCACTCACACGCCGCCTTGGCTCAGTCGAATTGGTTATCGAAGTATCTAATTAGCCTCTACACCCTCCATAATATTCACTCCCTCAGCTTTGGGCATATGGCAGAGGCACATGTGAATATGCAAATAGAGGAGCGGGGGAAATAAATTATTTGGGATTCAGCCAGGGACATAGCTATGCCATTCCCAGAACAAGCTAGCTAACGCAATGGTGGTCTTTTCAATCAAGCGTCAACAGCTGTCAATTATTGTCTTCTTTCCCCCAGCTCCTCAGCCCATTCCCTCTTGGGTCTTGGAGCAGCAAACTCCCCCTGAGCAACATCACTGTGAGCAGGAGTGGAGCCCCAGTCTGGGGCAGAGGGACCCAGAGTCCACACAGATTAAAGAGGAACAGGGTGAACTCAGGACCCGTCAGGAGGTAGAGCAGATTCAAGGGCCGAAGGCTGATACCAAAGTAGACTCCATAACCATTCCTCCCTGTGTGAAAAGTGACTGTGATCAGGAGCCACCTCAGCCCACACATCTTCCCCAAACTGTGGAGAACAGAGAGAGGGACTCTCTACTGACTAACACAACTGGACAGATCAAAACAGAACCTGATGGAGAGGGCTATGGAGTATCACTATCAGAACCAACCAGTGACTCCCCTCAGTCTCAGCCCCTCTCTGCAGTAAATCTAGACTGTTCTAGAACACAGAGTGAGAACGCTGAAAGTGTTCCTGATGTTCCGAGAGATCTAGAAAGGAGACCAGAGGAGGACACACAGACACACTCATGTACTCAGTGTGGTGCCGTGTTCTGTGAGCTATCCCAACTGGAGGCACACATGCTAGCCCACACAGTACCACACAGTGGTGACACTAGTCACAGGCAAATCCTCTGCACAGTCTGTTGGAAATCATTCACCTCTACCAGTTACCTCAAGGTCCACCTGTGTTCTCACACTAAAGATAAGCCCTTCCACTGTGGTGTGTGTGGCCAGAGCTTCAGCTACTCAGGCAGGTTCAGGGAGCACCAACGCATCCACACAGGAGAGAGACCGTACCGCTGCCATGTGTGTGGTAAATGCTTCAACCAGTCAGTCCATCTGAAGACCCACCTGAGGGTCCATACGGGGGAGAAACCCTACTCCTGTCCTGTCTGCGGGAAAGGGTTCAGTCAGTCCAGCCATATCAAGGGACACCTCAGAACTCACACCAGAGGGAGGTAGAAGAAAAATGCTTTGGAGTGGAAAGCGCCCATGAGGGGATGGACAGAGCCTTCTGTTCTCTAAGTACCCAGCGTTTGGGAAGAGAAAGAGAGGCATTCCTTCTCTTCAATGCTACTAATTCTACATATTATATTACTATAGAATGTGATGTTTTGCAGACTGTAACTGAGGCACCTCATGTCTACATTGATTTTAGAGAGTTGCTTAATAACATGCTATGAAAAGACTTGACCCTCATGTATCACTAGGTTACACTAACAATGTTGGAGAGAAATATAATGTTAATTTTGGTTAGATACCCCATTTTGTCCTAAAGTGATCAGTGGGATATGGTTACAGGCAACCTATTCTCACCAATGTTGTTAAAAAACAGTTTGAACACTAGATGGGATACTTGAATTATCTCTCACCCAGGAACACAGAGGTCAGTCTTAGTATGAGAACTGTGAGGAAGTTAATTAGAGCAAATTATCCCTGTTTTTATTTTACACACCCTAGAGTCCATTTCGTTGAAACTGACAGAGAGTGGTGTAAAGTAAACATAGGGTTTTCTAACATACACAAGTTTACCTCCCTTAAGTTCTCTTTCATTATGTCAAGTTATCATTTGTCAGAGTAGGCTTGTGTCTAGTGTGTGAATCAATGCTTCTTTTTATTGTAGGTCAAGGAGCTACTTCTGAGCTGACTAACTGTTAGAGGTCGCCCCCTAGTGGTAAATAAAGATGAGATGAAAAATAAAGATGGATCAAATCAGGGAACACTGCCCCCTCTCATTGAAGCCTCGAAGTTCAAGGCCGACCGCAGTACTGCAAGCATTGTTTGCAGAATACAGGATCCCCCATTATAGTGAATTGTAAAATGGCAACTTTCGTGTAAATAAATACAAATTAGAAGACAATTATGGAACCAATAATTGCTTCAATTACACCAGATGTATGTCATTGAACCACTTATTTTAAAATCCCACGCAGAATAAGTTTGAAGGATAATTTAGTAGCTAATGGCAGCCTGCAGTACCCCGGTCGCCATTTAACTTGAGATACTCAATGAAGAGCAGCACTGAGCTGGGACACTTTTCACGAGAGGTGTCCAGTTGAGACGTAATCTCTCAGAGCAGTCATCCATCAGGGTCTCTCTGCTGCCACCTACTGATATATCATCTCTCAGTGCAGTGCATCTCTCAGGAAAAGTGGGGGTTTCGAAATGAGTGAACGTTTCGAAAGCAACCATATAAGGAGAAATGGGGGTCTTGAAAGGTGCCACTCAAGACGTTGTTTGGGTTATTGGACGTTAGTCATTGTCTGCAGAGATGACAGTAAGGAATTTCAGTTATGCAAAAAAAAAAAGGCTATTCACTCACTGTGAGCTGTCTTTGAACGTTACCTACCGGTAGCCATGTATGTAACGTTACGTTTTTCGTAAATGTAAATGCTAGCTAACGTTAGCTACCTTAACTTATAAAAAATGCATTCCTTTTACAATTTACTATTTATTATTGAATATTTTAAATAATAATTGAAATATCAAGTCATGGCGGTTCTAGTACTTATGGAACACTAGAAGCGTTAAAATACTCATTTCGAACCCCCACTTCTCTTATATGGTTCCTTTCGAAAGCTCCCACTTTTCCTGAGAGATGCACTGCACTGAGATCACATATCAGCAGGTGGCAGCATAGAGAACCTGAAGGATGACTGCTCTGAGAGATGGCGTCGCAGCTGGACCCTATTGCTTTTCACACCATTTCGTCTATTGGGCTGTGTTATACGTCACGGTGGGTGGGTTTCAGTGCAAGGACTGTCCTATGTGCGTCCACGTTCAACCGAGAACCCTCCGCCTGGGACCTAATTTATAACTTCTTAACCGACATCACAATGGTGGGTTTATACTTTGATATTAGGACATCATTTTGCTTTATTTGAACTAATGATAGCTAGTTATCAAGTGGCTGGACCAGTTTTCCCAAAAGTGAACGATGTGGACGTCAAGATTTGCTTGCTAGCCAACCAACAACATCAATGAATACTGCTATCTACAGTGCATTCGGAAAGTATTCAGACCCCTTCCCATTTTCCACATTTTGTTATGTTACAGCCTTATTCTAAAATGGATAAAAATATTTTTTTCGCCCTCATCAATCTACACACAATACCCCATAATGACAAAGCGAAAATAGATTTTTAGACGTTTTTTCCAATTTATAAAAAATGTAAAACGGAAATATTACATTTACATAAGTATTCAGACACTTTGCTATGAGACTCGAAAATTGAGCTCCGGTGCATCCTGCTTCCATTGGTCATCCTTGAGATGTTTCTACAACTTGATTGGAGTCCACCTGTGGTAAATTCAATTGATTGGACATGATTTGGAAAGGCACACACCTGTCTATAGAAGGTCCCACAGTTGACAGTGCATGTCAGAGCAAAAACCAAGCCATGAGGTCGAATGAATTGTCCGTAGAGCTCCGAGACAGGATTGTATCGGGCCACAGGTCTGGGGAACAGTACCAAAACATTTATGCAGCATTGAAGGTCCCCAAGAACACAGTGCCGTCCATCATTCTTAAATGGAAGAAGTTTGGAACCACCAAGACTCTTCCTAGAGCTGGCCGCCCGGCCAAACTGAGCAATCGGGGGAGAAGGGCCTTAGTCAGGGAGGTGACCAAGAACCCTATGGTCACTCTGACAGAGCTCCAGAGTTCCTCTGTGGAGATGGGAGAACCTTCCAGAAGGACAACCATCTCTGCAGCACTCCACCAATCAGGCCTTTATGGTAGAGTGGCCAGACGAAAGCCACTCCTCAGTAAAAGGCACATGACAGCCCGCTTGGAGTTTGCCAAAAGGCACCTAAAGGACTCAGACCATGAGAAACAAGATTCTCTGGTCTGATGAGACCAAGATTACTCTTTGGCCTGAATGCCAAGCGTCACATCTGGAGGAAACTTGGCACTATCCCTACTGTGAAGCATGGTGGTGGCAGCATCATGCCGTGGGGATGTTTTTCAGCGGCAGGGACTGGGAGACTAGTCAGGATCGAGGGAAAGATGAACAGAGCAAAGTATAGGGAGATCCTTGATGAAAACATGCTCCAGAGCGCTCAGAACCTCAGACTGGGGGCGAAGGTTCACCTTCCAACAGGACAACGACCCTAAGCACACAGCCAAGACAATGCAGGAGTGGCTTCGGGACAAGTCTCTGAATTTCCTTGAGTGGCCCGGACTTGCATTTCAATTAACAGGTGTGCCTTCTTAAAAGTTAATTTGTGGAATTTATTTCCTTCTTAATGCGTTTGAGCCAATCAGTTGTGTTGTTACAAGGAAAGGGGGGTATACAGAAGATAGCCCTATTTGGTAAAAGACCAAGTCCATATTATGACAAGAACAGCTCAAATAAGCAAAGAGAAACGACAGTCCATCATTATTTTAAGACATGAAGGTCAGTCAATATGGAAACATTTCAAGAACTTTAAACGTTTCTTCAAGTGGTCACAAAAACCATCCAACGCTATGATGAAACTGGCTCTCATGAGGACCGCCACAGGAATAGAAGACCCAGAGTTACCTCTGCTGCAGAGGATAAGTTCATTAGAGTTACCAGCCTCAGAAATTGCAGCCCAAATAAATGCTTCACAGAATTCAAGTAACAGACATCTCAACATCAACTGTTCAGAGGAGACTGTGTGAATCAGGCCTTCATGGTTGAATTGCTGCAAAGAAACCACTACTAAAGGACACCAATAATAACAAGGGACTTGCTTGGGCCAAGAAACACAAGCAATGGACATTAGACCGGTGGAAATGTGTCCTTTGGTCTGGAGTCCAAATGTGAGATTTTTGGTTCCAACCGCCGTGGCTTTGTGAGACGCGGTGTGGGTGAACGGATGTTCTCCGCATGTGTATTTCCCACCGTGAAGCATGGAGGAGGAGGTGTTATGGTGTGGGGGTGCTTAGCTGGTGACACTGTCTGTGATTGATTTAGAATTCAAGGCACACTTAACCAGCATGGCTACCACAGCATTCTGCAGTGATACGCCATCCCATCTGCTTTGGGCTTAGTGGGACTATCATTTGTTTTTCAACAGGACAATGACCCAACACACCTCCAGGCTGTGTAAGGGCTATTTACCAAGAAGGAGAGTGATGGAGTGCTACATTAGATGACCTGGCCTCCACAAACCCCCGACCTCAACCCAATTGAGATCGTTTGGGATGAGTCGGACCGCAGAGTGAAGCAAAAGCAGCCAACAAGTGCTCAGCATATGTGGGAACTCCTTCAAGACTGTTGGAAAAGCATTCCAGGTGAAGCTGGTTGAAAGAATGCCAAGAGTGTGCAAAGCTGTCATCAAGGCAAAGGGTGGCTATTTGAAGAATCTCAAATATAAAATATTAAACACTTTTTTGGTTACAACATGATTCCATATGTGTTATTGTTTTGATTACTTCACTATTATTCTACAATGTAGAAAATAGATTAAAAAATAAAGAAAAACCCTGGAATGAGTAGGTGTCCAAACTTTTGACTGGTACTGTACTTTCCAAATCCACAGTGTTTACAACCCAAGGAGCATCACTGCTCATTCTTCGGGCCTTAAAGAGTGGCCTATCAGAGTTAGAAAGCTGGCTGTAAGAAGTTTTACAAATAAGTTAACTTTTAACCCGTCTATCTAAACTATACCAGACTTGCACTATTGGCTTGCCCTATAATGGAGGTGACAAATTCCGACTATTAGCAGGTGGTTAGGTGAGAAGCTAACTGCTTAAGCGAAACAAAGTTATCAGAAGATGGAGTGTTAACTGACAGGCATACCTGTAAATGAGCTACATTATCCTAATGATGAGAAGGCTGCAGACTTTAAACATTTAAATCAGCCAGCCTTACGTGCCAAAATGTGCATCAGGTCAAGTGTTTTGGGTAGACAAATAAAATATATGAGGCAGTATCCTACTAAGATCATATTGCTACAGGTTAGTTTCACCCCAATCATCACATATATGTTTTTCTTAAAATGATCTGGAAACAATGTTGATTCAACCAGTTTGTGCCCAGTGGGCTGACTCTATCCATGAGATGAAGAGGATCTTGCATATAATTGGAAACTCCTGTTTTACTGTTGATGATCAATTTTACGAAAGTATTTGATTAATTAACTTAATCGTGATATTTGTTAAGAATAAAGTATATATATATATATTTTTAACCAAATTGTATCTCTACACTTTTTTAATATTGTTTGTTTTTAGAATGAGCAGCGATGCTACTCGGAGTGTAAACTGTATTTAGAAACTACAGGTCCTCCGGAGTAGAATGGAGCCCAATTTCACTGGGACATAACGTACAGGAAATTGTGTACGGTGCAATATGTATGTGTCCAATATGAAAAAAGTACTGAACATCGTGCAATGTGAATGGGCTAATTAACAATGGGATTTAAAAGTGTTTTATAAAGTTGAATATTATAATAATGTTATTACTAATATTGTTGTTATTATTGTTATTATTATTATTAATAGTAGCATTATAAATCATGTTTTATTTGTATTACTGTTGTTAGAATGATAAGGATCTAGTAATCATGACTTAAAGCTGTTAACAATAATATTCCAATATGAAATGTAAGTTGATTGGCCACTCTTTAAGGGCCACAAAATGAGCAATGACGCTCGGCTGGCTGTAAACGCTGTGGATTTGGAAACTAGAATGGACCCCCCTTTTATTGCGACACAATGTACAGAACAATATGTATGTCCAATATGAAAAAACCATTGGATTTAAGCTGATAGGCCACTCTTTAAAGGGCCAATCTGACTTTTAAATTAATTATATGTACCCATTGATTCTTAAAGAATATAACTTATAAATGCCCCATGAGCTTAGTTCAACTGTCGTATCCCTTTAGAAAATATAAGCTTGTTTTATCCCAATGTTTGTCAACAAAGCAAATGTAAACAAGCACTTTATAGCCTCAAAACTTGGTTAAAACTATAATTTTATATTATAGATGGCCAGTACTTCCATCCATAGCTCTTTCTATGAATTTGAGAGGTTACATTTCTCCAGCCCCATCTCTCAGCTTTTTACTGAAACAGAGCGGGATGCGCTTTATTGTTTCAACACCTGGTTGACACTTTAAGTTCTGAGCATCGACGCTCCTCTGGCTATAAACTCTGGATTTGGAAAGAATGGACTCCCCCCTTTTACTACGACACAATTTATAGAACATTATGTATGGTGCAAGAAGTTATAGGAGTGTACTGTGCAATAGGTATTTCTTGTATTTAAGCTGATAGGCCACTCTTTAAGGGCAGCAAAATGAGCAGCAACCTGTAGTTCAGTTGGTAGAGCATGGCCCTTGCAGCGCCAGGGTCGTGGGTTCGATTCTCACAGGGGACCAGTACGAAAAAAGTAGATAAGCGCGTCTGCTAAATGAAAATGTTGTATGGTGCAATAAATTATAGTAGTACGCTAAAAAAAAACACTGTTGACCATTTTAGGCTTGAAAAAATAAGAAAAACAAATAAATCACATCATATCGCACATAAATACTTTTAATTATTCTTTGTATGATAACTAGTATAAAATATCTATACTAGTGCACATTTTCCATCATCTTCGCCTTAATTATTAATTTACAAAGCAGACAGGATGGAACTCATATTCTGAAAGATTTTTATAAATCCGTGACCCGGAAGTACTTAGTTATTCTTGTCTTCTTCACAGCGGTCTAGCTACTTACGTGTATTTCGGGAATATCTTTTGCCCCCTATAATCGTCCAATGATGACTAAATTACAATATCTGAATGTGTATCTAACTGAGCGTTTGATGCAAGCTGCCGAGGAGATACTTGGAGTGGTCGGAGACACGATTTCCGAATACCAGGAAGAAATAGCCCGGACGAAGAGAGAGAACCAATACCTGAAACGACACTTGATCACACCGGTTTTACCTGGTATGTAGTTAGCTAGACTACTGTACTTTCTTCTCATTTACACGAATTATCTAAATAGCTAGAAACGTGTTACATTGTATTCTACAGTATTTGACTCTGTAGGGCAGAGATGGACGGTGAAACCCTAACCTAATGTAGCAGGCGTAAAAAGACGCCTGAGCGGAGTCCCAACATTAGATTTTTCCGGAGAATCTGAAGTTTGGTTGAAAATACTGTATCCCTGACAACCGGAATATTCAGCTGCCCATCAACCCCGCGGAGAGTTTCGACTCCCACACCACCCCTCGCTCCTACTAACTCGTTCGGAGGACCCTCCGTTGTCACGTGTTGCTGACGAAACTCCGAGGGTGACTAGGGGATCAATAAACCCATCAACTTCGGGGCACACTCGTGACTTGAATGATGCAGTTCATGTTCCACTTTTAATAAAAGAGAATGAAATTCAAATTAACAAGATATACTTTATTTATTTTACCTTTATTTTAACAGAGAGGCCCATTGAGACCAAGGTCTCTTTTGCAAGGGCGCCCTGCATCTTACAATTACACAACAAATCACACAGGAAATACTGCAGAAATTTAAATACAAAGAGAATACCCAAAAATATATAAACCTCAGTAACAGTTAAACATTACATTTGGGAGGTATTTCATCTTTTACATGTGTCAAGTCTTGAAATCAGACAAACAAATGCATGTCACATATAATTAGGCACACCTCTCCATTCTTTTTTGTGAAATTGAAATAAGATCTATCTGCGGACTGTAGTAACTACACGCCGTGCCCACTGCCATTGAGGGTACTTGTAACATTAAGACGCTCATTAGCATTACGTCACTACATGCCACTCCCTCGAGCATTACGTCACTACATGCACACTAGCTAGCTAGCACACTAGGTAGCTTGTGCATACTAGCTAGCTAGATAGTACACGCTAGGTAGCTAGCCCGCAGATAGATATTATTGGAATTTCTCTAGCTAGCTAGATGGTACACACTAGGTAGCTAGCTAGTACACGCTAGCTTGCACGCTAGCTACACTTTATATACAAAAGTATGTGGACACCCCTTCAAATTAGTGGATTCGGCTATTTCAGCCACACCCGTTGCTGACAGGTGTATAAAATCGAGCACACAGCCATGCAATCTCCATAGACAAACATTGGCAGTAAAATGGCCTTACTGAAGAGATCGGTGAGGAAGAACTGCAAGCCAGGCCTAATACACAACATCAGTGCCCAACCTCACTAATGCTCTTGTGGCTGAATGGAGGCAAGTCCCGCAGCAATGTTCCAACATCTAGTGGAAAGCCTTCCCAGAAGTAGTGGAGGCTGTTATAGCAGCAAAGGGGGGACCAAGTACATATTAATGCCCATGATTTTGGAATGAGATTTTTGACGAGCAGGTGTCCACATACTTTTGGTCATGTAGTGTAGCTTGTACACACTAGCTAGCTAGTGGGCATAGGCGGCGCATCCATTGGGCTAAAGTAGCCTAAATTGAATTACATTTCCAAAATTAATTAGTCTATTCCAGCCTATACAGAAAATAAAGAAAATCATTCAAAATAGGCTACTACACCAGAAAGCATGTTTTGGCCCCAGAGGATATTTTTTATTTTTTTATTTAACCTTTATTTAACCAGGTGGGCCAGTTGAGAACAAGTTCTCATTTACAACTGCGACCTGGCCAAGATAAAGGAAAGCAGTGCGATAAAAACAACAACAACACAGAGTTACACATGGGATAAACAAAAGGTACAGTCAATAACACAATAGAAAATCTATATACAGTGTGTGCGAATGTAGAAAGTTATGGAGGTATGGCAATAAATAGGCCATAGTGCAAAATAATTACAATTTAGTATTAACACTGGAATGATAGATGTGCAGAAGATGATGTGCAAATAGAGATACTGGGGTGCAAATGAGCAAAATAAATAACAATATGGGGATGAGATAGTTGGGTGGGCTAATTACAGATGGGCTGTGTACAGGTGCAGTGATCGGTAAGCTGCTCTGACAAATGATGCTTAAAGTTAGTGAGGGAGATAAGTCTCCAGCTTCAGAGATTTTTGCAGTTCGTTCCAGTCATTGGCAGCAGAGAACTGGAAGGAATGGCGGCCAAAGGAGGTGTTGGCTTTGGGGATGACCAGTGAGATATACCTGCTGGAGCGCATACTACGGGTGGGTGTTGCTATGGTGACCAATGAGCTAAGATAAGGCGGGGATTTGCCTAGCAGTGATTTATAGATGACCTGGAGCCAGTGGGTTTGGCGACGAATATGTAGTGAGGGCCAGCCAACGAGAGCGTACAGGTCACAATGGTGGGTAGTATAGGGGGCTTTGGTGACATAATTAGCTTCATAAAAAAATAAAATAAGCTGTGGATTGTTTTAAATCACATTGCCTACAATCGGAAGGGCCCCCAATTTGGGCAGCGTGTGCGGCAAATACCAAATAGATGATTGTTGAGTTGCGACTGTCAGTAAAAAGTAGAAAAGTCAAGCTAGGCATATCACAATATTTCAAAATTCAATCGTGGGAAAACAGTTTGGAAAACAAATGGCTATTGCTGTAAAGAGAAGACAATGAAAATACTCTAATCTATCTTTCAGTTGTCAAAATTCGGAACTTAATTGAGCGAACAGTATAGCCTATCTTATTGGCCCCAACGGAGAGCATCTGCAATATCCCCGGTGAATTCGCAGATTCACTCTTTAACATTGTTGCGTCAGTGCCACTTCAACTTGTATTTTCGGACAATAATCTCCTCCTCCTATTACTATTCATCTGTTTATCAGTGTCAGCAGAGTAGGCTACCTTGTAATTTTAGTAAAAATATTCTGCTAATGTCTGCAGCATATAAAGTGTAGTAGACGCTATATACAGTGAGGGAAAAAAGTATTTGATCCCCAGCTGATTTTGTACGTTTGCCCACTGACAAAGACATTATCAGTCTATAATTTTAATGGTAGGTTTATTTGAACAAAAAAATCCAGAAAAACGCATGTCAAAAATGTTATAAATTGATTTGCATTTTAAGGAGGGAAATTAGTATTTGACCCCCTCTCAATCAGAAAGATTTCTGGCTCCCAGGTGTCTTTTATACAGGTAACGAGCTGAGATTAGGAGCACACTCTTAAAGGGAGTTCTCCTAATCTCAGTTTGTTACCTGTATAAAAGACACCTGTCCACAGAAGCAAACAATCAGATTCCAAACTCCACCATGGCCAAGACCAAAGAGCTCTCCAAGAATGTCAGGGACAAGATTGTAGACCTACACAAGGCTGGAATGGGCTACAAGACCATCGCCAAGCAGCTTGGTGAGAAGGTGACAACAGTTGGTGCGATTATTCGCAAATGGAAGAAACACAAAATAACTGTCAATCTCCCTCGGCCTGGGGCTCCATGCAAGATCTCACCTCGTGGAGTTGCAATGATCATGAGAATGGTGAGGAATCAGCCCAGAACTACACGGGAGGATCTTGTCAATGATCTCAAGGCAGCTGGGACCATAGTCACCAAGAAAACAATTGGTAACACACTACGCCGTGAAGGACTGAAATCCTGCAGCACCCGCAAGGTCCCCCTGCTCAAGAAAGCACATACAGTGGGGAAAAAAAGTATTTAGTCAGCCACCAATTGTGCAAGTTCTCCCTCTTAAAAAGATGAGAGAGGCCTGTAATTTTCATCATAGGTACACGTCAACTATGACAGACAAAATGAGAGAGAAAAATCCAGAAAATCACATTGTAGGATTTTTAATGAATTTATTTGCAAATTATGGTGGAAAATAAGTATTTGGTCAATAACAAAAGTTTCTCAGTACTTTGTTATATACCCTTTGTTGGCAATGACACAGGTCAAACGTTTTCTGTAAGTCTTCACAAGGTTTTCACACACTGTTGCTGGTATTTTGGCCCATTCCTCCATGCAGATCTCCTCTAGAGCAGTGATGTTTTGGGTCTGTCGCTGGGCAACACAGACTTTCAACTCCCTCCAAAGATTTTCTATGGGGTTGAGATATGGAGACTGGCTAGGCCACTCCAGGACCTTGAAATGCTTCTTACGAAGCCACTCCTTCGTTGCCTGGGCAGTGTGTTTGGGATCATTGTCATGCTGAAAGACCCAGCCACGTTTCATCTTCAATGCCCTTGCTGATGGAAGGAGGTTTTCACTCAAAATCTCACGATACATGGCCCCATTCATTCTTTCCTTTACACGGATCAGTCGTCCTGGTCCCTTTTCAGAAAAACAGCCCCAAAGCATGATGTTTCCACCCCCATGCTTCACAGTAGGTATGGTGTTCTTTGGATGCAACTCAGCATTCTTTGTCCTCCAAACACGACGAGTTGAGTTTTTACCAAAAAGTTATATTTTGGTTTCATCTGACCATATGACATTCTCCCAATCCTCTTCTGGATCATCCAAATGCACTCTAGCAAACTTCAGACGGGCCTGGACATGTACTGGCTTAAGCAGGGGGACACGTCTGGCACTGCAGGATTTGAGTCCCAGGCGGCGTGGTGTGTTACTGATGGTAGGCTTTGTTACTTTGGTCCCAGCTCTCTGCAGGTCATTCACTAGGTCCCCCTGTGTGGTTCTGGGATTTTTGCTCACCGTTCTTGTGATCATTTTGACCCCACGGGGTGAGATCTTGCGTGGAGCCCCAGATCGAGGGAGATTATCAGTGGTCTTGTATGTCTTCCATTTCCTAATAATTGCTCCCACAGTTGATTTCTTCAAACCAAGCTGCTTACCTATTGCAGATTCAGTCTTCCCAGCCTGGTGCAAGTCTACAATTTTGTTTCTGGTGTCCTTTGACAGCTCTTTGGTCTTGGCCATAGTGGAGTTTGGAGTGTGACTGTTTGAGGTTGTGGACAGGTGTCTTTTATACTGATAACAAGTTCAAACAGGTGCCATTAATACAGGTAACGAGTGGAGGACAGAGGAGCCTCTTAAAGAAGAAGTTACAGGTCTGTGAGAGCCAGAAATCTTGCTTATTTGTAGGTGACCAAATAGTTATTTTCCACCATAATTTGCAAATAAATTCATAAAAAATCCTACAATGTGATTTTCTGGAATTTTTTTCCTCAATTTCTCTGTCATAGTTGACATGTACCTATGATGAAAATTACAGGCCTCTCTCATCTTTTTAAGTGGGAGAACTTGCACAATTGGTGGCTGACTAAATACTTTTTTCCCCACTGTATACAGGCCCGTCTGAAGTTTGCCAATGAACATCTGAATGATTCAGAGGAGAACTGGGTGAAAGTGTTGTGGTCAGATGAGACCAAAATCGAGCTCTTTGGCATCAACTCAACTCGCCGTGTTTGGAGGAGGAGGAATGCTGCCTATGACCCCAAGAACACCATCCTCACCGACAAACATGGAGGTGGAAACATTATGCTTTGCAGGTGTTTTTCTGCTAAGGGGACAGGACAACTTCACCGCATCAAAGGGACGATGGACGGGGCCATGTACCATCAAATCTTGGGTGAGAACCTCCTTCCCTCAGCCAGGGCATTGAAAATGGGTCGTGGATGGGTATTCCAGCATGACAATGACCCAAAACACACGGCCAAGGCAACAAAGGAGTGGCTCAAGAAGAAGCACATTAAGGTCCTGGAGTGGCCTAGTCAGTCTCCAGACCTTAATCCCATAGAAAATCTGTGGAGGGAGCTGAAGGTTCGAGTTGCCAAACGTCAGGCTCGAAACCTTAATGACTTGGAGAAGATCTGCAAAGAGGAGTGGGACAAAATCCCTCCTGAGATGTGTGCAAACCTGGTGGCCAACTACAAGAAACGTCTGACCTCTGTGATTGCCAGCAAGGGTTTTGCCACCTAGTACTAAGTCATGTTTTGCAGAGGGGTCAAATACTTATTTCCCTCATTAAAATGCAAATCAATTTATAACATTTTTGAAATGCATTTTTCTGGATTTTGTTGTTGTTATTCTGTCTCTCACTGTTCAAATAAACCTACCATAAAAATTATAGACTGATCATGTCTTTGTCAGTGGGCAAACGTACAAAATCAGCAGGGGATCAAATACTTTTTTCCCTCACTGTAACATTCCCAAAACAAGCTAGCTAACGCAATGGTGGTCTTGTCAACAGCTGTCATTACTTTCATTGACATCAATTATTTTCTTATATCCTCCAGCTCCTCAGCCCATTCTCTCTTGGGTCTCAGAGCAGCAAACTCCCCCTGAGCAACATCACTGTGAGCAGGAGTGGAGCCCCAGTCTGGGGCAGAGGGACCCAGAGCCCACACAGATTAAACAGGAACAGGGTGAACTCAGGACCCGTCAGGAGGTAGAGCAGATTCAAGGGCCGAAGGCTGATACCAAAGTAGACTCCATAACCATTCCTCCCTGTGTGAAAAGTGACTGTGATCAGGAGCCACCTCAGCCCACACATCTTCCCCAAACTGTGGAGAACAGAGAGAGGGACTCTCTACTGACCAACACAACTGGACAGATCAAAACAGAACCTGATGGAGAGGGCTATGGAGTATCACTATCAGAACCAACCAGTGACTCCCATCAGTCTCATCCCCTCTCTGCAGTAAATCCAGACTGTTGTAGAACACAGAGTGAGAACGCTGAAAGTGTTCCTGATGTTCCGAGAGATCTAGAAAGGAGACCAGAGGAGGACACACAGACACACTCATGTACTCAGTGTGGTGCCGTGTTCTGTGAGCTATCCCAACTGGAGGCACACATGCTAGCCCACACAGTACCACACAGTGGTGACACTAGTCACAGGCAAATCCTCTGCACAGTCTGTTGGAAATCATTCACCTCTACCAGTTACCTCAAGGTCCACCTGTGTTCTCACAATAAGGAGAAGCCCTTCCACTGTGATGTGTGTGG
This sequence comes from Coregonus clupeaformis, assembly GCF_020615455.1. NCBI lineage: Eukaryota > Metazoa > Chordata > Actinopteri > Salmoniformes > Salmonidae > Coregonus > Coregonus clupeaformis. Next base: position 24,513,600 of record NC_059200.1, read on the forward strand.
CAAGAGTTTCAGGTACTCAGGCAGGTTCAGGGAGCACCAACGCATCCACACAGGAGAGAGACCGTACCGCTGCCATGTGTGTGGTAAACGCTTCAACCGGTCTACCCATCTGAAAACCCACCTGAGGGTCCACACGGGGGAGAAACCCTACTCTTGTCCTGTCTGTGGGAAAGGGTTCAGTCAGTCCAGTCAGATTAAGGGACACCTCAGAACTCACACCCGAGGAAGGTAGAAGATGCCTTGGAGTGGAAAGAGCCCATGAGGGGATGGACAGAGCCTTCTGTTCTCAGTGCCCAGCGTTTGGAAAGAGAAAGAGATAAAGGCATTCCTTCTCTTCAATGCTACTATTTCTACATTCACTACATGGCAAAAGTATGTGGACACCGCTTCAAATTAGTGGATTCGGCTATTTCAGCCACACCCGTTGCTGACAGGTGTATAAAATTGAGCACACCGCCATGCAATCTCCATAGACAAACATTGGCAGTAGAATTGCCCGTACTGAAGAGGTCAGTGACTTTCAACGTGGCACCATCATAGGATGCCACCTTTCCAACAAGTCAGTTCGTCAAATTTCTGCCCTGCTAGAGCTGCCCCAGTGAACTGTAAGTGCTGTTATTGTGAAATGGAAACGTCTAGGAGCAACAATGGCACAGCCGCGATGTGGTAGGCCACACAAACTCACAGAACGGGACCGCCAAGTGCTGAAGCGCGTAGTGCGTACAAAGCGCCTGTCCTCGGTTGCAACACTCACTGCCGAGTTCCAAACTGCCTCTGGAAGCAACGTCAGCACAAGAACTGTTCGTCAGGAGCTTCATGAAATGGGTTTCCATGACCGAGCAGCTGGAGTAGTGTAAAGCTCGCCGCCATTGGACTCTAGAGCAGTGGAAACGCGTTCTCTGGAAATCTTAACTCTACAGCTTACAATGACATTCTAGACGATTCTGTGCTTCCAACTTTGTGGCAACAGTTTGGGGAAGGCCCTTTCCTGTTTCAGCATGACAATGCCCCTGTGCACAAAGCGAGGTCCATACAGAAATGGTTTGTCGAGGTCAGTGTGGAAGAACTTGACTGGCCTGCACAGAGCCCTGACCTCAACCCCATCGAACACCTTTGGGTTGAATTGGAACGCCGACAGCAAGCCAGGCCTAATCGCCCAACATCAGTGCCCGACCTCACTAATGCTCTTGTGGCTGAATGGAAGCAAGTCCCCGCAGCAATGTTCCAACATCTAGTGGAAAGCGTTCCCAGAAGAGTGGAGGCTGTTATAGCATCAAAGGGGGGACCAACTCCATATTAATGCCCATGATTTTGGAATGAGATGTTCGACGAGCAGGTTCCCACATACCATGTAGTGTATTATTGTAACACTAGAGGACTATAGAATGTGTTATGTTTTGCAGATTATAACTGAGGCACATCATGTCTGAATTGATTTGAGAGAGTTTCTGAATAACATGCTATGAAAAGACTTGACTTGAACGCATCCCCTCATGTATCACTAGGTTACACTAACTATGTTGGAGAGAAATATAATGTTAATATAGGTTAGATTAGCAATTTTTTCTTCTTGATGATTTTCAATTGGAGCTGGCTGGTCTCCTAGCAAACAAACTATCTCTGTCATATTGATTAATGTCTGTTTCTGAAGAGAAAAAAACTTGGATCAGGTCAATGTTAGCTAGAGTGGCCACTGGCACTATTGTTACATACAACCCATCCTCACCAATGTTGTTATAAAACCAAGTTTGAACACTAGATGGCATATGCTTGAATTATTTCTCATCCACAAAAGTGTTACAAAGTTCAATATTATTGCCCTCACAGGTTGCCAAGCAACATAGCCTAAAATCCAGAAACCGAGCTATTGGTAATTTCTTAAATTTTTATATATATATATATATATATATATATATATTTATTTTTTTAACAAACAGCCTGAATTAAAAATGGATTATATATTTTTTTTTTCTCACACAATCAACACACAATACCCCATAATGACAAATTGAAAACATGTTTTGACATTTTTGCAAACGTCTCAAATACTCTGAACGATACTTTGTAGCAGCACCTTTGGCAGCAATTACAGCTGTGAGTCTCTATGAACTTTCCACACCTGGATTGTGCAGCAATTGGTTGTTGATCATTGCTAGACAACCATTTTCAGGTCTTGCCATATATTTTCAAGTACAGTGCATTTGGAAAGTATTCACACCCCTTCACTTTTTCAAAATTGTGTTACATTACAGCCTTATTCTAAAATTTATGAAATTGTTTTCCCCCCTCGTCAATCTACACACAATACCCCATAATGACAAAGCAAAAACAGGTTTTTAGAAATGTTTGCAAATGTATACAAAATAAAACTCTTCTCTTCTTGGGTATGACGCTACAAGCTTGGCACACCTGTATTTGGAAAGTTTCTCCCATTCTTCTCTGCAGATCCTCTCAAGCTCTGTCAGGTTGGATGGGGAGCGTCACTGCACAGCTATTTCCAGGTCTCTCCAGAGATGTTAGATCGGGTTCAAGTCCGGGCTCTAGCTGGGCCACTCAAGGACATTCAGAGACTTGTCCCGAAGCCATTCCTGTGTTATCTTGGCTGTGTGCTTAGGGTCGTTGTCCTGTTGGAAGCTGAACCTTCGCCCCAGTCTGAGGTTCTGAGTGCTCTGGAGCATGTTTTCATCAAGGATCTTGCCAAGCAAGTTAATCTTTCCCTTGATCCTGACTAGTCTCCCAGTCCCTGCATCTGAAAAACATCCCCACAGCATGATGCTGCCACCACCATGCTTCAGACGTGGTTTTCCTCCAGACGTGACGCTTGGAATTCAGGCCAAAGTGTTCAATCTTGGTTTCATCAGACCAGAGAATCTTGTTTCTCATGTTCTGAGAGTCCTTTAGGTGCCTTTTGGCAAACTCCAAGCGGGCTGTCATGTGCCTTTTACTGAGGAGTGGCTTCCGTATGGCCACTCTACCATAAAGGCCTGATTGGTGGAGTGCTGCAGAGATGGGTGTCCTTCTGGAAGGTTCTCCCATCTCCACAGAGGAACTCTGGAGCTCTCTCAGAGTGACCATTGGGTTCTTGGTCACCTCCCTGACCAAGTCCCTTCTCCCCTGATTGCTCAGTTTGGCCGAGCGGCCAGCTCTAGGAAGAGTCTTGGTGGTTCCAAACTTCTTCCATTTAAGAATGATGGAGGCCACTGGGTTCTTGGGGACCTTCAATGCTGCAGACATTTTTTGGTACCCTTCCCCGGATCTGTGCCTAGACACAATCCTGTCTCGGAGCTCTACGGACAATTCCTTCGACCTCATGGCTTGGTTTTTGCTCTGACATGCACTGTCAACTGTGGGACCTTCTATAGATAGGTGTGTGCCTTTCCAAATCATGTCCAATCAATTGAATTTACCACAGATGGACTCCAATCAAGTTGTAGAAACATCTCAAGGATGATCAATGGAAACAGGATGTACCTGAGCTCAATTTTGAGTCTCATAGCAAAGGGTCTGAATACTTGTGTAAATAAGGTATTTCTGTTTTTGTCTAGGTACAGATCTGGGGAAGGGTACCAACAAATATCTGCAGCATTGAAGGTGCCCAAGAAGCCCATAACAATAAGTATTTGACCCCCTCTCAATCAGAAATATTTCTGGCTCCCAGGTGTCTTTTATACAGGTAACGAGCTGAGATTAGGAGCACACTCTTAAAGGTAGTGCTCCTAATCTCAGCTTGTTACCTGTATAAAAGACACCTGTCCACAGAAGCAATCAATCAATCAGATTCCAAACTCTCCACCATGGCCAAGACCAAAGAGCTCTCCAAGGATGTCAGGGACAAGATTGTAGACCTACACAAGGCTGGAATGGGCTACAAGACCATCGCCAAGCATCTTGGTGAGAAGGTGACAACAGATGGTGCGATTATTTGCAAATGGAAGAAACACAAAATAACTGTCAATCTCCCTCGGCCTGGGGCTCCATGCAAGATCTCACCTCGTGGAGTTGCAATGATCATGAGAACGGTGAGGAATCATCACAGAACTACACGGGACTATCTTGTCAATGATCTCAAGGCAGCTGGGACCATAGTCACCAAGAAAACAATTGGTAACACTACGCCGTGAAGGACTGAAATCCTGCAGCGCCCGCAAGGTCCCCCTGCTCAAGAAAGCACATATACAGGCCCGTCTGAAGTTTGCCAATGAACATCTGAATGATTCAGAGGAGAACTGGGTGAAAGTGTTGTGGTCAGATGAGACCAAAATCGAGCTCTTTGGCATCAACTCAACTCGCCGTGTTTGGAGGAGGAGGAATGCTGCCTATGACCCCAAGAACACCATCCCCACCGTCAAACATGGAGGTGGAAACATTATGATTTGGGGGTGTTTTTCTGCTAAGGGGACAGGACAACTTCACCGCATCAAAGGGACGATGGACGGGGCCATGTACCGTCAAATCTTGGGTGAGAACCTCCTTCCCTCAGCCAGGGCATTGAAAATGGGTCGTGGATGGGTATTCCAGCATGACAATGACCCAAAACACACGGACAAGGCAACAAAGGAGTGGCTCAAGAAGAAGCACATTAAGGTCGTGGAGTGGCCTAGCCAGTCTCCAGACCTTAATCCCATTGAAAATCTGTGGAGGGAGCTGAAGGTTCGAGTTGCCAAACGTCAGGCTCGAAACCTTAATGACTTGGAGAAGATCTGCAAAGAGGAGTGGGACAAAATCCCTCCTGAGATGTGTGCAAACCTGGTGGCCAACTACAAGAAACGTCTGACCTCTGTGATTGCCAGCAAGGGTTTTGCCACCTAGTACTAAGTCATGTTTTGCAGAGGGGTCAAATACTTATTTCCCTCATTAAAATGCAAATCAATGTATAACATTTTTGACATGCGTTTTTCTGGATTTTGTTGTTGTTATTCTGTCTCTCACTGATCAAATAAACCTACCATTAAAATTATAGACTGATCATGTCTTTGTCAGTGGGCAAACGTACAAAATCAGCAGGGGATCAAATACTTTTTTTCCCTCACTGTACTTTTGTTTCAAAGTAGATTTGTTTCAGACTACCAAGAATCACTCTGTGTGACCCTGATTTAGCCCACTCTAGTACAAGGTTAAGTCAAAACTGTAAGTCGGCCACTCAGGAATATTCACTGTCTTCTTGGTAAGCAACTCCAGCGTAGATTTGGCCTTGTGTTTTAGGTTATTGTCCTGCTGAAAGGTGAATTCATCTCCCAGTGTCTGGTGGAAAGCAGACTGAACCATGATTTTGCCTGTGCTTAGGTCCATTCTGTTTATTTTTTGTCCTGAAAAACTCTGCAGTCCTTGGTGATTAAAAGCATACCCCTAACATGATGCAGCCACCAGTATGCTTGAAAATATGGAGAGTGGTAATCAGTAATCAGTGTTGAATTGGATTTGCCCCAAACATAACACTTTGTATTCAGGACAAAAAGTTAACTGCTTTGCCAAAAATTATTTGCAATATTACTTTAGTGCCTTGTTCCAAACGCATGTTTTGGAATATTTTTATTCTGTACAGACTTTCTTCCTTTCACTCTGTCAATTAGGTTAATATTGTGGAGTAACTACAATGTTGTTGATCCATCCTCAGTTTTCTCCTATCACAGCCATTAAACTCTGTAACTGTTTTAAAGTCACCATTGGCCTCATGGTGAAATCCCTGAGAGGTTTCCTTTCTCTCCGTCAACTGAGTTAGGAAGGACGCCTGTATCTTTGTATGACTGGGTGTATTATGTATATAGTACTATTTATATTTACATGTACAGTACCAGTCAAGAGTTTGGACACACCTACTCATTCAAGGGTTTTTCCTTATTTTTACTATTTTTGACATTGTAAAATAATAGTGAAGACATCAAAACTATGAAATAACACATATGGAATCATGTAGTAACCAAAAAAAGTGTTAAACAAATCAAAATATATTTTATATTTGAGATTCTTCAAAGTAGCCACCCTTTGCCTTGATGACAGCTTTGCACACTCTTGGCATTCCCTCAACCAGCTTCACCTGGAATGCTTTTCCAACAGTCTTGAAGGAGTTCCCTCATATGCTGAGCACTTGTTGGCTGCTTTTCCTTCACTCTGCCGTCCGACTCATCCCAAACCAACTCAACTGGATTGAGGTTGGGGGATTGTGGAGGCCAGGTCATCTGATGCAGCACTCCATCACTCTCCTTCTTGGTAAAATAGCCCTTACACAGCCTGGAGGTGTGTTGGGTCATTGTCCTGTTGAAAAACAGATAATAGGCCCACTAAGCCCAAACCAGATGGGATGGCGTATCGCTGCAGAATGCTGTGGTAGCCATGCTGGTTTAGTATGCCTTGAATTCTAAATAAATCACAGACAGTGTCACCAGCAAAGCACCCCCACACCATAACACCTCCTCCTCCATGCTTTACGGGGGGAACTACACATGCGGAGATCATCCGTTCACCCACACCGCATCTCAGAAAGACTCAGCGGTTTGAACCAAAAATCTCTAATTTGGACTCCAGACCAAAGGACACTTTTCCACCGGTCTAATGTCCATTGCTCATGTTTCTTGGCCCAAGCAGGTCTCTTCTTCTTATTGGTGTCCTTTAGTAGTGGTTTCTTTGCAGCAATTCGACCATGAAAGACGGCGCTACAGTGGTCCTCTGTAGCTCAGCTGTTAGAGCACGGCGCTTGTAACGCCAAGGTAGTGGGTTCGATCCCCGGGACCACCCATACACAAAAATGTATGTACGCATGACTGTAAGTCGCTTTGGATAAAAGCGTCTGCTAAATGGCATATTATTATTATTATTATTAATGCCTGATTCACACAGTCCCCTCTGAACAGTTGATGTTGAGATGTGTATGTTACTTGAACTCTGTGAAGCATTTATTTGGGCTGCAATTTCTGAGGCTGGTAACTCTAATGAACTTATCCTCTGCAGCAGAGGTAACACCGGGTCTTCCATTCCTGTGGCGGTCGTCATGAGAGCCAGTTTCATCAAAGCGCTTGATGGTTTTTGCGACTGCACTTGAAGAAACTTTCAAAGTGCAGTATTGACTGACCTACATGTCTTAAAGTAATGATGGACTGTTGTTTCTCTTTGCTTATTTGAGCTGTTCTTGCCATAATATGGACTTGGTCTTTTACCAAATAGGGCTATCTTCTGTATTATTGAAATACCCTTATGGGTTATTGTGTGTAGATGGGTGAGAAAAAACATATTTAATCAATTTTGTATTCAGGCTGTAGCACAACAAAATGTGGAATAAGTCAGGGGGTATGAATAGTTTTCTGAATCTGAATCTCTGAATCTGAACCATGTTGATTCAACCAGTTTGTTCCTAGTGGGCTGACTCTATCCATGAGATGAAGAGGATCTTGCATATAATTGGAAACTTCTGTTTTACTGTTGATGATACATTTCCCTTAATTATTTTTGATTAACTTCATCGTGATATTTGTTATGAATAAAGTATGCTTTAAAAAAAAGGTGGGGGGGGGGGGAGCATCTTTTCACTTTTTGAATAAACATATTGTTTGTTTGTAGAATGAGCAGCGACCCTACTCGGACTGTAAACTCTGTGTATTTAGAAACTACAGGTCCTCCGGAGTAGAATGGAGCCCAATTTCACTGGAACACAAAGTACAGGAAATTGTGTATGGTGAAATATGTATGTCCAATATGAAAAACGTACTGAACATCGTGTTGATTATAATAATAATAATATTCATATAGTTATTACTATTACAATTATTATTAATAGTAGCATTATAAATAATGTGTTGTTATTTGTATTACTGTTTTGACCATGATAACTATCTAGTAATCATTACTTTTAATGCTGTTAACAATAATATTCCAATATGAAATTTAAACTGATTGGCCCCCCCCCCCCTTTTAATGTGATACATACAGAAAATGTTGTATGGTGCAATAAATTATAGTAGTACGCTAAAAAAAAACACTGTTGACCATTTAGGCTTGAAAAAATAAGAAAAACAAATAAATCACATCATATCGCACATAAATACTTTTAATTATTCTTTGTATGATAACTAGTATAAAATATATCTATACTAGTGCACATTTTCCATCATCTTCGCCTTAATTATTAATTTACAAAGCAGACAGGATGGAACTCATATTCTGAAAGATTTTTATAAATCCGTGACCCGGAAGTACTTAGTTATTCTTGTCTTCTTCACAGCGGTCTAGCTACTTACGTGTATTTCGGGATTTGTTTTTGCCCCCTATCGTCCAATTATGACTAAATTACAATATCTGAATGTGTATCTAACTGAACGTTTGATGCAAGCTGCCGAGGAGATACTTGGAGTGGTCGGAGACACGATCTCCGAGTACCAGGAAGAAATAGCCCGGACGAAGAGAGAAAACCAATACCTGAAACGACACTTGATCACACCAGTCTTACCTGGTATGTAGCTAGCAAGACTACTGTACTTTCTTCTCATTTACACGAATTATCTAGATAGCTAGAAACTACAGTATTTGACTCTGTAGGGCAGAGATGGACGGTGAAACCCTAATCTAATGTAGCAGGCGTAAAAAGACGCCTGAGCGGTTTTTCAGTCAGGGTTTCCAGGTGTACCTCTGAAAACCTGCACAGAAGGCCTGAAAACTGGCCCAAAAAATGTTTTCGCAGCAAGAGAGTAATGTTAGTTAACACATTTAACCAATAAACCCTTAGCCATAGTATATTGGCCATATACTACAAACCCCTGAAGTGCCTTGTTGCTATTATAAACTGGTTACCAACGTAATTAGAATATACCATGGCTTTCAACCAATCAACATTCAGGGCTCAAACCATCTTGTTTGCGCAAACCCATAACTATAGATAAATCCAACAGGCGATTTTGAGTGATGAAAGTTGGACAGAGGATCTCGAAATCTCTGTGCAAGAAACACTTGGATGAACTTCAAAAAACGAATGTTAGGCTATTTTCTGGTAAGTGTGCCGTTATTATGTGCCATATGTCAAATCAAATTTTATTTGCCACATGCGCCGAATACAACAGGTGTAGACATTACTGTGAAATGCTTACTTACAGCCCTTAACCAACAATGCATTTATTTCTTAATAAAAAAGTGTTGAGAAAAAAAAGAGTAGAAGTAAAATAAAATAACAGTAGGGAGGCTATATACAGGCGGTGCAGAGTCAATGTGCGGGGGCACCGGCTAGTTGAGGTAGTTGAGGTAATATGTACATGTGGGTAGAGTTAAAGTGACTATGCATAAATAATTAACAGAGTAGCAGCAGTGTAAAAAGATGGGGTGGGGGTGCAAATAGTCCGGGTAGCCATGATTAGCTGTTCAGGAGTCTTATGGCTTGGGGGTAGAAGCTGTTGAGAAGCCTTTTGGACCTAGACTTGGCGCTCCGGTATCGCTTGCCGTGCGGTAGCAGAGAGAACAGTCTATGACTAGGGTGGCTGGAGTCTTTGACAATTTTGAGGGCCTTCCTCTGACATCGCCTGGTATAGAGGTCCTGGATGGCAGGAAGCTTGGTGTGTTTGGACCATGATAGTTCATTGGTGATGTGGACACCAAGGAACTTGAAGCTCTCAACCTGTTCCACTACAGCCCCGTCGATGAAAATGGGGGCGTGCTCAGTCCTCTTTTTTTTCCTGTAGTCCACAATCATCTCCTTTGTCTTGGTCACGTTTAGGGAGAGGTTGTGATCCTGGCACCACACGGCCAGGTCTCTGACCACCTCCCTATAGGCTGTCTCATCGTTGTCGGTGATCAGGCCTACCACTGTTGTGTCGTTGGCAAACTTAATGATGGTGTTGGAGTCGTGCCTGGCCATGCAGTCATGGGTGAACAGGGAGTACAGGAGGGGACTGAGCACGCACCCCTGAGGGGCCCCCGTGTTGAGGATCAGCGTGGCAGATGTGTTGTTACCTACCCTTACCACCTGGGGGCGGCCTGTCAGGAAGTCCAGGATCCTTGATGTTAAGACTACAACCCGTTATAAATGGCCTATTTGCGAGATTGGCTTGTTATTACAATAGGCATAGGCTACTGACTAAAATCTGGGTTTATAATTGCAATTCAACTTTGCCATGGTTTGCTGAGCTAGATGCAGGTAGCCTATAGCCCCTGATAGGCCAACGTCTCATTTCAGGGAAAAGTCCACAATGAAACTGACATTAAATGTAGAATGATACATTTGCGATAGAGCTGAGACTATGATTACAATTGACAACTTTAGGCAGGATAGCATTGGTGATTTCACTTCTTAAAGGAAAGGCGCTGGATTGGGCCACGGCAGTCTGGGAAGGAGAGGAGGCATTGGCACACCCCTACCCCACCTTCCTCGCTAGGTTCAGGGCGGTGTTTGATCATCCCACGGAGGGAAAGGACGGGGGTGAGCGTCTCCTCCATCTACAACAGAGAGAGGGGCCCGCGTCCGAGTACTCTCTGAGCTTCCGCACGGTGGCGGCGTCTTCCGGCTGGAATGAGCGTGCTCTGCGCACGGCCTTCAGGAGAAGCTTACGGGAGGACATCAAGACGGAACTCGCATGTCGGGACGACGAGATGGACCTTGATACCCTCATCACATTTTACATTTACATTTTAGTCATTTAGCAGACGCTCTTATCCAGATCGACTTAGTTATTTTTTAATTTTTCATACTGGCCCCCCGTGGGAATCAAACCCACAACCCTGGCGTTGCAAACGCCATGCTCTACCAACTGAGCTACATCCCTGCCGGCCATTCCTTCCCCTACCCCGGATGACGCTGGGCCAATTGTGCGCCGCCCCATGGGTCTCCCGGTCACGTCCATCCGTCTTGACGACATGTTGAGAGAGAGACGGCATTCCCAACACCTCCCGGAGTCTCGACACTCACCCCATCTGAGCTATGGAAGCCGCCCTGCTTCCGAGTCCTCACCCATGGAGGTGAGCAGCACCCCGTACACCACCACGGACCACAGATCTCCTGGTGGCTCCCTATCTAGGCGGTATGACTCCCGTCACCGCTCCGTGAGTGTTACGTCAGCTACTAACACAAAACCATTGTTTTTAGTTCCCATAACGGTGATTGGTTATTCCTTCTCTTCCATTTCTACCGCAATGATAGATTCCGGATCAGCAAGGAACCTTATAGATAGGGAGCTGGTCTCTCAATGGGGGTTGCCCACCGTGCCACTGTCATCTCCGCTACACGTCACCTCACTGGACAATAAACCCCTTGGATCAGGCACCATTACGCACGTCACTCACCCCATCACCGTCACCATTCCCACACTACCGGAGCACCACGAGGAGCTGTCATTCCACATCGTCACGTCACCCCTTCACCGGATCGTCTTGGGATTGCCCTGGCTCAGACTTCACAACCCCACCACCAATTGGAGCACCAAGAGGATCACAGCCTGGTCCACCTCATGCCAGAAGAGCTGCCTGCTGGTGGTTTGTTGTTCCACGTCAGTGGAGAGTCCGGAGCACCCTCCAGCCCAACATTTCACGTGAGTACGCAGATCTCTCCGATGTCTTCTCTTCATTAAAGGCTACATGTCTCCCTCCTCACAGGCCCTGGGACTGCGCCATTGACCTGCTGGAGGGACAACACCCCCCGAAGAGTCGCATTTACCCCCTTTCCATGGCGGAGACTGAGGCCATGGAGAAGTATGTGGCGGAGACCCTGAAACAGGGGTTCATCAGACGCTCTACCTCTCCTGCCTCCACCAGCTTCTTCGTGGCCAAAAAAGATGGAGGACTGAGACCATGCATTGACTACAAGGGGCTGAACGCAGTCACCACCAAGTACCGGTACCCCCTCCCTCTGGTTCTGTCGGCCATCAAGCAGCTACGAGGGGCCCGGTACTTTACCAAGTTGGACCTGAGGAGTGCCTACAACCTGATCCGAATCCGGGAAGGAGACGAGTGGAAGATTGCATTCAGCACTACCTCAGGCCACTATGAATACTGCGTCATGCCCTACGGCCTCGCCAACGCACCTTCTGTGTTCCAGTCCTTCGTCAGTGATGTGTTCCGGGACATGCTGAGTAGACAGGTGGTGGTGTACAACGACGATATCCTGATCTACTCGGCTACGTTCGAGGAGCACGTCAGGGACGTCCGAGTTGTCCTACTCCGCCACCGGGAACACAGCCTGTTGGTGAAGGGGGAGAAATGCGAATTCCACCAACAGGCCATCTCCTTCCTGGGATACCGGATCAGTCCTCAGGGGGTGTTCATGGAAGGAGTGAAGACGGCTGGAGACTTTGACAATTTTTAAGGCCTTCCTCTGACACCACCGGGTATAGAGGTCCTGGATGGCAGGAAGCTTGGTCCCAGTGATGTACTAGGCCTTACGCACTACCCTCTGTAGTGCCTTGCGGTCGGAGGCCGAGCAGTTGCAATACCAGGCAGTGATGCAACCAGTCAGGATGCTCTCGATGGTGTAGCTGTAGAACCTTTTTAGGATCTGAGGACCCATGCCAAATCTTTTCAGTCTTGTTTTGTTGTGCCCTTTTCACGACTGTCTTGGTGTGCTTGGACCATGTTAGTTTGTTGGTGATGTGGACACCATGGAACTTGAAGCTCTCAACCTGCTCCGCTACAGCCCCGTCGATGAGAATGGGGGCGTGCTCGGTCCTCTTCTTTTTCCTGTATTCCACAATCATCTCCTTTGTCTTGATCACGTTAAGGGAGAGGTTGTTGTCCTGGCACCACACGGCCAGGTCTCTGACCTCCTCCCTATAGGCTGTCTCGTCGTTGTCGGAGATCAGGCCTACCACTGTTGTGTCATCTGAAAACTTAATGATGGTGTTGGAGTCATGCCTGGCCATGCAGTCATGGGTGAACAGGGAGTACAGGAGGGGACTGAGCATGCACCTCTGAGGGGCCCCCGTGTTGAGGATCAGCGTGGCGAATGTGTTGTTACCTACCCTTACCACCTGGGGGCGGCCCGTCAGGAAGTCCAGGATCCAGTTGCAGAGGGAGGTGTTTAGTCCCAGGGTCCTTAGCTTAGTGATGAGCTTTGAGGGCACTATGGTGTTGAACGCTGAGCTGTAGTCAATGAATAGCATTCTCACATAGGTGTTCCTTTTGTCCAGGTGTGAAAGGGCAGTGTAGAGGGCAATAGAGATTGCATCATCTGTGGATCTGTTGGGGCGGTATGCAAATTGCAGTGGGTCTAGGGTTTCTGGGATAATTGTGTTGATGTGAGCCATGACCAGCCTTTCAAAGCACTTCATGGCTACAGATGTGAGTGCTACGGTTTGGTAGTCATTTAGGCAGGTTACCTTAGTGTTCTTGGGCACAGGGACTATGGTGGTCTGCTTGAAACATGTTTGTATTACAGACTCAGACAGGGAGAGGTTGAAAATGTCAGTGAAGACACTTGCCAGTTGGTCAGCACATGCTCGGAATACACATCCTGGTAATCCATCTGGCCCTGTGGCCTTGTGAAGGTCTTACTCACATCAGCTACGGAGAGCGTGATCACAGTCGTCCGGAACAGCTGATGCTCTCATGCATGTTTCAGTGTTACTTGCCTCGAAGCGAGCATATAATTAATTTAACTCATTTGGTAGGCTCGTGTCACTGGGCAGCTCGCGGCTGTGCTTCCCTTTGTAGTCTGTAATAGTTTGCAAGCCCTGCCACATCCGACGTGCGTCGGAGCCGGTGTAGTACAATGCCATCTGAAGAATCCCGGAACATATCCCAGTCTGTGCTAGCAAAACAGTCCTGTAGCTTAGTATCTGCTTCATCTGACCACTGTTTTATTGACCGAGTCACTGGTGCTTCCTGCTTCAGTTTTTGCTTGTAAGCAGGAATCAGGAGGATATAATTATGGTCAGATTTGCCAAATGGAGGGCGAGGGAGAGCTTTGCACGCGTCTCTGTGTGTGGAATAAAGGTGGTCTAGAGTTTTTTTCTCTCTGGGTTGCATATTTAACATGCTGGTAGAAATTAGGTAAAATGGATTTAAGTTTCCCTGCATTAAAGTCCCCGGCCACTAGGAGCGCCGCCTCTGGATGAGCGTTTTCCTGTTTGCTTATGGCCTTATACAGCTCATTGAGTGCGGTCTTAGTGCCAGCATCGGTTTGTGGTGGTAAATAGACATCTACGAAGAATATAAATGAAAACTCTCTTGGTAGATAGTGTGGTCTACAGCTTATCATGAGATACTCTACCTCAGGCGAGCAAACCTCGAGACTTCCTTAGATAACGTGCACGAGCTGTTGTTTACAAATATACATAGACCACCACCCCTTGTCTTACCAGAGGCTGCTGTTCTATCCTGCCGATAAAGTGTATAACCTGCCAGCTGTATGTTATTAATGTCTTCGTTCAGCCACGACTCGATGAAACATAAGCTTTTGCAGTTTTTAATGTCCCGTTGGTAGGATATAAGTGCTTGTAGTTCGTCCACTTTATTATCAAGCGATTGTAAATTGGCCAATAGTATCTATGGCAAAGGCAGATTAGCCACTCGTCGCCGGCTCCTTACCAGGCACCCCGATCTTCTTCCGCGATATCTCCTTTTCTTTCTACTGCGAATGACTGGGATGCGGGCCCTGTTGGGTGTCTGGAGCAAATCCCTCTCGTCCAACTCATTAAAGAAAGATTATTCATCCAGTTCAAGGTTAGTAATCGCTGTTCTGATGTCCAGAAGCCCTTTTCGGTCATAAGAGATGGTAGCAGCAACATTATGTACAAAATAAGTTACAAACAATGCGAAAAAACACTGCAGCAATCACCTCCGGCGCCATTGTAAATACAGTGTATATTATTAGCCTAAATTATGACTATCCAATCTACTCATCACATTAGGAATAGTAGGCTATCTTACATAAGTTTACAAATGCGATAATGGATGCTTTATTATAAAGGTGCTTAGTGAAAATTAGCTTCCCTAAACTTCAAACTCACGCACCACCTATGCGCTAGTATACACTAAAACATAATGCAGTGCATATGGGATTCCACTTCGCTTTGAAGCAGTAGCGTTGCTGGTTCGGTCAAGGGGTTATCGGAGGGTCTAATTAGCCCCTACACCCTCCATAATTTTCACACCCCCAACTTTGGGAAACTTGTGCATATGGCAGAGGCAAGCGTGAATGCGCAAATGGATGGGCGAGGGGAAGGGGTGATATGGGATTCAGCCAGAGACATAGCTATGAAATTCCCAGAACAAGCTAGCTAACGCAATGGTGGTCTTGTCACTCAAGCGTCAACAGCTGTCATTACTTTCATTTACATCAATTATTGTTTTCTTTCCCCCAGCTCCTCAGCCCATTCTCTCTTGGGTCTCAGAGCAGCAAACTCCCCCTGAGCAACAGCACTGTGAGCAGGAGTGGAGTCCCGGTCTGGGGCAGAGGGACCCAGAGCCCACACAGATTAAAGAGGAACAGAGTGAACTCAGGACCCATCAGGAGGAAGAGCAGATTCAAGGGCCAGAGGCTGATACCAAAGAAGACTCCATATCTATTCCTACCTGTGTGAAAAGTGACTGTGATCAGGAGCCACCTCAGCCCACACATCTTCCCCAAACTGTGGAGAACAGAGAGAGGGACTCTCTACTGACTAACACAACTGGACAGATCAAAACAGAACCTGATGGAGAGGGCTATGGAGTATCACTATCAGAACCAACCAGTGACTTCCCTCAGTCTCAGTCCCTCTCTGAAATAAATCCAGACTGTTCTAGAACACAGAGGGAGAACACTGAAAGTGTTCCTGATGTTCCGAGAGATCTAGAAAGGAGACCAGAGGAGGACACACAGACACACTCATGTACTCAGTGTGGTGCCGTGTTCTGTGCGCTATCCCAACTGGAGGCACACATGCTAGCCCACACAGTACCACACAGTGGTGACACTAGTCACAGGCAAATCCTCTGCACAGTCTGTTGGAAGTCATTCACCTCTACCAGTTACCTCAAGGTCCACCTCCGTTCTCACACTAATGAGAAGCCATTCCACTGTGGTGTGTGTGGCAAGAGTTTCAGCTACTCAGGGAGGTTCAGGGAGCACCAACGCATCCACACAGGAGAGAGACCGTACCGCTGCCACGTGTGTGGTAAACGCTTCAACCGGTCTGCCCATCTGAAAACCCACCTGAGGGTCCACACAGGGGAGAAACCCTACTGTTGTCCTGTCTGCGGGAAAGGGTTCAGTCAGTCCAGCCAGATCAAGGGACACCTCAGAACTCACACCCGAGGAAGGTAGAAGATGCCTTGGAGTGGAAAGAGCCCATGAGGAGATAGAGCCTTCTGTTCTCAAAGTACCCCCTTCTCTTCACTTCTACTCATTCTACATATAATTGTAACATGAGAGGACTATAGAATGCGTAATGTTTTGCAGACTGAGGCACCTCATGTCTGCTGTGATTTGAGAGAGTTGCTTAATACATTGCTATGAAAATACTTGACCCTCATGTATCACTAGGTTACATTAACTATGCTAGAGAGAAATTAAATGTTAATTTTGGTTAGATAAAAAAAATATATATATATTCTTGATGATTTTCAATAGGAGCTGGTTGTTCGCCTTGCAAATAAACCAACTCTGTCATATTGATTAAGAATGTTTGGGAACATTTATTTCTGAATGTCTGTTTCTGAAGAAATAAACAACTTTAGCTAGAGTGATCAGTGGGACTATTGTTACAGACAACCTATTCCCACCAATGTTGTTTTAAAACAATGTTTGAACACTAGATGGTATACTTGAATTAGGTATCCTCCACCAAAGAGTTACAATGTTCAATATTATTGCCCTCACAGATCTTGCCAAGCAACATAGCTTAAAGTATACTTCTTATAAGCTTCCCAGTAAAGGATTAAAAACAATCAAGCAACCCAGAAAAGTGCTAGAAATAGCCCATATTAACATATGTAGCTTAAGAAATAAGGAAATTAAGTCAATAACATGCTTGTAACAGATGAAATTCATATTCTCACCATCTCTGAAACGCACATAGATAATACCTTTGATGATACAGTGGTAGCAATACATGGTTATAACATCTACCGAAAAGACAGAAATGCCAACGGGGGCGGTGTTGCGGTCTATATTCAGAGCCACATTCCTGTAAAGCTTAGAGAGGATCTCATGTTAAATACTGTTGAAGTAATATGGCTATAGGTTCATCTGCCTCACCTAAAGCCCATTCTTGTGGGAAGCTGCTATAGACCAAGTGCTAACAGTCAGTATCTGGATAATATGTTTGAAATGCTTGATAATGTATGTGATATCAACAGAGACATATATTTTCTGAGTGATTTAAATATTGATTGGCTTTCATCAAGCTGCCCACTCAAAAAAAAACGTCAAACTGTAACTAGTGTCTGCAACCTGGTTCAGGTTATCAGTCAACCTACCAGGGGAGTTACAAACAGCACAGGAATGAAATCATCAACATGTATCGATCACATCTTTACTATTGCTGCAGAAATTTGCTTTAAAGCAGTATCCAAATCCATCGGATGTAGTGATCACAATATAGTAGCCATATCTAGGAAAACCAAAGTTCCAAAGTCTGGGCCTAATATAGTATAAGAGGTCATACAATAAGTTCTATAGTGATTCCTATGTTGTTGATGTAAATAATATTTGTTGGTCTGTGGTGTGTAATGAGGAGCAACCAGACGCAGCACTTGACACATTTATGAAATTGCTTATTCTAGTTACTAATAAGCATGCACCCATTAAGAAGATGACTGTAAAAACGGTTAAATCCCCGTGGATTGATGAGGAATTGAAAAATTGTATGGTTGAGAGGGATGAGGCAAACGGAATGGCAAATAAGTCTGGCTGCACAACCGATTGGCAAACGTACAGCAAATTGAGAAATCATGTGACTGCTGAAAAAAAAGAAGAAGAAACTACACTATGAAACAAAGCTAAATGACATAAAGAATGATAGTAAAAAGCTTTGGAGCACCTTAAATGAAATTTTGGGCAAAAAGGCAAACTCAGCTCCATCATTCATTGAATCAGGTGCCTCATTCATCACAAAACCCACTGATATTAGCAATTACTTTAATGACTTTTTCATTGGCAAGATTAGCAAATTTAGGCATGACATGCCATCAACAAATGCTGACACGACACATCAAGTATAACTGATCAAATTATGAAAGAGAAGCACTGTAATTATGAATTCCGTAAAGTGAGTGTGGAAGAAGTGAACATATTATTGTTGTCTATCAACAATGACAAGCCACCGGGGTCTGACAACTTGGATGGAAAATTACTGAGGATAATAGCGGATGATATTGCCACTCCTATTTGCCATATCTTGAATTTAAGCCTACTAAAAAGTGTGTTCCCTCAGGCGTGGAGGAAAGCAAATGTAATTCCACTACGCAAGAATAATTCATTGGACACTGTGTTAACAAACCTCCAAACGAGCTTCAATGCCATACAACACTCCTTCAGTAGCCTCCAACTGCTCTTAAACACTAGTAAAACTAAATGCATGCTTTTCAATCGAACGCTGCTGGCACCCGCCCACCCGACTAGAATCACCACTCTTGACGGGTCTGACCTAGAGTATGTGGACAACTACAAATACCTAGGTGTCTGGTTAGATTGTAAACTCTCCTTCCAGACTCACATAAATAATCTCCAATCCAAAGTTAAATCTAGAATCGGCTTCCTATTTCGCAACAAAGCCTCCTTCACTCATGCTGCCAAACATGCCCTCGTAAAACTGACTATCCTACCGATCCTTGACTTCGGCGATGTCATTTACAAAATAGCCTCCAACACTCTACTCAGCAAATTGGATGTAGTCTATCACAGTGCCATCCGTTTTGTCTCCAAAGCCCCATACGCTACCCACCACTGTGACCTGTACGCTCTTGTTGGCTGGTCCTCACTACATGTTCGTCGTCAAACCCACTGGCTCCAGGCCATCTATAAATCACTGCTAGGCAAATCCCCGCCTTATCTTAGCTCATTGGTCACCATAGCAGCACCCACCCGTAGTCTGCGCTCCAGCAGGTATATCTCACTGGTCATTCCCAAAGCCAACACCTCCTTTGGCCGCCATTCCTTCCAGTTCTCTGCTGCCAATGACTGGAACGAATTGCAAAAATCTCTGAAGCTGGAGACTCTTATCTCCCTCACTAACTTTAAGCATCAGTTGTCAGAGCACCTTACCGATCACTGCACCTGTACACAGCCCATCTGAAATTAGCCCACCCAACTACCTCATCCCTATATTGTTATTTATTTTGCTCTTTTGCACCCCAGTATCTCTATTTGCACATAATCTCTTGCACATCTAGCATTCCAGTGTTAATACTATTGTAATTATTTTGCACTATAGCCTATTTATTGCCTTACCTCCATAACTTGCTACATTTGCACACACTGTATATATATTTTCTGTTGTATTTTTGACTTTGTTTTGTTTTACCCCATATGTAACTCTGTGTTGTTGTTTTTATCGCACTGCTTTGCTTTATCTTGGCCAGGTCGCAGTTGTAAATGAGAACTTGTTCTCAACTGGCTTACCTGGTTAAATAAAGGTGAAATAAATAAATAAAATTAAAAAATGTATTGGGTAAAGTGTTATGAAATGTACTGTCATGTAATATTTTAAATTGTATATAACTGCCTTAATGTTGCTGGACCCCAGGAAGAGTAGCTGCGCCTTGGCTAATGGGGATCATCAATAAATACAAATACCACCATACCCCATTCAAAGGCACTTCAATATTTTGTCTTGCCCATTCACCCTCTGAATGGCACAAATACTCAATCCATGTCTCAGTTGTCTCAAGGCTCAATTGTCTCTTTAACCTGTCTCCTCCCCTTCATCTACACTGATTGAAGTGGATTTAACAAGTGACATTAATAAGGGATCATAGCGTTCACCTGGATTCACCTGGTCAGTCTATGTCATTGAAAGAGCAGGTGTCCTTAATGTTTTGTACACTCAGTGTAGGTGGATCAAATACTGAAATGCTAAGATGATTGGAAAATGAACATGTTGCTTTCGGACCCTGTCGTTATTAGGTCCTGTTTAGAGGAGAAAATACAAGTCACTCCAAGGTTATAAAAAAATGTGTAAAGTGGTTGTCCCACTGGCTATCATAAGGTGAATGCACCAATTTGTAAGTCGCTCTGGATAAGAGCGTCTGCTAAATGACGTAAATGTTATGACTGTTACATTGACTGCAGTACACTTGATGGCTGGCAGGTAGAGTAAGTGCATCTGTTTAGGTTAGACTGTAATCAGTGTCAGCAAAATGTTTGAAGTTGCATGGATGAGGTAATGGTCAGTACTCCATTGTTATCAAAACATTCCTATTGATAAGATTAATCAATTTTAATCATTTTCAATCAACACCACTTCTCGACTGCCTCATTATACTGCAAAGCATAATTGTGACAATGAGTGCTTCACTGATTGTATTCAGAGAGAGAAACTCCTCAGGAATGGGTGTGAGTTCCCTGTGTTTCTGTAGACACACCATTACCAATCAAGTAGTCCTATTAACCGCCACATATCTACTGTGTGTGTGTGTCCGTCCTATCAGTAACCACAAAAAAGGAAATCAATCCGTCCCATTCTTCCTGTGTGATAGTGTCTTCCCAGTTGGCTCAGAGACCAGTGTGTCCTATCCAAAGTCAGAGACAAACAATCCTTTAGAATCAATCAATTCAGATAAAATGTGCTTCCGCTCCGACTGTAACTGTTAGAGGGTTTTGATAACAATTCTCTTTCACTCCCTTTCTCTTTCATGAGGTAACCTTTCCAATACCGGTCATTTACTGTCATTATTTCATTACGCAATATTTTTATGCAATTGTCAAACACCCATTTACACCCATACCCCCAAGAAACGCTAACTCCCCTGCTAACCTCTAACCATTAACAGGGGAGGTTAGCATGAATTGGGGGTATGCTCTTTGATTCCCTTTAACTTTCTCACTCATCATAATTCATGATTCATTCAGGATTATCCGTAATCATGGTAGCAAGTGTTTAGAAATATATTATATTCTTATTTACAATAAAATGGACTCCAAAATTACACAACACATGATTTCCCATTAATTTCTATTGGGCAAGAAATAATCTGAAACACAACCAAAACGAACTGCAAATGCATCCAAGTTTGTAGAGTCACAAGCTTGATGTAGTCATTGCGTGCTAGGAATATGGGACCAAATACTACACTTTTGACTACTTTATTTATAAGAATCTTTAGGGTTGTTCATTTTTACCCCTACCTTTGAGAAAATAAAGTATTACTTGTTAAACAACATCTCTTTCTCTGAACAATTGTATTAGTATAAACTAATATAATCGCCCCCCCCTTTTTTGTTGTTGCATACAATAATCAGTATTTGAATTATTTATTTTATACAGTCATTATTGCTCATGTTTATCAAGGGTGTCAATAATTTCAGACCCCACTGTAGGTCATTGTCAGAGTAAATATAATTTTACTTCTGGGTAACTGAGATTAGGTAAACAGTGATTGGGGTTTCTTGGTGGATGAGAGAAACTTGACTTGAATGACCCACTAAAGGTAATTCCACAGACATTTACATAGAATCAATTGTGAGAGTACATTTAATTGTCACAAACATTTACATATAGTAAATTGTCACAGTAGTAGTTAAGTGCTTGTTGGCGTCAATCTTTTTTTTTCACACAAGAAAATACATAACAGGGAAAATGAAAAGCGCATGTGCAGGAAAGGTAGGACAACTCAGAGAGGCTTGTAAGACACATTACCCTTTCAAATGAAATTGGAATGATTATTTACACAAATAAATTATTTACAAGCCCATCAGAACTTTCTTGACACAGCAGGCTATCACACAAGAATCAATCAGTATCTAAAATATGCAGACAATTAAGGGGCAATCTGCAGTTGCTAGGTCCATTTTTGGACTCTTTCATGATGTACAGTGGGGAAAAAAAGTATTTAGTCAGCCACCAATTGTGCAAGTTCTCCCACTTAAAAAGATGAGAGAGGCCTGTAATTTTCATCATAGGTACACGTCAACTATGACAGACAAATTGAGATTTTTTTTCTCCAGAAAATGACATTGTAGGATTTTTAATGAATTTATTTGCAAATTATGGTGGAAAATAAGTATTTGGTCACCTACAAACAAGCAAGATTTCTGGCTCTCACAGACCTGTAACTTCTTCTTTAAGAGGCTCCTCTGTCCTCCACTCGTTACCTGTATTAATGGAACCTGTTTGAACTTGTTATCAGTATAAATATCACCTGTCCACAACCTCAAACAGTCACACTCCAAACTCCACTATGGCCAAGACCAAAGAGCTGTCAAAGGACACCAGAAACAAAATTGTAGACCTGCACCAGGCTGGGAAGACTGAATCTGCAATAGGTAAGCAGCTTGGTTTGAAGAAATCAACTGTGGGAGCAATTATTAGGAAATGGAAGACATACAAGACCACTGATAATCTCCCTCGATCTGGGGCTCCACGCAAGTTCTCACCCCGTGGGGTCAAAATGATCACAAGAACGGTGAGCAAAAATCCCAGAACCACACGGGGGGACCTAGTGAATGACCTGCAGAGAGCTGGGACCAAAGGAACAAAGCCTACCATCAGAAACACACTACGCCGCCAGGGACTCAAATCCTGCAGTGCAAGACGTGTCCCCCTGCTTAAGCCAGTACATGTCCAGGCCCGTCTGAAGTTTGCTAGAGTGCATTTGGATGATCCAGAAGAGGATTGGGATAATGTCATATGGTCAGATGAAACCAAAATAGAACTTTTTGATAAAAACTCAACTCGTCGTGTTTGGAGGACAAAGAATGCTGCGTTGCATCCAAAGAACACCATACCTACTGTGAAGCATGGGGGTGGAAACATCATGCTTTGGGGCTGTTTTTCTGCAAAGGGACCAGGACGACTGATCCGTGTAAAGGAAAGAATGAATGGGGCCATGTGTCGTGAGATTTTGAGTGAAAACCTCCTTCCATCAGCAAGGGCATTGAAGATGAAACGTGGCTGGGTCTTTGAGCATGACAATGATCCCAAACACACCGCCCGGGCAACGAAGGAGTGGCTTCGTAAGAAGCATTTCAAGGTCCTGGAGTGGCCTAGCCAGTCTCCAGATCTCAACCCCATAGTAAATCTTTGGAGGGAGTTGAAAGTCCGTGTTGCCCAGCGACAGCCCCAAAACATCACTGCTCTAGAGGAGATCTGCATGGAGGAATGGGCCAAAGTACCAGCAACAGTGTGTGAAAACCTTGTGAAAACCTTGTGAAGACTTACAGAAAACGTTTGACCTGTGTCATTGCCAACAAAGGGTATATAACAAAGTATTGAGAAACTTTTGTTATTGACCAAATACTTATTTTTCACCATAATTTGCAAATAAATTCATTAAAAATCCTACAATGTGATTTTCTGGATATTTTTTTCTCATTTTGTCTGTCATAGTTGACGTGTACCTATGATGAAAATTACAGGCCTCTCATCTTTTTAAGTGGGAGAACTTGCACAATTGGTGGCTGACTAAATACTTTTTTTCCCCACTGTAACCTTTCCAATACTGCAAACCGATTGAAGTTGCATGGATGAGGTTATGGTCAGTACTGCATTGTTATCCAAACATCTATTCAGAGAGAGAAACTCCTCAGGAGTGTGTGTGATTTCCCTGTGTTTCTGTAGACACACCATTAGCAATGAAGAGTCCTGTTAACCACCACATATCTACAGTGTGTGTCCTATCAGTAACCAGATATCTACAGATAGATTCAGCAGCTGCCAAAGAAGAAAATCAATCCGTCCCATTCTTCCTGTGTCTTCCCAGTCAGCTCAGAGACTTCAGTGTGTCCTATCCAATGTCAGAGACAAACAATCCTTAAGAATCAATCAATTCAGATAACATGTGCTTCCACCTCGACTGTAACTGTTAGAGGGTTTTGATAACAATTCTCTTTCACTCCATTTCTCTTTCATGAAGTAACCTTTCCAATACTGGTCATTTGCTGTAATTATTCCTTCACCCTATATTTTTCTGCAATTGTCAAACACTCATTTACAAAGTATTTGTTGTTGTTTTGTCTCTTTCAGAACACTAAAGTCAAGTTCAATAGTTTGACAGGCAGTGTTTCCTAAAGCTGACAAGGCAAAGGGGAAATTAAATAATAGGTATTAATCAGAAACAATGTATTTATTAGTGGGTTTCGATCTACTGGGTTTCATCATTGAAATATATGCATTTAAATGCTTTGTCATTTAATCTGTATGAGCTCAAAGTCAGTGTGGAGGTCAGGCGAGGCCTACCTGATTGTCCTCTTTCCAATGTTAAACACTTAAACCAATGGTCTTGATGACTGCTTGATGTAGGTGAGGCCATACATCTGAAACTGACATTTACATAGGCCAGTTTTCAGAGTAAATACAGAAAATAGGTAAACAGTGATTGGGGTTTCTTGGTGGATGACCGAAACTTGACTTGAACATCCCACTACAGGTAATTCCACAGACATTTACATAGAAACAATTTTCCGAATGGTAATTTGTTGTAGTGGTGGGTAGTAGTTAGGCCTTGTAGTAGTTGTAGTAGTACACAAGAAAATACAAAACAATATGATCAAAGTTAGACGAAAAGAGCATGTGCAGTGATACTGATGATTTGTCCCACAGATTGTTTGTTTACATAGCAGGTTAGGATAACTAACGTGGCAGTTTAGGATAATTAATGTGGCAGGTTAGGTGAATTAGCGTGGCAGGTTAGGATAATCAAATCAAGTAGCAGTAAAATAACAGTAGCGAGGCTATATACAGGGGGTACCGGTACAGAGTCAATGTGCAGGGGCACAGGTTAGTTGAGGTAATATGTCCATGTAGGTAGAGTTAAAGTGACTATGCATAGATAATAAACAGAGAGTAGCAGCAGCGTAAAAGAGGGGGTGGGGGGGAACAATGTAAATAGTCTGGGTAGCCATTTGATTAACTGTTCAGGAGTCTTATGGCTTGGGGGTAGAAGCTGTTAAGAAGCCTTTTGGACCTAGACTTGGCGCTCCTGTACCGCTTGCCGTGCGGTAGCAGAGAGAACAGTCTATGACTAGGGTGGCTGGAGTCTTTGACAATTTTAAGGGTCTTCCTCTGACAACGCCTGGTATAGAGGTCCTGGATGGCAGGAAGCTTGGCCCCAGTGATGTACTGGGCTGTACACACTTCCCTCTTTATTGCCATGCGGTCAGAGGCCGAGCAGTTGCCATACCAGGCGGTGATGCAACCAGTCATGATGCTCTCGATGGTGGAGCTGTATAACTTTTTGAGGATCTGAGGACCCATGCCAAATCTTTTCAGTCTCCTGAGGGAGAATAGGCTTTGTCGTGCCCTCTTCATGTCTGTCTTGGTGTGTTTGGACCATGATAGTTTGTTGGTGATGTGGACACCAAGGAACTTGAAGCTCTCAACCTGCTCCACTACAGCCCTGTCGATGAGAATGGGGGCGTGCTCAATCCTCTTTTTCCTGTAGTCCACAATCATCTCATTTGTCTTGATCACGTTGAGGGAGAGGTTGTTATCCTGGCACCACACGGCCAGGTTTCTGACCTCCTCCCTATAGACTGTCTCATCGTTGTCGGTGATCAGGCCTACCACTGTTGTGTCGTCGGCAAACTTAATGATGGTGTTGGAGTTGTGTCTGGCCATGCAGTCATGGGTGAACAGGGAGTACAGGAGAGGACTGAGCACGCACCCCTGAGGGGCCCCCGTGTTGAGGATCAGCGTGGCAGATGTGTTGTTACCTACCCTTAATGGCGGCCTCCTTTGGCCGCCATTCCTTCCAGTTCTCTGCTGCCAATAACTGGAACGAACTGCAAAAATCTCTGAAGCTGGAGACTTATCTCCCTCACTAACTTTAAGCATCAGTTGTCAGAGCAGCTTAATGATCCCTGCACCTGTACACAGCCATTCTGAAATTAGCCCACCCAACTACCTCATCCCCATATTGTTATTTATTTTGCTCATTTGCACCCCAGTATCTCTATTTGCACATCTATCATTCCAGTGTTAATATGAAATTGTAACTATTTTGCACTATTGCCTATTTATTGCCTTTCCTCCATAATTTACTACATTCGCACACACTGTATATATATTTTCTGTTGTATTTTTGACTTTATGTTTTGTTTACCCCATATGTAACTCTGTGTTGTTGTTTTTATCGCACTGCTTTGCTTTATCTTGGCCAGGTCTCAGTTGTAAATGAGAACTTGTTCTCAACTGGCTTACCTGGTTAAATAAAGGTGAAATAAAATAAATTAAGTAAAATAATGAGGTTAAGGTTAGGAAAAGGGTTAGCTACAAATCTAGTTGTCAAAAACTGTTGTCCCCGACTACTCCATTTAGCCACAATGGTGGAAACATAAAACCATCTGTGGTGACAAATCGTCAGTATCATAACACAGGAAAGGTAGAAACCCCCAAAAGATGTGTAAGACACCTCCCCCTTTCAAATGAAATCGGAATGATTATTTACACAAATAAATTATTTAGCCTCCTGTAGCTCAGTTGGTAGAGCATGGCGCTTGCAACGCCAGGGTTGTGGGTTCGATTCCCATGAGGGGCCAGTATGAAAAATGTATGCACTCACTAACTGTGAGTCGCTCTGGATAAGAGCGTCTGCTAAATGACTAAAATGTAAATTTACAAGCCCATCAGAACTTTCTCGACACAACAGGCTATTACATAATAATTAATCAGTATGTTAAGAATGCAGACACTAATTTCTTATCTCATTTCTAGTTATCTATGTGGTTCTCTCAACTTTAGGCTATCTATCATATTAGCCCATGGTTGAACATACACTGAAGCTACCTCACAGTGCAGAAAAATATACATTTCACCACGCCTGAACTATCTGAAAAAAAGTAGTAGACTGGCTGTAACATCCAATTAGCGGTGTGGTGTTTGTTGCTGCCCACTCAGTTTTAGGTAGTAGGCCTAGTCTAGGCTAAATGTAAACTCGTCCCAGGCTAATTGCGAGTAGGAGGAAGTGTCTGGTGAACGAGATTGCGGTACAAATATTTCCAGGCCTACCTGTCTTTTGTGTGTTACAAAACATTTGCCTAGGTGTGTCTCACGTGAGTACGGTGTTATTGATCATACACTTTCTTCCTTAATGCATGTCGTCCTTGTGCTGTGAACATGTCTTGCCTTTTTTTTCCTGACAATTGTTTGTCTTTTCTGTATCCGCAGCAGCATGCCGTACTGCCAGCACATGACGAGAGAACTTCTACAAGGTAGCCTAACTGATAATGAAAGAATTTAAGAGGGAAACTGATTTGATATTACTTTGTATCAGTTTACGCTTTAGTTTCCCGGAGTCTACTCCCAAACATGGCATCAAGTTCCGCTGCGGGATAAGACGGTCACGTGGGCAGGAATCACATGCTGGGATATTTACTCGGGGCGGGACCTGCGCGGGTAAAGTCCTATTTTAGCCAATCACAGCCCCTGCGGTGTGACATACGGTTCCCATTCAGCCAATCACAGGCCCCTCCTACAACAAAAAATCTGGCTGTATAAAGTGGTGCGTCCACTCGATATAAATGCATTGGTTGACACACAACAGTAGGGACCTTCATACTTCTACTGCATATTGACAAAACATTAAGTAAGTATTTCTCTAGATCTTACGTTGTTTGTGCAGTATTAGGCCTTTCTTTTTACGCCTGCTACGTTAGGTAAGTCTACTTTGGTTATGGACTTTACCCCTGGCATTTGCTCTTCGTTTGAATGGTTATTAATTTACAATTGTAGCGCTTAGTTTCTTACGTTTTTGTTGCCTGCTATTACCAAACAGTCCATCGACTACCTTCGTGGATATCAACATTACTTGATATAATTGGGAAAAGTATAGCAGTAAAACGTTCCATATAACGTTCTATATATATTTTTTTTAACTTGAGTCGGGTCCTTTGTGTAACGCTAGAGGGCTTTGTTTTGTTCTCACGAAGGGAACATTGTGTTCAAATGTGTCAGTCTCGACTGTTATCGTTTTATAGGTTGCTATATATATATTATAGCGAACCTTTTTAGATTTTTGGAAATGGTGATGTGGGAGATTCGATTTCCTTTTCGATTTCCTCTTGGGCTTTGTCCAAGTTCAGAGAATGATTCAGCGGCTTTGGATCCGCCCGCATCTTGTGATCAGGATGAAGTCAAACTAGGAAAAACAGGAGTGATGCAACCAACCAAGTCCCACTTTGCGCAGACTCGGTTTCAGTGTTTGCATACACGGCATTCTAGCTAAGTAACGTTAACGTCAGTTCAGAGGGCTGCAGTATACCATTTGCATAGACTTCAATTAAGGAAATTAGCTAGTTGTTTTAATGAGTTGTTATGACTTCTGACTAACAGTCTTTATGCTCAACTCTTCCTCGCAGTCTATAGATCTTGTTTTTCCTTTTCTGTTGGAAATAAACACAACACACACTTAACATGTCAGTCAACCAAGCGGACTTTGGCAATAATCTGAGGGCAATGACGATCTATATATACATGTAGCTTCTTCACACTGAAATACAAGGCTGACAGTTCTTCTCTCCCTTCACAGCTGTTCGGCCATGACGTCACTGTCCTTGGCAGTGTTTGTGCTCTGTGTGAGTGCTGTGTGTGCGGCTCCTAGGTTTGACTCTCAGTTGGAGGACCATTGGCACCTGTGGAAAAACTGGCACAGCAAGAACTACCATGAGGTGGGTGTTATTGAAGCACAAGTAGGGCACCATATCACATCATAATAGCGACTCAAGGTCTTAATGAATGGCTCAAATTCATTATTTGGTGCATTGACAACTGTACATTTCATGTAGGCCTGTATTATTCATTATTGCAAAATGTAGTGACTTATTTTTTCCCTGGATTGTGTTCGTAGTTCTGGGACAGTATGATTGTATGTCATTCTCTGACCAAGTACACTAATTTCACAGAGAGAGGAGGGCTGGAGAAGGATGGTTTGGGAGAAAAACCTAAAGAAGATTGAGATGCACAACCTGGAACACACCATGGGAAAACACTCCTACCGTCTGGGCATGAACCACTTCGGTGACATGGTAAGAAGAAGCTCCTTGCTGAGACATTTTACTGTGGAGCAGGAGGTACATTTAAGTAGCCTTGTGTTTGCTGTAGCTGAATCTTTTTGCTATCATGCCATGACAGCAAAGTGTCAGCGTTGACAATGAAAGCAGACAGAACGTATTCAGATGGGTTAGGTTTCTTCCACTAGCAGGTTCTAAAGAAACAGAAACAGAATAGTGATCCTGAGAAGGGAACTGAAACTTACTGATCTTTATGGTTCAGTGCATAATTTTAAAAAAATGGTGTGTGTGTCCTTAGACATTGACAACCCCTCAATGTTCCATTCAGATAGTAACTTTAAAAACCCCGGAACACATCTGACCAGGAAAGACCCACATTTCCCCCTGTGTAGCTCAGTTGGTAGAGCATGGCGCTTGCAACGCCAGGGTTGTGGGTTCGATTCCCACGGGGGGCCAGTATGAAAAATGTATGCACTCACTAACTGCAAGTCGCTCTGGATAAGAGCATCTGCTAAATGACTAAAATGTAAAATTTCATTTTTGATTCCTTCCTTCCTAGACCAATGAAGAGTTCCGGCAGACGATGAACGGCTACAAGCAGACGACTGAGAGGAAGTTCAAGGGCTCTCTGTTCATGGAACCCAACTACCTGCAGGCACCTAAAGCTGTTGATTGGAGGGAGAAGGGCTACGTCACTCCCGTCAAGGACCAGGTGAGACCTCAATCACCCATGAGCCATGACTCATTCATAACCATACACAGCTGTGTCACTGAACAAAATAAGACTTTCTGAGGTTTTACTTCCAGAGAACTCTGCCTCTTGTTTGTCCGTTAACCCATTCCAAGTTGCCACAAGTTGTGTACACAGGATATTTGTAGTTGCAGTAAATGCATTGCTTACACCCCTACTTCGCTATTACTTAATTATTGCTGCTTTCTTTGATGTGAATAGCTAGCAGATGTATAACAATCTCTGCCTCCCTCCCTCAGGGCTCATGTGGGTCTTGCTGGGCGTTCAGCTGCACCGGGGCCATGGAGGGCCAGCAGTTCAGGAAGACAGGGAAGCTGGTGTCTCTGAGTGAACAGAACCTGGTGGACTGCTCCAGACCGGAGGGCAATGAGGGCTGTAACGGTGGCCTCATGGACCAGGCCTTCCAGTACATCCAGGACAATGCCGGCCTGGACACAGAGGAGTCCTACCCCTACGTCGGCAATGTAAGACCCATTTCTGTTATTTTAGCCTGGTATCAGATCTGTTTTAAGCTGTATAACCAACTCTTATGGTAGTAGTCATGTTTGGCATGACAATAGGAGTCGGCGAGATGGGGCCATAAACTCTGTTTTAGAAATCTGGATTTGTTGTTGAGTGAGGTGCTGACTGAGAATTCCATGTTGGGAAAAGTAAATGAAGGTTTCCACTCTTTTTTGTAATGGGATTTAGGCTATTTCAACCAGAATGACTGCATTGCTTGATTCAAAAACTAATAATGACTATTGATCCTCTATTTCCCCAGGATGAGGACCCTTGCCACTACAAGCCAGAGTTCAGTGCTGCCAACGACACTGGCTTCGTGGACATCCCCAGTGGCAAGGAGCATGCTATGATGAAAGCTGTGGCTGCAGTCGGTCCTGTCTCTGTTGCCATCGATGCCGGCCATGAGTCCTTCCAGTTCTATGAGTCTGGTGAGTAGCAAAAAAGCGACGCTATATATATGTGTGTGTGTGTGTGTGTTACATCCAACTTCCTCAACTTTATTTAGATTCCCTACCTCGTATTTTTGAGTAGCAGTGAGCTTCACTGGTCCACTGTCCGGTTCACACTGTAGCTAATGCATAGCTCTGTCTTTCAAAACCATCAAGTAAAGTGTTACCAAAGTTTTGTAGTTTTGCCAACTAGCATATTTCGCATTGAGATCAGATGGTTGTACATCCATACGCTGAGGTAAACTCATTTTAGCCCCTCTAATGTAACTATGTCCTCTCCCTCTAGGGATCTACTATGAGAAGGAGTGCAGCAGTGAGGAGTTGGACCATGGCGTTCTAGTGGTGGGATACGGTTTCGAAGGAGAGGATGTGGATGGCAAGAAATACTGGATCGTCAAGAACAGGTACAGAGGTTCATTGCCTTTATTTGAATACAGTGTTGGTCTGATACTATGGTCTATAAGTCATTCATTTCTCTAAAGCGACAGTAAATCTAATGATCATTTCCTACTAACTCCAACAGAGAAGCTAACAGATTGTTTGTCTTTTCCTCAGCTGGAGCGAGAAGTGGGGAGACAAAGGCTACATCTACATGGCCAAAGACAGGAAGAACCACTGTGGTATCGCCACGGCAGCCAGCTACCCACTGGTGTAGTGTTTTTAGAACCAGGAGGTGTTCTAGAGTTTTATAAATGTTCAGAAAGGGCCATGATGACTACAGCGCTGCCTTATTAAGTCTGTGAAAGGCACTAGTGAAACCTTCTGCATGGGTTTTAAAGAAACACAGTTTTAGGGAATCTATGAAATTCTACCCATTTTTGTTTTATACTTGATTGTGTGTGTAATACACATATATATATATATATATAGTTAGTTATAGTTGAGTCAAGTAAATGTTACAGGTGTAACCTCTGTGTACATTCCTAGTTTACTGCTTTTACACCTGTTCTGTAAAAATGTTGTACATACATATGAGCAAAATAAACCTCTTTTTAAAATGGATTTGTTGTTGAGGTACTAATCAACTTTACATGGCAAACTACAACATTGGTAATGGTCGGCTAATCCCATCCTAATTGTAAAGAAACTACCAATAGAATGTCAATGGTGTTTTTGTGCGCTTAGGTCAATGATGTCACTGTTTGAGTTAGTCCTAGTCATTTAACTTGGTTTACTGCACTGCACACAGCCATTTTTGTCAGTATTATAAGCCATATTTCCCCCACCCCTTGTGAACACACACAACCCCCCCACTGAAAACAGTTTGTATTCCAGATCAGGAAAAACCTTGAATGAAGGTATATATTGACAGTTAACATTTTATACCTACAGTACAGCAGGAGTTAGTGTGTACCTCTATAAGCTGTTTGCTTGTGTGTGTGTGTCTCAGAGCAGATAAGCTGAACAGGACCTCTGAACAGCCTCTCCCTTTAGAGGAGAAAGTCCTCGTGGCTCAGATAAGACCAGCTCTAGCCTGGTGGGTTCCAAAATAACTAACTGGTTAAAACTCTGGCTACAGACACAGTAACCTTTGTGTCATAGGAAAAGAACACTGTCCAATCACGTCAGAGGGATTGTGGCTTGATGACTGGTAGTTGTTTGTTAGACATTTGTGGGTACTGTATTTGGTATGTGTAGCTTGGTCCCAATTTAAAGGGAATGCACTGTCATCCTATTTCCCAGATAAAATTGACTTAGTTACCAAAAATAGAAGGAGAAAACTAACCCTATTTCTCATCTGTGACTATCAGTGAGGCTGTATGCTTGGATTAGTGGGGGGGGGGACAATATAAGCAAACAAGAAAATGCTCGTCCAGAAGCGGTGCTCCTAGTGGCCGGTGATTTTAATGCAGGAAAACTGTAATCCGTTTAACCTCATTTCTACCAGCATGTCACCTGTGAAACTAGAGGTGAAAAAACTATCACCTTTACTCCAAACACAGAAATGCATGCACATCTGACCATAACTTT
Organism: Coregonus clupeaformis; assembly: GCF_020615455.1. NCBI lineage: Eukaryota > Metazoa > Chordata > Actinopteri > Salmoniformes > Salmonidae > Coregonus > Coregonus clupeaformis. The sequence goes on from NC_059200.1 coordinate 24,546,325, forward strand.
ATCCTCCTGATTCCTGCTTACAACCAAAAACTCAAACAGGAAGTACCAGTGATGCGCTCAATACAGAAGTGGTCCGATGAAAAGGATGCTTAGCTACAGGAGTGTTTTGCTAGCGCAAACTGGAAGATGTTCTGGGAATGCATCCGATAGGATTGAGGTTACCACATCAGTCACCGGCTTCATTAATAAGGGCATCGACGACGTCGTCCCCACAGTGACCGTACGTACATATCCCAACCAGAAGCCATGAATTACAGGCAACATCCACACTGAGCTAAAGGCTAGAGCTGACGCTTTCAAGGAGTGGCACACTAATCCGGACGCTTATAAGATATCCTGCTACGCCCTCTGACGAACCATCAATACAGGACTAAGATTGAATCCTACTATACCAGCTCTGACGCTCGTCGGATGAGGCAAGGCTTGCAAACTATTACAGAGTACAAAGGGAATCCCAGCCACGAGCTGCCCAGTAATGCAAGCCTACCAGATGAGTTAAATGCCTTCTATTCTTGCTTCGAGGCAAGCAACACTGATCCATGCATGAGAGCACCAGTTGTTCCGGGCGACTGTGTGATTACGCTCTCCGTAGCCGATGCAAGACCTTTAAACAGGTTAACATTCACAAGACAAATTACCAGGACGCGTACTCAGAGCATGCGCTGACCAGCTGGCAAGTGTCTTCCCTGACATTTTCAACCTCTCCCTGTAATAATACCTACAGGTTTCAAGCAGACCACCATAGTCCCTGTGCCCAAGAACACCAAGCTAACCTGTCTAAATGACGTTTACGTTTACGTGCCCCATAGCACTCACATCTGTAGCCATGAAATGCTTTGAAAGGCTGTTCATGACTCACATGGCTGCAAATTGACCACAAGAAGCCCAAACAGATATAATGTTTGACTAAAACGTAATCATTTCAAACCTTGCTTACATTTGTATACAATCACGTGTCTCTCTACTATGCGTGGGAATACTTGGGAACAGATTTCTTAAATTAAAATCACTTGGAGCTGATTTCCTGGTGTTTTTACAGTGTCCAACAATGTCCAACAATAAAAATACATTTAAAAATGAATAATAATACTCAGCCCCGCAGGCCACTAGTTGGGGAACCCTGGATTAGGGCCCAATGAATTTATTTCAATTGACTGATTTCCTTATATGAACTGTAAATTGTTCCATGTTACGTTTATATTTTTGTTCAGTGTAACTACTTGCCGACATTAATTGATTGTTTGAACTTCTCCTCCAGATGTTCCGGTGGTCACTGGCACTGCCAAACTAGCCCACCGGCACTGCTGCAGAAAACCTTTGCTGTATGGAAGTCCCTAAGGTGCGTTTGTATGCAATAGTCTATACTATTATTGATTTAATGTGAAATAGATGTCATTATAAACTGAGTGGCCTATTAAATGTATAATATTTTCCACAGGTTACCAGAAGGTGCAACAAGTTCCCTGACGTCCCCAACTACTTGATTAATATTTGTTTAGAAATACTATGCCTCAAGTCATTTTCTCTATAAAATGCCCTAATGGAGCTGATCATAGGACCGTTGGATATCAAACAGCAGAAATAAACTAGCTTTTACTTCAATTTATTTGTGACTACTTACGGATTAATTTCATTTAGCCTACATCCCACCAATACACATTTCTGTATTTTTATACTGTATCAAGGAAAACACTAGATCCAAAAATAGCTCTGTCTGTTCGGTTAATGACAACAAAAATTACATACACATATTTATTTAAGTACTGTATGCGCATAATCATACCCTGCCATCACCTTTGTCTTGAGATGTCTTGAGACGTGCAATTGAGACGTCTCAAGACACTCAATGCTATATCTTGAGATATTTTATGTGTGTCTTGAAGACATGTCTCAAAACACTAATGCCATGTCTTGAAGAAATGCAACGTAACGTGACATTAAGGCTATGTCAGACATGCTGTTTAATTATTTATTTAACTATACTGCAATAATTGAATGTAAATATGCAATAAAGTGTGTACATGCAATCACAGAAAGGTCACTTTCTCTAATCAGCTGTCTTCCTATCACATAGGCTCATTCTATTTTCAGACTGGACATACAATAAAGCTGGGGTCCTATCTGGTGTCAAACATTTAGCCCTCACGGACGATACGGCTTTCTGCTTCAGGTGAGCTATTCATAATTAAAGTACAAGAAAATAGCAGGATAAATGTGATATTGTTATTGCTGAATTTATGATATGATACCTAATGGCATTTTATTTCCCAAAAGATTAAGGAGGAGCAGCTCTGAGATCTGAGATCTCCAAACAAGAGATTACTATCTGGCTGTAAAGACTTAAAGATGGGCGTTGTTTGGAGCTCTATACCACCTTTACCACAAGTTATTTTGTTGCATCATTCTAAAATTGTTATTTGGTCAATAGATTTTGATTTGGTGTGCAGTACAATTTGTGCTATGAATGTGCATGAGAGTTCTAGAGTGAATAAGTAGTATTAATAACTAATAAAAGATGAAAACAACAATACATTTAAAAAAAATTCCAGAGACGTCTTCAGACGGATGTCTCAAGACATTGGTATTTCCAAGACATGTCTTAAGAGGTCTCAAGACATGTCTCAAGATGTCTCAAGACACAGTGATGGCTGGGTTATGAAATATATACAAATATACAGTTGATTTGTATATGGTGTCTGTTTAGCCAACATTCCACTCCTTGAACTCTGTATCATTGCAAAACATATTTGAAACATGACACGGAGTACAAGTAGTGGAATGTTAGCTAAACAGACTGGTACCCGGGCTAGGTGTATGACCTTTTTTTGGGAAACGTATCGCCTTGTGCCCCCCTGGCAGGTGCTGATAATTTAGCATTGGCTCAGTTGTTCTCTTCTGGTGTTACTAGTAGAGATAGAAAAGGAAGTGAGACATCCTACTCGTGGGGCACTTCCAAATGTTTTCTGTTTCAATGGAGGTCAATGAGCTGCTATCGCATTGGTGGCTATGGGAGAGCCACCCCCTTAAGTAGACTGGAACTGACATACTGGCAGGTTATGTAGCGCGAGAAGGCTGCACGGTACGTTGAACAGAGTTTGTTGACCAGAGTGTATACCAGAGGCTGAGGAGATGTAGCCACCAACACGCTCAGCAGCCCCCCCCCCCATCACCCCCGGGTCACAGTTCACAGGATCACGCACCACCGCAAGTACATTGGTAATGACAAAGGGACAAAACATGACCATAAACAGGAAGAAGACCAAGCCCAGGACCTTGGAGGCCTTCTGCCCTGCCGACCCCTCCTCCTACCCCTCCTGTGTCACGGCTTAGTGAACGCCTGAAGAAGACCTTCTGTAAGGAGAGTGAGAACCTGAGGGAAGAAGCCCAGGGTCAGGGTGGCACTCCACTTGGGCCGGGGAACCAGCTGGTCCAGGCAGATGGTAGCGTCAGTCTGCAGGGCGTTGATGGTGAGGAAGTAGGTGACCACCATGAGGGTGAGGGGGATGAAGAAGGCCACGAAGGAGCCCACCAGGACGAAACTGTCATCTGTCAGCAGGCAGCTGCCATCTTTGAACACCTTGGTGTGGTCCCACAGGCCTAGGACGAGAGACACAGAGAAGAGAGAGAGGTTAGTTTAGTGTGAGGTTTGTGTATGTCTGTGTGCATCACTTCTTAATTAATCATCTTGGTCATAAACAGACGTTTAAACATGGAACGATTAGTCAGTGCATTGGAAACTAACATACGCCATCTCTTCTGGTGCCTATGGTGGACCAACCCATAGAGCCCAGAGTTTTCACTTTCACCCTGCATCACTGAAGCGGGACACAAATCCAGCGATGGCTTCCTCCTTGTCAGGTCTCTCGTACTGGGCACACAGGGGTTCTGTGATGGCGAGCTCACACACCTCCTCCACATACAGATCAGGGGTGACCTCACTGAAGAGGAGATCCAGCAGCCTGTCTATCTAGCCGGTAATGTTTGTGAAAAGGAAGATTGTAGATTAAGGGGTATTGAATTTTATGTCCTTTACGGTTCTGAGTTATGATGCTAAAGTATTCCATAGTGTCTTCTGTGTAGTTTACAAGAAATATGCATATAAAATAATCCCTGTTTATTTTTGGAATGTTTGTGTATCTGAATGATGATCAAACACTTGCTTACCAGTATGTAGAGTCCTGCATCAGGTCGGATACCCATGGTTCCCTGCAGGTGAGCCGCAAAAGAATCAGCTGGCGGGTGGAATGAAACATTATTTCAACCCGTGGGTCGGCTCGTAGCTCAGAACAATTACATTGCGGGTCAGAAAAATGTTCAATAAAATACACTTTTTTTTTTAACTCAGGGGCTTGTTGTGTTGCATCCAATTTGCATACCGCTGCAATAGATCCACAGATGATGCAATCTCAATTGCATTTCAGACCGCCCTCTCCCACCTGGACAACAGGGAAAATAACTACAGTAGGGGAAAAAAGTATTTAGTCAGCCACCAATTGTGCAAGTTCTCCCACTTAAAAAGATGAGAGAGGCCTGTAATTTTCATCATAGGTACACGTCAACTATGACAGACAAAATGAGGAAAAGAAATCCAGAAAATCACATTGTAGGATTTTTTATGAATTTATTTGCAAATTATGGTGGAAAATAAGTATTTGGTCAATAAGAAAAGTTTCTCAATACTTTGTTATATACCCTTTGTTGGCAATGACACAGGTCAAAAGTTTTCTGTAAGTCTTCACAAGGTTTTCACACACTGTTGCTGGTATTTTGGCCCATTCCTCCATGCAGATCTCCTCTAGAGCAGTGATGTTTTGGGGCTGTCGCTGGGCAACACGGACTTTCAACTCCCTCCAAAGATTTTCTATGGGGTTGAGATCTGGAGACTGGCTAGGCCACTCCAGGACCTTGAAATGCTTCTTACGAAGCCACTCCTTCGTTGCCCGGGCGGTGTGTTTGGGATCATTGTCATGCTGAAAGACCCAGCCACGTTTCATCTTCAATGCCCTTGCTGATGGAAGGAGGTTTTCACTCAAAATCTCACGATACATGGCCCCATTCATTCTTTCCTTAACACGGATCAGTCGTCCTGGTCCCTTTGCAGAAAAACAGCCCCAAAGCATGATGTTTCCACCCCCATGCTTCACAGTAGGTATGGTGTTCTTTGGATGCAACTCAGCATTCTTTGTCCTCCAAACACGACGAGTTGAGTTTTTACGAAAAGTTCTATTTTGGTTTCATCTGACCATATGACATTCTCCCAATCCTCTTCTGGATCATCCAAATGCACTCTAGCAAACTTCAGACGGGTCTGGACATGTACTGGCTTAAGCAGGGGGACACGCCTGGCACTGCAGGATTTGAGTCCCTGGCGGCGTAGTGTGTTACTGATGGTAGGCTTTGTTACTTTGGTCCCAGCTCTCTGCAGGTCATTCACTAGGTCCCCCCGTGTGGTTCTGGGATTTTTGCTCACCGTTCTTGTGATCATTTTGACCCCACGGGGTGAGATCTTGCGTGGAGCCCCAGATCGAGGGAGATTATCAGTGGTCTTGTATGTCTTCCATTTCCTAATAATTGCTCCCACAGTTGATTTCTTCAAACCAAGCTGCTTACCCATTGCAGATTCAGTCTTCCCAGCCTGGTGCAGGTCTACAATTTTGTTTCTGGTGTCCTTTGACAGCTCTTTGGTCTTGGCCATAGTGGAGTTTGGAGTGTGACTGTTTGAGGTTGTGGACAGGTGTATTTTATACTGATAACAAGTTCAAACAGGTGCCATTAATACAGGTAACGAGTGGAGGACAGAGGAGCCTCTTAAAGAAGAAGTTACAGGTCTTTGAGAGCCAGAAATCTTGTTTGTTTGTAGGTGACCAAATACTTATTTTCCACCATAATTTGCAAATAAATTCATAAAAAATCCTACAATGTGATTTTCTGGATTTTTTTCTTCATTTGTCTGTCATAGTTGACGTGTACCTATGATGAAAATTACAGGCCTCTCTCATCTTTTTAAGTGGGAGAACTTGCACAATTGGTGGCTGACTAAATACTTTTTTTCCCCACTGTACATGAGAATGCTATTCATACACTACAGCTCAGCATTCAACGCCATAGTGCCCTGGGACTGAACACCTCCCTCTGCAACTGGATCCTGGACTTCCTGACGGGCCGGCCCCAGGTGGTGAGGGTAGGCGAGAACACCTATGCCACGCTTACCCTCAACACGGGGCCCCCCCCCTCAGGGGTGCGTGCTTAGTCCCCTCTTGTACTCCTTGTTGACCCATGACTGCGCAGCCACACCTGACTCTAACACATCATAAAGTTTGCTGACGACACAACGGTGGTAGGCCTGATCACCAACAGCGATGAGACAGCCTACAGGGAGGAGGTCAGAGACTTGGCAGTGTTGTGGGACAACAACCTCTCCCTCAGCGTCAGTAAGACCAAGGAGCTGATTTTGGATAAAGAGGGGAGAGAACGCCCCCCAACCCACACACATAACACACATGCATACCGACACAACACACAAACACACACACACACACATACAGTGGGGAGAACAAGTATTTGATACACTGCCGATTTTGCAGGTTTTCCTACTTACAAAGCATGTAGAGGTCTGTAATTTTTATCATAGGTACACAAAAATCCAGAAAATCACATTGTATGATTTTAAAGTAATTAATTTGCATTTTATTGCATGACATAAGTATTTGATCACCTACCAACCAGTAAGAATTCCGGCTCTCACAGACCTGTTAGTTTTTCTTTAAGAAGCCCTCCTGTTCTCCACTCATTACCTGTATTAACTGCACCTGTTTGAACTCGTTACCTGTATAAAAGACACCTGTCCACACACTCAATCAAACAGATTCCAACCTCTCCACAATGGCCAAGACCAGAGAGCTGTGTAAGGACATCAGTGATAAAATTGTAGACCTGCACAAGGCTTGGATGGGCTACAGGACAATAGGCAAGCAGCTTGGTGAGAAGGCAACAACTGTTGGCGCAATTATTAGAAAATGGAAGAAGTTCAAGATGACGGTCAATCACCCTCGGTCTGGGGCTCCATGCAAGATCTCACCTCGTGGGGCATCAATGATCATGAGGAAGGTGAGGGATCAGCCCAGAACTACACGGCAGGACCTGGTCAATGACCTGAAGAGAGCTGGGACCACAGTCTCAAAGAAAACCATTAGTAACACACTACGCCGTCATGGATTAAAATCCTGCAGCGCACGCAAGGTCCCCCTGCTCAAGCCAGCGCATGTCCAGGCCCGTCTGAAGTTTGCCAATGACCATCTGGATGATGGTCATTGACAAATGGGAGAAGGTCATGTGGTCTGATGAGACAAAAATATAGCTTTTTGGTCTAAACTCCACTCGCCGTGTTTGGAGGAAGAAGAAGGATGAGTACAACCCCAAGAACACCATCCCAACCGTGAAGCATGGAGGTGGAAACATCATTCTTTCGGGATGCTTTTCTGCAAAGGGGACAGGACGACTGCACCGTATTGAGGGGAGGATGGATGGGGCCATGTATCGCAAGATCTTGGCCAACAACCTCCTTCCCTCAGAGCATTGAAGATGGGTTGTGGCTGGGTCTTCCAGCATGACAACGACCCGAAACACAAAGCCAGGGCAACTAAGGAGTGGCTCCGTAAGAAGCATCTCAAGGTCCTGGAGTGGCCTAGCCAATCTCCAGACCTGAACCCAATAGAACATCTTTGGAGGGAGCTGAAAGTCTGTATTGCCCAGCGACAGCCCCGAAACCTGAAGGATCTGGAGAAGGTCTGTATGGAGGAGTGGGCCAAAATCCCTGCTGCAGTGTGTGCAAACCTGGTCAAGACCTACAGGAAACGTATGATCTCTGTAATTGCAAACAAAGGTTTCTGTACCAAATATTAAGTTCTGCTTTTCTGATGTATCAAATACTTATGTCATGCAATAAAATGCTAATTAATTACTTAAAAATCATACAATGTGATTTTCTGGATTTTTGTTTTAGATTCCGTCTCTCACAGTTGAAGTGTACCTATGATAAAAATTACAGACCTCTACATGCTTTGTAAGTAGGAAAACCTGCAAAATCGGCAGTGTTTCAAATACTTGTTCTCCCCACTGTACATACACACACACTTTCACACTCATCATATGCTGCTGCTACTCTGTTCTTTATATTTACTCTTATTATTATCTATCCTGTTGCCTGGTCACTTTACCCTGCCTTTATGTACATCTCTATCTGAAATACCTCATATCCCTGCACATTCATATGGTACTGATACTCCCTGTATATAGTTTAATTCTTGTGTATTTTATTCCTTGTGTTATTATTTTTATTTTGTAATATTATTTTTTAACTATCCGTCGTTGGGAAGAGCTCATAAGCAAGCATTTTACGGTGAAGTCTACACCTATTGTATTCGGCAAAAGCGACAAATATGATTTGAAATAAAAATAAAGGCTACATTACAATCGTGGAAAGGAAACGTGCTGTGCGAGTGAAAAGCCCAGTTTGTAAGGACAACCATGCTGTAGATGGTTACACAGCCTGCACAAAGTGCAAGCGGGTAGGCCTATTTACTTTAGATAATTCTTATCAATTAATTATTACATTAATTCAGGCATTCGTTCATTAGACCATACGCAGGCCGTATAAAGTGTAAACCGTTGCGGCTGATAAACGTGTGAGTAGCCTACTAAATAAATGTAGCCTATTTTTGCAGCCAATATTAGATTCTGGGAATGGTTTATTTAAGTTTTAATTAGGCCTAAACTATTTGATTATCTAAATAATATTGAATGTAAAGGTATTGTTTTGTTATGTAAACTATACAGGCTTTCATTAGGTAAGAAGGCTAATTAGAAGGCTCTGTTTCTCAAAGCGATTTGAGTGACACATAACATTGTGAAAAACAATCATTCTTAACTCATGGAATGGTTTCCTTTTATCCAAATGTTGAATAGACATGCAGACAAATGAATTCATGCAGGGAAGGGGAATAGTAACAATAGCCTATTAATAATAATAATAATAATAATAATAATAATAATAATAAAGCCTACTACACTGGAGTCATAAAAACAATTAAATAAATTGATGTGACATGGCGGGTAACTGATCGGCTCTCGGAACAATTCTATGCGGGTGGGTTGGGTTGCGGAGAAAAATCTGTCCTGATGTTGAGTATTAGGTGGGGTTCGGAATTGATGTGGCTGGCGTGGGGCGGGTGCGGCTCCAAAAAACTGACCGGTGCAGGACTCTAGGTAGCTAGCTAGCTATCTGACCTGTTGCTGAATCAGAAGATGTTGCGACAACTGACAAGTAATGCACAGTACACATACAAATGAGGGCAAAGGATGAAGTATGAACAAAGCATATCATTGGACACATTAATAAGGGTTTACTGTGAACCATCAGATCCTCCTCTCCACCCTCTCCGAGTTGGGCATCTCCGGCGCTGCTCACTCTTGGATTCTGTCCTACCTGACAGGTCGCTCCTACCAGGTGGCGTGGCGAGAATCTGTCTCCGCACCACGTGCTCTCACCACTGGTGTCCCCCAGGGCTCAGTTCTAGGCCCTCTCCTATTCTCTCTATACACCAAGTCACTTGGCTCTGTCATATCCTCACATGGTCTCTCCTATCATTGCTACGCAGACGACACACAATTAATTTTCTCCTTTCCCCTTCTGATAACCAGGTGGCGAATCGCATCTCTGCATGTCTGGCAGACATATCAGTGTGGATGTCGGATCACCACCTCAAGCTGAACCTCGGCAAGACGGAGCTGCTCTTCCTCCCTGGGAAGGACTGCCACCATGGTGGAGCTGTGAGGGGAACGGCACTTCCTTACCTTCAGGCTCTGATCAGACCCTACACCCAAACGAGGGCACTACGTTCATCCACCTCTGGCCTGCTAGCTCCCCTACCTCTACAGAAGCACAGTTCCCGCTCAGCCCAGTCAAAGCTATTTGCTGCTCTGGCACCCCAATGGTGGAACAAGCTCCCCCACGACGCCAGGACAGCGGAGCCACTGACCACCTTCCGGAGCCACTTGAAACCCTACCTCTTTAAGGAATACCTAGAAGAGTATAAAGTAATCCTTCTACCCCCCTCCCGTCCCCCACCCCCCCATAAAAAAAAGAAGAAAAAAAAAGTGGTTGTCCCACTTGCTATCATAAGTTGAATGCACCAATTTGTAAGTTGCTCTGGATAAGAGCGTCTGCTAAATGATGTAAATGTAAATGTTTACAGACGCTCCCTTCTAATTTAGTGTACCCTGCGCGCACAATCCATGTGGAATTCCAGGTTTCTGGAAGCGTTTGGAACTGCCGATCTGCGGTCAAGAACGCTGAGTTCATCTCAGCCTATGCTGCCCTTCAGTCCCTTGACTTTTTGGCCTTGACGGAGACATGGATCACCCCAGAGGACACTGCTACTCCAGCTGCTCTTTCTTCATCTGACTATGTTTTCTCTCATAGTCCGAGAGCATCTGGTCGTTGCCGTGGTGGCACAGGTCTACTCATTTCTCCTAAGTGGAGATTTTCTATTTTCTCCCTCTCTCACCTGTCCATCTCCTCATTTTAATTCCATGCTGTCACTGTCACTTGTCCACTCAAGCTTAACGTTATTGTCATCTATCACCCACCAGGTGCCCTTGGAGAGTTCCTCAATGAGCTTGCCACCTTGATAAGCTCATTTCCTGACGATGGCTCACCGCTCTTCGTACTTGGCGACTTCAACCTTCCGACATCTGCCTTTGATTCATTTCTTTCCAACTCTCTCTTTCCCCTCCTTGCCTCTTTTGACCTCACCCTTTCTCAATCCCCTCCAACTCACAAGGCAGGCAATATGCGTGACCTCACCTTTACTAGAGGCTGCTCGCCTACTAATCTCACTGCAACCCCCCTCCAGGTCTCTGATCACGACTTTGTTTCTTTTTCTGTCTCCTTTTCCTCCAACCCTAACCACTCAGCCCCTACCCAGATGGCAATGCGGCGGAGGAGCTATCATCCTTTCACTCCCTCCTCTCTACCTTCTCTTCCTCTGTTCCATTGCTAAAGCCACTTTCTACCACTTGAAATGTAAAGCTTCTGCCTCTAACTTTAGGAAACTATTTTCCACTTTCTCCTCCTTAATCCTCCACCCCTCCCCCTCTCTCCTCCCTCTCTGCGGACAACTTTGTCAACCACTTTGAAAAAAAGGGTTGATGACATCTGCTACTCATTCACTCAGCCTATTGAGTCCACTGGTCTCAGTCACACATAATTATACTACGCCTTGACCTCATTCTCCGCTCTCTCTCCTGAGGACATCCTGCGACTAGTGAGGTCTGGCCGCCCGACTACCTGCCCGCTCGACCCCATCCCCTCCTCCCGTTTCCAGACCATCTCTGGAGACCTTCTCCCATTCCTCACGTCCCTCATCAACTCATCCCTGACTACTGGCTGTGTCCCCGCTGACTTCAAAATGGCCTGAGTTGCTCCCCTCCTCAAGAAACCAACACTCGTCTCATCTGACGTCAAAAACTATAGACCTGTATCCCTTCTTTCTTTTCTTTCCAAAACACTTGAGCGTGCTGTCTCTGATCAATTCTCTCGTTATGTCTCTCAGAATGATCTTCTTGACCCTAACCAGTCAGGCTTCAAGACAGGTCACTCAACCGAGACTGCTCTTCTCTGTGTCACGGAGGCTCTCCACACTGCCAAAGCTGACTCTCTCTCCTCTGTTCTCATCCTCCTAGATCTATCTGCTGCCTTTGACACCGTGAACAATCAGATCCTCCTCTCCACCCTCTCAGGGCTGGGCGTCTCAGGCTATGCACACTCTTGGATTGCATCCTACCTGGCAGGCCACTCCTACCAGGTGACGTGGAGAGGATCTGTGTCTGCACTACGTATTCTCACTACTGGTGTCCCCCAGGGCTCGGTTCTAGGCCCTCTCCTCTTCTCTCTATACACCAAATCACTCGGCTCCATCATATCCTCACATGGTCTCTCCTATCATTGCCATGAGGATGACACTCAACTACTTTTCTCCTTCCCCCCTTCTGACACCCAGGTGGCGACACGCATCTCTGCGTGCCTGGCAGATATCTCAACTTGGATGTCAGCCCACCACCTCAAGCTCAACCTCGACAAGACGGAACTGCTCTTCCTCCCGGGGAAGGCCTGTCCGCTCAAAGACCTCTCCATCACGGTTGACAACTCCACGGTGTCCCCCTCCCAGAGTGCAAAGAACCTTGGCGTGACCCTGGACAACACCCTGTCGTTCTCTGCAAACATCAAAGCAGTGACCCGCTCCTGCAGGTTCATGCTCTACAACATCCGTAGAGTACGACCCTACCTCACACAGGAAGCGGCGCAGGTCCTAATCCAGAAACTTGTCCTCTCCCGTCTGGACTACTGCAACTCGCTGTTGGCTGGACTCCCCGCTTGTGCCATCAAACCCCTGAAACTTATCCAGAATGCAGCAGCCCGCCTGGTGTTCAACCTTTCTAAGCTATCTCATGTCACCCCGCTCCTCCGCAGACTCCACTGGCTTCCAGTTGAAGCTCGCATCCACTACAAGACCATGGTGCTTACCTACGGAACAGCAAGTGGAACTGCCCCTCCCTACCTTCAGGCTATGCTCAAACCTTACACCCCAACCCAAGCACTCCAATCTGCCACCTCAGGTCTTCCCCCTGAAGCTAGGACAGCAGAGTCCCTGCCCATCTTCTGAAAACATCTGAAACCCTACCTCTTCAAACAGTATCTTAAATAATCCTCCTCCTCACCTCAACCCCCCCAAAAAAAAAATAAAGAAAGAAAAAAAAAATACACTTAACCAGCACTTGTACTTGACCCCCCCCACCCTTCTAGCTCCGACTCTACTGAGCTATGTTATTGAGGAAAAATGTACTTTCTATGCCTGTGATATGTGGTTGTCCCACCTAGCTATCTTAAGATGAATGCACTAACTGTAAGTTGCTCTGGATAAGAGCGTCTGCTAAATGACTAAAATGTCAAATGTAATAATGAATAGCTAGGCTCACATAATCCTAGCTGAGGCAAATCGAATCCGAGTGATTAAGCCTCAAGTCAGGTCATTGGATTTTAAGATACAGCTCAACGAACAGATCAATAATATAGATTTTTCAGACTTTGGTGATACTAATTACATCTGCCTTAGTTCAAATTTGAATTAAATTCGATATAAATCACAGGTTTCACTGTACAACCCCTTTAAACACGTTCCAGGCTGGAATGAAGCACAGCCGTGCAGTAATTTGAAACCTCAACCTGGTACGGCGTACATACTCACCAGGGGCATCATGCCCCCAGTCCTGAAGTTGGATAATTTTCAATTTTTCAAACACCTGAAACAGCTTTTTACTGCAATCTAGAGCCATAATCATTATGCTTAATTCGATGTCAAAAATATGTATATTATTCTGCATATCTAAGCATACCTCGAGCGGCCTGTTTCCTCCTGACTGGTGGTTCTTTTTTTAAATACACAAAGTATTTTTCTCTGCATCTTTGCTAAAATCTTGGTTAAAGATTGTGAGTCTTATTCAGTACATTTAGTTATTGCTTGCTTTTCTAAAGTCTACCAACCTTGCCAGCAGGCATGTCAGTTAAGATAGTTAGACAAGCTAACTACTCTAACTTGATTGATAGCCTGAAATGGCTTCTTTGTAGCTAGTTATGAGGTTGGGAGATTGGGAACCTATCTGGGCTAGCTAAAGCCAACTTCATAAAATTCCTAGGTGGCTATTAGTATTATAGAGAGAAAAATAAATAAAAATAATAATAATAATAATTTAAACAGGAGAAATCTGAGGGGGTATGTGCCCCTGTGCCCCCTATGGGCATGATGCCCCTCATACTCACTACAGTAGCTTGTGTGACTTTGCTCTCACAATCAACAGTATGTTACGAGACCATCATTGTCCATCAGCGTTCAGTTTATTTCAAGCTTTACTTGATGAGATCAAGATCAACAAGACTACATTCTCTGTCAAATAAGAAGGCAGTTTGTGCTTACTGTTTGTATGTTTATTTGTTTACAACACTGTTATAGACACATGTTATATATACCCATGAGGTACAGTCTATTTTTAACTGGAGGCTTATGTGTGAAGCTGAGACCAACAGCCACTGAGAGTGATAAGACATTGAGGAAGACTAGAGCTCTGAAATGTCTGAGTTTGTCAGTGAAAGGCAGCGAAAACATGAGAAAGAGAGAAAGTGACAGCTGGGACTGTTTCCTCTGTACTATTCTTTATCTGCAGCTAGTGTTTGTTGAGTAAAGGTGCTGTACGGTCATGCTGGGACAAGAGCCTTCCAATCTCAGGGTCGTTAGAGGATCTTTAGGACATTCTGTTCAACGACACACACACACAGACACACACACTCACGTTTAACTAACCTTGTCGGGACACACAAATGATTCCCATTCCAAATCCTATTTTCCCTAACCCTAAACCTAAACCTAACCCCAACCTTAAACCCCTAACTCTAATTCTAACCTTAACCCCCTAGAAACAGCCTTTTTCCATGTGGGGACTAACAAAATGTCCCCAGTTGGTCAAATTTGTGTTTGTTTACTATTCTTGTGGGGACTTTTGGTCCCCACAAGTATAGTTAAACATGTCCATACACACACACACATTTATAAGGTTGAGAAAGTCACAAATGTGTAGCAAGGATAATTGAACACTTCATTTTATTAGTTTATTCATTTGGCTCCGGAACATTATGGATCTAGTAAAGTATATTACAGCTAAGAGCCAGAGCAACAGCCTTTGATATACCTGTTTTTTATGCAGGACACTGATACTTATGCAGCCTCTCGTCATACTCATAAAGTAAGCAGCAACCACTCCCACAAACAGCTCACCATTCAAGATGCACCCACCTTTCCCATGCAATGTATTCTGGGGCTCCATGGGGAGAACACTCCATTCACATGAATGAGAGATTATGCTCTACTGTATTTGAACTGAATACATTCAAGAACAAATGAAAGAGTGAGAGAAATGTAAGACTGTATAATTCAAACTTAAAGTAGTATGTAAATGGTTATGTCATCAAGTAGTTTTGATCACAACATTTATTATGACATCACCTGATTAATACGACTATAATGTTTGTTTGGACGTACAGTGGGGGAAAAATGTATTTAGTCAGCCACCAATTGTGCAAGTTCTCCCACTTAAAAAGATGAGAGAGGCCTGTAATTTTCATCATAGGTACACGTCAACTATGACAGACAAATTGAGAATTTTTTTCTCCAGAAAATCACATTGTAGGATTTTTAATGAATTTATTTGCAAATTATGGTGGAAAATAAGTATTTGGTCACCTACAAACAAGCAAGATTTCTGGCTCTCACAGACCTGTAACTTCTTCTTTAAGAGGCTCCTCTGTCCTCCACTCGTTACCTGTATTAATGGCACCTGTTTGAACTTGTTATCAGTATAAAAGACACCTGTCCACAACCTCAAACAGTCACACTCCAAACTCCACTATGGCCAAGACCAAAGAGCTGTCAAAGGACACCAGAAACAAAATTGTAGACCTGCACCAGGCTGGGAAGACTGAATCTGCAATAAGTAAGCAGCTTGGTTTGAAGAAATCAACTGTGGGAGCAATTATTAGGAAATGGAAGACATACAAGACCACTGATAATCTCCCTCGATCTGGGCTCCACGCAAGATCTCACCCCGTGGGGTCAAAATGATCACAAGAACGGTGAGCAAAAATCCCAGAACCACACGGGGGGGACCTAGTGAATGACCTGCAGAGAGCTGGGACCAAAGTAACAAAGCCTACCATCAGTAACACACTACGCCGCCAGGGACTCAAATCCTGCAGTGCCAGACGTGTCCCCCTGCTTAAGCCAGTACATGTCCAGGCCCATCTGAAGTTTGCTAGAGTGCATTCGGATGATCCAGAAGAGGATTGGGGAGAATGTCATATGGTCAGATGAAACCAAAATATAACTTTTTGGTAAAAACTCAACTCGTCGTGTTTGGAGGACAAAGAATGCTGAGTTGCATCCAAAGAACACCATACCTACTGTGAAGCATGGGGGTGGAAACATCATGCTTTGGGGCTGTTTTTCTGCAAAGGGACCAGGACGACTGATCCGTGTAAAGGAAAGAATGAATGGGGCCATGTATCGTGAGATTTTGAGTGAAAACCTCCTTCCATCAGCAAGGGCATTGAAGATGAAACGTGGCTGGGTCTTTCAGCATGACAATGATCCCAAACACACCGCCCGGGCAACGAAGGAGTGGCTTCGTAAGAAGCATTTCAAGGTCCTGGAGTGGCCTAGCCAGTCTCCAGATCTCAACCCCATAGAAAATCTTTGGAGGGAGTTGAAAGTCCGTGTTGCCCAGCGACAGCCCCAAAACATCACTGCTCTAGAGGAGATCTGCATGGAGGAATGGGCCAAAATACCAGCAACAGTGTGTGAAAACCTTGTGAAGACTTACAGAAAACGTTTGACCTGTGTCATTGCCAACAAAGGGTATATAACAAAAGTATTGAGAAACTTTTTTTATTGACCAAATACTTATTTTCCACCATCATTTGCAAATAAATTCATTAAAAATCCTACAATGTGATTTTCTGGATTTTTTTTTCTCATTTTGTCTGTCATTGTTGACGTGTACCTATGATGAAAATTACAGGCCTCTCTCATCTTTTTAAGTGGGAGAACTTGCACAATTGGTGGCTGACTAAATACTTTTTTTCCCCACTGTATTTGTAATGGCAAAACAGAGCTGGTATTTTGTGGTTTTCACGATGTCATGCGATTGACTGACAACGTCTTGTCTAGGGGAAATGACTAAGGGGAAAAGGCTATATGCTATCCTGAATGTTTTTTTTCTTCTTACCCAATACCAATACACTCTCCTTCCTCACCATTTACAGACCTTTTTACGCTAGTCTCGCTTGCCAGAGAATGGCACTTGGTAAATACTAGCCATACCTTTGCAACACAAGGAACATACATGCATTGTAATGTTGTACATGAAAGCACCTGAGAGAAGATAGGATTTTATCTTATCGTCAAGTAAGGTACTAAGTAACTCATAAACCTAATTTGTATAGCAAGATCAACAACACCTTGGTAACAGGGCCCCTATTTGAATACTTTGTCATCATCACACATTCATAGGCTGATAATAGGCTTACATGATGACTACGATAGGCATTGTCCTGACAGGCCTACTTCCTCTGGTCTGGCTTTTCAACAGCGTTGTGATGATCGCTTGTCACAGGGTATGGGTTCTGCTTGTTCAGCTTCATGACTAATCATGCTAAAGAGAACACAAGAGAGCACACGCTGTCCTCCTGAATGCGCTCTTCCCGCTCTTCTACAGTGTCATGGTTCCTCTTACTGGATTAAAGGTTTTCCTCTTTTACCTTGCCAGATGCAGGGCTATATGACCACAACCTCATCACCTGGGCCCCAGGATGACGCGGTTTGGCTTCGGTCAGCTGACGGAGCGTGTAGCATAGTAGAGTTGTGTGTGTTATATTGTGTAATCTAGAATCATGTGCCAAGCCTTGTCATGGCAAGCCACGTCCAGTTTTAGTCGTCAGTTTCACTTCTTAAAAAAAATAATGTATTTTTGGCCTTTGTTTAACTTCCCTGAAGAAATTGCTATAATGTACAACATAAACCAATTATAAACAAATTAACATGATAGACAACATACATAGCTGTGGTATAATTGTTATTACCCGAGTAGGCCTACTCTACATTTTTTGTTTTTTTATAACCTACTGTTTTCTTTTGCACCCACCACAAATGAGTATAGTCTGAGATTATTTTGGGATTGAGAACTGAGAGCAAAGAATTACCACTACACCACCTGGTGTTGATAATATTAGATACCAGTTTCTCATGGTTTGACACACTAATATGCTATATGCCTATGAAGGAGTAATACGTCCCCCTGCTAGTGGGTCAGCAACACAACAAGTGGAGGGATTTTAACACTGGGTTTTATTCAAAACATATTTTAGGTCCACCAGTGCAAATGACACATGGCACAACAATCCCACAATATACACTACATAATGAGGCTGAGGTAGGCCTAATATTTGTCCATGAGGGGTCTCTCAGTTTAGGGATCCAAACCAATTTGTAAGTCGCTCTGGATAAGAGCGTCTGCTAAATGACGTAAATAAGATGCTGGGGTGGGGGTTGCATCCCAATCATCTAAATTGGACTCCTCTCCTCTTTCCCCTATCCTGTCTTGCTAGATCAGCACAGTAGGCCCAGGTCATTGAAAGACCCCCCCACCCCCCTTCTCTCTCCCCCTGAAGTATATTTTGTCCCAGATCTGGTTGGTCAGATGGGAGGTAAATTACTACTCTGCTTGTTCACAAGGATCAGCAGGAGAAAAGCACTCCACCATTTATCTGATCAACAAATCACCTCAACTTCTAAACTGGGCATGAGACATACATACATACACACAAACACTACCGTTCAAAAGTTTGGGGTCACTTAGAAATTTCCTTGTTTTCAAAAGAAAAGTTATTTTAATGGACAGAAAATTGCATCAAATTGATCAGAAATACAGTGTAGACATTGTTAAAATGTTGTAAATGGCTATTGTAGCTTGAAACGGCTGATTTTTAATGGAATATGTACATAGGCGTACAGAGGCCCATTATCAGCAACCATCAGTCCTGTGTTCCAATGGCACGTTGTGTTTGCTAATCCAAGTTTATCATTTAAAAAAGGCTAATTGATCATTAGAAAACCCTTTTGCAATTATGTTAGCACAGCTGTAGACTGTTGTACTGAGTGAAGAAGCAATATAAAAACTGGCCTTCTTGAGACTAGTTGATTATCTGGAGCATCAGCAATTGTGGGTTCGATTACAGGCTCAAAATGGCCAGAAACAAATAACTTTCTTCTGAAACTCGTCAGTCTATTCTTGTTCTGAGAAATGAAGTCTATTCCTTGCGAGAAATTGCCAAGAAACTGAAGATCTCGTACAACGCTGTGTACTACTCCCGTCACAGAACAGCGCAAACTGGCTCTAACCAGAATAGAAAGAGGAGTGAGAGGCCCCGGTGCACAACTGAGCAAGAGGACAAATACATTAGAGTGTCTAGTTTGAGAAACAGACGCCTCACAGTTCCTCAACTGGCAGCTTCATTAAATAGTACCCGCAAAACACCAGTCTCAACGTCAACAGTGAAGAGGCGACTCCGGGATGCTGACCTTCTAGGCAGAGTTGCAAAGAAAAAGCCATATCTCAGACTGGCCAATAAAAAGAAATGATTAAGATGTGCAAAACACAGACACTAGACAGAGGAAGATTGGAAAAAAGTGTTATGGACAGACGAATCGAAGTTTGAGGTGTTCGGATCACAAAGAAGAACATTTGTGAGACGCAGACAAAATGTAAAGATGCTGGAGGAGTGCTTGATGCCATCTGTCAAGCATGGTGGAGGCAATGTGATGGTCTGGGGGTGCTTTGGTGGTGGTAAAGTGGGAGATTTGTACAGGGTAAAAGGGATCTTGAAGTAGGAAGGCTATCACTCCATTTTGCAACGCCATGCCATACGCTGTGGACGGCGCTTGATTGGAGCCAAGTTCCTCCTACAACAGGACAATGACCCAAAGCACAGCTCCAAACTATGCAATAACTATTTAGGGAAGAAGCAGTCAGCTGGTATTCTGTCTATAATGGAGTGGCCAGCACAGTCACCGGATCTCAACCCTATTGAGCTGTTGTGGGAGCAGCTTGACTGTATGGTATGTAAGAAGTGCCCATCAAGCCAATCCAACTTGTGGGAGTTGGTTCAGGAAGCATGGGGTGAAATCTCTTCAGATTACCTCAACAAATTGACAACTAGAATGCCAAAGGTCTGCAAGGCTGTAATTGCTGCAAATGGAGGATTCTTTGACAAAAGCAAAGTTTGAAGGAGACAATTATTATTTCAATTAAAAATCATTATTTCTAACCTTGTCAATGACTACATTTCCTATTCATTTTGCTATATTTCCTATTCAAAGTCATTTCATGTATGTTTTCATGGAAAACAAGGACATTTCTAAGTGACCCCAAACTTTTGAACGGTAGTGTGTGATACATACATACATACATACATACATACATACATACATACATACATACACTGTACATCCACAGCTCCATTCATATGATACAAAGATTACTAGCTCAGGGTCAGGTCAAAGGTTGACCTTCGTGGACAAGCAGGTCATGGTGGATCCAGAGAAGGCTCCAGCACAGTCTCACATGCGTGTCCTCTTGTAGATGGCGATGTACTCCTGGACGTCTTCAGGGGAGCCCAGGACCACAGGGACTCTCTGGTGGATGTTCTCTGGCTGGATGTCCAGGACATTAACCTCCCCCGTGGTGGCCATGCCTCCAGACTGCTCGATGATGAAAGACATGGGGTTGCACTCGTACAGTAGCCTCAGCTACACAGGATGGGGTGGAAGAGAGACGATGGTTAGTCACTTCAATATATGGAGAAATGGTCTAGTTCATCCTACCTTTTGTCATTGATTGTTTGGGCACAGCCAGCACTCTACTTCTGGTTACTTCTAACATACATACAGTGGGGAAAAAAAGTATTTAGTCAGCCACCAATTGTGCAAGTTCTCCCACTTAAAAAGATGAGAGAGGCCTGTAAATTTCATCATAGGTACACGTCAACTATGACAGACAAATTGAGAAAAAATAATCCAGAAAGTCACATTGTAGGATTTTTTATGAATTTATTTGCAAATTATGGTGGAAAATAAGTATTTGGTCACCTACAAACAAGCAAGATTTCTGGCTCTCACAGACCTGTAACTTCTTCTTTAAGAGGCTCCTCTGTCCTCCACTCGTTACCTGTATTAATGGCACCTGTTTGAACTTGTTATCAGTATAAAAGACACCTGTCTACAACCTCAAACAGTCACACTCCAAACTCCACTATGGCCAAGACCAAAGAGCTGTCAAAGGACACCAGAAACAAAATTGTAGACCTGCACCAGGCTGGGAAGACTGAATCTGCAATAGGTAAGCAGCTTGGTTTTAAGAAATCAACTGTGGGAGCAATTATTAGGAAATGGAAGACATACAAGACCACTGATAATCTCCCTCGATCTGGGGCTCCACGCAAGATCTCACCCCGTGGGGTCAAAATGATCACAAGAACGGTGAGCAAAAATCCCAGAACCACACGGGGGGACCTAGTGAATGACCTGCAGAGAGCTGGGACCAAAGTAACAAAGCCTACCATCAGTAACACACTACGCCGCCAGGGACTCAAATCCTGCAGTGCCAGACGTGTCCCCCTGCTTAAGCCAGTACATGTCCAGGCCCGTCTGAAGTTTGCTAGAGTGCATTTGGATGATCCAGAAGAGGATTGGGAGAATGTCAGATGGTAAAAACTCAACTCGTCGTGTTTGGAGGACAAAGAATGCTGAGTTGCATCCAAAGAACACCATACCTACTGTGAAGCATGGGGGTGGAAACATCATGCTTTGGGGCTGTTTTTCTGCAAAGGGACCAGGACGACTGATCCGTGTAAAGGAAAGAATAAATGGGGCCATGTATCGTGAGATTTTGAGTGAAAACCTCCTTCCATCAGCAAGGGCATTGAAGATGAAACGTGGCTGGGTCTTTCAGCATGACAATGATCCCAAACACACCGCCCGGGCAACGAAGGAGTGGCTTCGTAAGAAGCATTTCAAGGTCCTGGAGTGGCCTAGCCAGTCTCCAGATCTCAACCCCATAGAAAATCTTTGGAGGGAGTTGAAAGTCCGTGTTGCCCAGCGACAGCCCCAAAACATCACTGCTCTAGAGGAGATCTGCATGGAGGAATGGGCCAAAATACCAGCAACAGTGTGTGAAAACCTTGTGAAGACTTACAGAAAACGTTTGACCGGTGTCATTGCCAACAAAGGGTATATAACAAAGTATTGAGAAACTTTTGTTATTGACCAAATACTTATTTTCCACCATCATTTGCAAATAAATTCATTAAAAATCCTACAATGTGATTTTCTGGAAAAAGAATTCTAATTTTGTCTGTCATAGTTGACGTGTACCTATGATGAAAATTACAGGTCTCTCTCATCTTTTTAAGTGGGAGAACTTGCACAATTGGTGGCTGACTAAATACTTTTTTTCCCCACTGTACATACATACATACATACATACATGTTCAAAAGTTTGGGATCACTTACACATTTTTGGTCCATTAAAATAACATCAAATTGATCAGAAATACAATGTAGACATTGTTAATGTTGTAAATAGCTATTGTAGCTGGAAACAGCTGATTTTTAATGGAATATCTACATAGGTGTACAGAGGCCCATTATCAGCAACCATCAGTCCTGTGTTCCAATGGCACGTTGTGTTTTCTTATCAAAGTTTATCATTTTAAAAGGCTAATTGATCATTAGAATCTCAGACTCCCCATCTTAATATTAAATTTTTATTGGCCAGTCTGAGATATGGCTTTTTCTTTGCAACTCTGCCTAGAAGGTCAGCATCCCGGAGTTGCCTCTTCACTGTTGACGTTGAGACTGGTGTTTTGCGGGTACTATTTAATGAAGCTGCCAGTTGAGGACCTGTGAGGCATCTGTTTCTCAAATTAGACACTCATGTATTTGTCATCTTGCTCAGTTGTGCACCGGGGCCTCCCACTCCTCTTTCTATTCTGGTTAGAGCCAGTTTGCGCTGTTCTGTGAAGGGAGTAGTGCACAGCGTTGTACGAGATCTTCAGTTTCATGGCAATTTCTCGCATGGAATAGTCTTCATTTCTCAGTACAAGAATAGACTGACGAGCTTCAGAAGAAAGTTATTTGTTTCTGGCCATTTTGTCCTGTAATCGAACCCACAATTGCTGATGCTCCAGATACTCAACTAGTCCGAAGAAGGCCAGTTTTATTGCTTCTTTAAATCAGCACAACAGTTTTCAAGGGTTTTCAAAATGATCAATTAGCCTTTCAAAATGATAAACTTGGATTAGCAAACACAACATGGAACACAGGACTGATGGTTGCTGATAATGGGCCTCTGTACGCCTATGTACATATTCCATTAAAAATCAGCCGTTTCCAGCTACAATAGCCATTTACAACATTTAACAATGTCTACACTGTATTTCTGATCAATTTGATGTTATTTTAAAATTGACAAAAATGTGCTTTTCTTTCAAAAACAAGGACATTTCTAAGTGACCCCAAACTTTTGAACGGTAATATATAACAAATTCTAAGTAGATATAAAATGTATATGAACTGAAGAGTTCTGCCTCACTCACCTTGCCCTTGGGGCTCTTGACATTGGCAGGGTATAAGAAGATTCCTCCATACACCAAAGTCCTGTGCACATCAGCCACCATGGAGCCAACATAACGCCCACCATAGGGGACACTCCCATCCTGGAAACAAAAAGCAATATACAGTTAGTAATAATTCAATTACTGAAGTAGTCACAGTTTCAGTCACAGACATGTAATTTCACATTTTAGTCATTTAGCTGACGGTCTTATCCAATGCGACTTACAATAGGTGCATTTAAAAGTAAGTAAGACAACCACATCAGGCATATTTCATTAACTGCATTGGTCACTTCATAGTACCCAAAGAGTAAGTGGTTCAGAATTACAGTGTAAGCCCTTTCAGGTGTTTAGTTAGTAAATTACCTCTGGATATTTCTTCTTCTTCAGGTATTCTGTGATGTCTGGATAGAAGTGCTGAGCATAGCCTTCGTTCAGACTGTAGATCTTCCCCCTCTTCTTGATCTTCACGTCCTTATCTGTCAGGATAAACTCCCCAATCGACTAAACAAACAGAACAGGGACCTGACTCAGCAACTTCATTGACTTTTTTCCACTACATGAGAGTGCCTTGATTACTTCTGGAAGTTTGTTTGCATAAAGGCTTTGTTTACTATCCAGCATCGACTTATTTTTGTTCTATAGTAATTCATCCCATGATGGAAGAGCACCTCATGGATGAACTATAAATCAATGAAGTGCACCTCTCCTGTGTCTCTGCATTGACTTTATTGGATTTAGACGTTTGTGTTTATGTTCTTTTATTCACCTATTTTATTGCCGTTTGTTTGTTTATCTATTCCATTTATAGTTTTACTGTAGTGCGTTGCCATTTTTAAATTACAGGGTTGAGCATGAAGCTGTTGACCCCTAAGTTTGATTTGGAACTTACAGGGTTGAGCATGATGCAGTTGACCCCTAAGTTTGATTTGATTTGGAACTTACAGGGTCGAGCATGAAGCAGTTGACCCCTTGACCTGTGGAGAGCACCATCATGGTGGCGCTGCCGTAGAGGGCATAACCGGCAGCAACGATGTGACGTCCAGACTGCAGCGCATCCTTCTCATTGGGCTCATCATCTGTTGTCTGGGAGACAAACATGTGGATAGTTTTTACCAAAAATAACAGAACAGTGAAACAGTAAAGTTCATATTTCAGCATAACTACAGTAGAAACTGGCACACTGGTGTGACAGACTGAAACAAAGTGTCTAAGAATGAAACAAGTGTGGAACAGTTACGGAACGTCCGAGAGAGAATATAGAATGCCTTCGGAAAGTATTCAGACCCCTTGACTTTTTCCACATTTTGTTACATTACAGCCTTATTCTAAAATGGATTCAAAAAAATTAATACCCCATAATGACAAAGCAAAAACAGGTTTAGAAGTTTTTGCAAATCTATTAAAATTAAAAAACAAAAATACCTTATTTACATAAGTATTCAGACCCTTTGCTATGAGACTCGAAATTGAGCTCAGGTGCAACCTGTTTCCATTGATCATCCTTGAGATGTTTCTACAACTTGATTGGAGTACACCTGTGGTAAATTCAATTGATTGGACATGATTTGGAAAGGCACACACCTGTCTATATAAAGGTCCCACAGTTGCCAGTGCATGTCAGAGCAAAAACCAAGCCATGAGGTCGAAGGAATTGTCCGTAGAGCTCCGAGACAGGATTGTGTAGAGGCACATATCTGGGTAAGGGTAGCAAAACATTTCTGCAGCATTGAAGGTCCCCAAGAACACAGTGGCCTCCATCATTCTTAAATGGAAGAAGTTTGGAACCACCAAGACTCCTCCTAGAGCTGGACGCCCGGCCAAACTGAGCAATCGGGGGACAAGGGCCTTGGGAGGTCACCAAGAACCCAATGGTCCCTCTGCCAGAGCTCCAAAGTTCCTCTGTGGAGATGGGAGAACCTTCCAGAAGGACAACCATCTCTGCAGCACTCCACCAAGCAGGCCTTTATGGTAGAGTGGCATGACAGCCCGCTCTGAGTTTGCCAAAAGGCACCTAAAGACTCTCAGACCATGAGAAATAAGATTCTCTGGTCTGATGAAACCAAGATTGAACTCTTTGGCCTGAATGCCAAGCGTCACGTCTGGAGGAAACCTGGCACCATTCCTACGGTGAAGCATGGTGGTGGCAGCATCATGCTGTGGGGATGTTTTTCAGCGGCTTGATGAAAACCTGCTCCAGAGCGCACAGGACCTCTGACTGGGGCGAAGGTTCACCTTCCAACAGGACAACAACCCTAAGCACACAGCCAAGACAACGCAGGAGTGGCTTCGGGACAAGTCTCTGAATGTCCTTGAGTGGCCAAAGCCAGAGCCCGGACTTGAAACCGATCCAACATCTCTGGAGAGACCAGAAAATAGCTGTGCAGCAACGCTCCCTATCCAACCTGACAGAGCTTGAGAGGATCTGCAGAGAAGAATGGAAGAAACTCCCCAAATACAGATGTGCCAAGCTTGTAGCTTCATACCCAAGAAGACTCAATGATGTAATCGCTGCCAAAGGTGCTTCAACAAAGTACTGAGTAAAGGGTCTGAATACTTATGTTAATTTATGTTTATTTTATAAATTAGCAAACATTTCAAAAAACCTGGTTTTGCTTTGTCATTATGGGGTGTTGTGTGTAGATTGTTTTTTCCCCCCTCAATCTAATCAATTTTAGAATAAGGCTGTAACGTAACAAAATCTGAAAAAAGTCAAGGGGACTGAATCCTTTCCGAAGGCACTGTATGTTATGGGTATGGAGGACTACGGAAGCCCTGAAGCCCAAGGCAAAAATAAATATTGGAATTCTCATTTGAACTACTTATTTTTTTTTACAAAATCGTTCAAACGAGATACTAAGTCGTTTGAACAACTTCTTGTTTGAATTACTTAATTGGTATTTTGTCTAAATAGGCCTAATTTGTTATGCAGATTGTCAGACCGTGTAATGGTTGCTGCAGCCATCCATTCACTGATTCCATTCATTGATATGATTCTTCATTGACAGTTCTTTGATAGCCTAAATCAGGGCTGCTTTTGAATGCCAGAGCATGTAAGTGGAGCTTTATACAAAATACATTATCGACATATTCGTACAAACGTTGTCAGTATTGCAAACATAAGCACAACACAGACAGGCAGTCTATCGATTTCATGTTCTTCTTAGCTGTTGAGTTACATGCAGCTATTTACTCTCGCCACAATATCAGCATACAGTGGGGAGAACAAGTATTTGATACACTGCCGATTTTGCAGGTTTTCCTACTTACAAAGCATGAAGAGGTCTGTAATTTACTTCGAGCTAACCTTGCAGATAGCATTACTGGGTGATCTGAAAAGTCATAGTCAATCGATCAATAATATAATAATACTTTTAGCAAAAATGTTTATTTTTAATTCACAATCTGTAGAAGCAATGAGAATAGAAAGGTTCAGAACTTTTTTAAAACATCACAATACAGTTGAAATATATATGGCAAATAGAAATCCTATATGGATGGTGTTAAGAGATAGATGGGAGGTGTTGAATGGAGTTGAAGGATGGGACTAATAACAAATAATAACAAGAACTAATAATGTAAGCATACTGTGTCCATAATAAGTATATAGGTTGGGAGATTTTTGGAAAGAGCACAGTTAGAAAGATATGGCATATAGAAGCAAACCGGATGGACATCATGAAAATGATCGGAGAGGTTGAGAGTAGAAGAAGTTCAGGAGCAAAAACAAATAAAATTGAATTATTGTAAAATTGACTGTGTCCATAAAATGTAGATAGTACGTATAAGCTGGAAGTAGAGGCCTAAGCATTGTTGTTCACTAATTTACCCCAAGTAGGGAAAGGATGGCGGGGTTGAAAAGTAATAAAGGGGAGTATACAGTGGAGAGAACAAGTATTTGATACACTGCCGATTTTGCAGGTTTTCCTACTTACAAAGCATGTAGAGGTCTGTAATTTTTATCATAGGTACACTTCAACTGTGAGAGACAGAATCTAAAATCCAGAAAATCACATTGTATGATGTTTAAGTAATTAATTTGCATTTTATTGCATGACATAAGTATTTGATCACCTACCAACCAGTAAGAATTCCGGCTCTCACAGACCTGTTAGTTTTTCTTTAAGAAGCCCTCCTGTTCTCCACTCATTACCTGTATTAACTGCACCTGTTTGAACTCGTTACCTGTATAAAAGACACCTGTCCACACACTCAAACAGATTCCAACCTCTCCACAATGGCCAAGACCAGAGAGCTGTGTAAGGACATCAGTGATAAAATTGTAGACCTGCACAAGGCTGGGATGGGCTACAGGACAATAAGCAAGCAGCTTGGTGAGAAGGCAACAACTGTTGGCGCAATTATTAGAAAATGGAAGAAGTTCAAGATGATGGTCAATCACCCTTGGTCTGGGGCTCCATGCAAGATCTCACCTCGTGGGGCATCAATGATCATGAGGAAGGTGAGGGATCTGAAGAGCGCTGGGACCACAGTCTCAAAGAAAACCATTAGTAACACACTACGCCGTCATGGATTAAAATCCTGCAGCGCACGCAAGGTCCCCCTGCTCAAGCCAGCGCATGTCCAGGCCCGTCTGAAGTTTGCCAATTACCATCTGGATGATCCAGAGGAGGAATGGGAGAAGGTCATGTGGTCTGATGAGACAAAAATAGAGCTTTTTGGTCTAAACTCCACTCGGAGTGTTTGGAGGAAGAAGGATGAGTACAACCCCAAGAACACCATCCCAACCATGAAGCATGGAGGTGGAAACATCATTCTTTGGGGATGCTTTTCTGCAAAGGGGACAGGACGACTGCACCGTATTGAGGGGAGGATGGATGGGGCCATGTATCGTGAGATCTTGGCCAACAACCTCCTTCCCTCAGAGCATTGAAGATGGGTCGTGGCTGGGTCTTCCAGCATGACAACGACCCGAAACACAAAGCCAGGGCAACTAAGGAGTGGCTCCGTAAGAAGCATCTCAAGGTCCTGGAGTGGCCTAGCCAATCTCCAGACCTGAACCCAATAGAACATCTTTGGAGGGAGCTGAAAGTCTGTATTGCCCAGCGACAGCCCCGAAACCTGAAGGATCTGGAGAAGGTCTGTATGGAGGAGTGGGCCAAAATCCCTGCTGCAGTGTGTGCAAACCTGGTCAAGACCTACAGGAAACGTATGATCTCTGTAATTGCAAACAAAGGTTTCTGTACCAAATATTAAGTTCTGCTTTTCTGATGTATCAAATACTTATGTCATGCAATAAAATGCTAATTAATTACTTAAAAATCATACAATGTGATTTTCTGGATTTTTGTTTTAGATTCCGTCTCTCACAGTTGAAGTGTACCTATGATAAAAATTACAGACCTCTACATGCTTTGTAAGTAGGAAAACCTGCAAAATCGGCAGTGTATCAAATACTTGTTCTCCCCACTGTATATGGCATAACTATAGCATCAGGCGATGCAAAATGAACTCGCCCATTGTCAGACTCCTTTTATCGGTCTGGATACATGAACGTTCGGCAGCCCAGAGGTGGAATGCAGCAAGACACAGACACGCAGTCTAATTAGTGATTGAATGTTCTTTTTTCATCTTCATTACAAACATTGGCTAAGCTGCACAGGAGACAGACATGCAGTCAAGTAGTGTTCTTTTATCAAGAACTAAGATTCGGCAGCAACTATAATGATTAGCCTACATCACACAAAATGTGCCCAAAGTGTAGGGACTGCGTCCTGCTTGTGCAACTGCAATAGCCGTTACAACAGACAGAGAAGGTTGTAGCCTTCATAATATACAGTGCCTTCAGAAAGTATTCATACCCCTTTACTTATTCCACATATTGTTGTGTTATAGCCAGAATTCAAAATTGATTAAATTGACACAAAATGTACTAAATTGAAAATTAAATACAGAAATCTCATTTACATAAGGATACACACCCCTGAGTCAATACATGTTAGAATCATCTTTGGCAGCGATTACAGCTGAGAGTCTTTCTGGGTAAGTCTAAGAGCTTTGCACACCTGGATTGTACAATATTTGCATATTATTCTTTTTTTATTCTTCATGCTCGGTCAAGTTGGTTGTTGATCATTGCTAGACAGCCATTTTCCAGTTTTGCCATAGATTTTCAAGCCAATTTAAGTCAACTGTAACTAGGCCACTCAGGAACATTCAATGTCGTCTTGGGGCCTTGTGTTTTAGGTTATTGCTGAAAGGTTAATTTTTCTCCCAGTGTCTGTTAGAAAGCAGACTGAACCAGGTTTTCCTCTAGGATTTTGCCTGTGCTTAACTCTATTCCGTTTCTTTTTATCCTAAAATAAACTCTAGTCCTTGCCGATGACAAGCATACCCATAACATGATGCAGCCACCACCATGCTTGAAAATATGAAGAGTGGTACTCAGTGATGTGTTGCGTTTGCCCCAAACTTAATGCTTTGTATTCAGGACATAATTTATTTCTTAGCCAAATGTTTAGCAGTTTTAATTTAGTGCCTTATTGCAAACAGGATGCATGTTTTGGAATATTTTTATGCTGTACAGGCTTCCTTCTTTTCACTGTCATTTAGGTTAGTGTTGTGGAGTAACTCCAATGTTGTTGATTCATCCTCAGTTCTCCTATCACAGCCATTCAACTCTGTAACTGTTTTAAAGTCACCATTGGCCTCATGGTGAAATCCCCGAGCGGTTTCCTTGAGCGGTTTCCTTCCTCTCCGGCAACTGAGTTAGGAAGGACGCCTGTATCTTTGTACTGACTGGGTGTATTGATACACCATCCAAAGTAATTCATAACTTTTTATTTATCTATCTAGCAATAGGTGCCCTTCTTTGTGAGGCATTGGAAAACCTCCCTGGTCTGTGGTTGAATCTGTGTTTGAAATTCACTGCTCGACTGAGGGACCTTACAGATAATTGTATGTGTGGGGTACAGTGATGAGGTAGTCATTCAAAAATAAAGTTAACACTATTATTGCACACAGAGTGAGTCCATGCAACTTATGTTCCGTGCTAAGAAAATGTTTACTCCTGAACTTATTTAGACTTGCCATAACAAAGGAATTGAATACTTTTTGACGCAAGACATTTCAGCTTTCAATTTTAATTAATTTGTAAAAATGTCTACAAACATAATTCCACTTTTACATTATGGGGTACTGTGTGTAGGCCTGTGACACAAAATCTCAATTTAATATTTTAAATTTAGGTTGTAACACACCAAAATGTAGAAAAAGTCAAGGGGTGTGAATACTTTTGGAATGTTCGTTCAAATCGCTGCTGGGTTTTTATTTCAGCTTTTCAGAAATATGAGGCAGAGACATAGTCTACATCACAGTTCAGAATAGGGTGAGTAAAGAGCGAAACGTGAAGGGAGCGGGAATGTAAGCAGCGGCTATGTTAGAAAAACAAATGTATGCATAAAATAAATGCGTAGGACGTGATCCGGATCCTTAGCTTTAAGAAATAGGTTTCCGGAGGGGTGGGCTGGGGCGGACATGGATGAAAACTCCATATCCGTAGCAAAGGCCTTTAAAAAAAATGGTGTTGGCCTTCTCTCCCGCTCCAATTTCGCTCTGGTACTGCTCAGCCACAAGCTCTGGGCATGCTCTGCCTAGTATTTGTGTTGCGTTTATATTTTTGTTCTGTATAGTTTATATTGTACTTTCTAACATTAGGATATGTCGTTTATTTTGAAGGACTTCAAATGTATTAATGGATGTTTTAGGTAAGCAATACATAGGCTACTGTAAAATGAATATTCTTTGAATAGAAACACCATAAAATAAATCAATATAATTAAACTAAAATATCATAAATCATCTTGAATAATAAAGGCCAGTATCAGCTTATTTTCATAAATAAAAGGGAATAACTCATCTCAAACTGCAGCCAAATGATTTGCGCACAGAAGCAGGCAACAACAAGTTTCACATGTGCATTGAGTGTGGGAAATGCGCTCTAAACATGTTTTTATTATTATAATAAAAAGACACGTAAAAGCTTAATTACATAAAAGGGATATTAATGGGAATATAGCCATAATATAAACAATAGAAAGGAATATTTGAAAAGCCTAAAATTGAAAAATACATTGAACTGCTCCCGTGTGTCGATGCAACTGTATTTCTCAACAGTTTTGATATTTCTTAGTGTCTATTGTGCAAATTGTTTTGTAGGCGGCCAGTACGGTGCAATAAACTTTAGTGAACTGTTTACAGAAAATATATACAAAATAATACATATTAGGCGCAAATCAGACTGACTATCAAGTCACCAAAAGTACAAAAATGTTGTATGCATGGAAAGGGTACACCCTGGTGGTCGTCGTAATGTAATCCATTTATTTTCCATTCACATTTAATATGACATTACCTTGAATGCATCTCTCTCTCGTTTCCAATGGGAACAATTTTGAAGTTTAACGCTTGTGTGTGTTATTTCCGCAAAGTGAGGTACTACTCAAAACCGATCAAACCAGACAGACACATCTGCTTTCAAGTGGCAAAGTCACGTCATGTGATCTTCTAGTGGGCAAACTCGAAATCAGACAAGATCTGATTACATCAGTGAAAAGGTTACGACTTCAGCTTTCTCCTCATATGTACCTATATCATTCCTGTAAGACAGAAAATAAAGGCTGTGTTCAAGCACTACGCTTTTAAAATGGCTGTGTTCATACAGGAATTTGAGCATGTTTAGAGCGCCACCATTAGGTAAAAGATATGTCCAAAAAAATTCCCTACAACAACAAAAAAATACGATTCCTTTTGGAATGGCAATTGGTGACATATGCCGAGTTATTCGAGGAAGGAAAGGAAGGCTCCACTTGAGTATCAATCAATCAATCAATCAATCAATCAATTTTATTTTATATAGCCCTTCATACATTAGCTAATATCTCGAAGTGCTGTACAGACACCCAGCCTAAAACCCCAAACAGCTAGTAATGCAGGTGTAGAAGCACGGTGGCTAGGAAAAACTCCCTAGAAAGGCCAAAACCTAGGAAGAAACCTAGAGAGGAACCAGGCTATGAGGGGTGGCCAGTCCTCTTCTGGCTGTGCCGGGTGGAGATTATAACAGAACCATGCCAAGATGTTCAAAAGTATCTTACGTAGTTATTTTCTGATCTCATTTTGCTCTTTTGTAGCTTTGGCAACTATGTGCATGTTTTCTATCCATGTTCACTCCCCACCCCGTGGCTGCAACCCTTCTAATTTAGTGTACCAGGCATGCACAACCCATGTGGAATTCCTGGTCTCCAGCAGCATTTGGAACTGCCGATCTGCGGTCAAGAACGCAAAGTTCATCTCAGCCTATGCTGCCCTGACGGACACCTGGATCACCCCAGAGGACACTGCTACTCCAGCTGCTCTCTTTTCACCTGCCTATGTTTTCTCTCATAGTCTGAGAGCATCTGGTCGTTGCCATGGTGGCACAGTGCTGCTCACTTCTCCTAAGTGGAGATTTTCTCTTTACTCCCTTACCTGTCCATCTCCTCATTTGAATTCCATGCTGTCACGGTCACTTGTCCACTCAAGCTTAATATTGTTGTCATCTATCGCCCACAAGGTGCCCTTCGAGAGTTTGTCAATGAGCTTCATTTTTAAAAATGTTTAGTCATTTAGCAGACGCTCTTATCCAGAGTGACTTACAGTTAGTGAGTGCATACATTTTCATACTGGCCCCCCGTGGGAAACGAACCCACAACCCTGGCGTTGCAAGCGCCATGCTCTACCAACTGAGCTACAGGGGACTTCACACCTTAATAAGCTCATTTCCTGACGATGCACACCGCTCTTCGTACTGGGCAACTTCAACCTCCTGACATCTGCCTTCGATTAATTTATTTCCATTACTTTCCCCTCCTTGCCTCTTTTGACCTCACCCTTTCCACTCACAAGGCAGGCAATACACTTGACCTCATCTTTACTAGAGGCTGTTCGCCTACTAATCTCATGCGCCGTCGCAATCTTCGCTCTCTCCCACTATTCTCACTTCTTCTATCCTATTATCTCTCCCTTCTGCTAAATCCCTCCCTTCTGATTCTGCCTCTTCGACCCTACCAACCTCCCATTCCGCATCCTATGACTCGCACTGCCCCCTTTCCTCCCGGCCGGCTCTCCCCTCCTGCTCCTTGGCTGAGTGACTCATTGCGAGCTTAAAGAACAGGGCTGCGGTCAGCTGAGGAAAACTAAACTTCCGGAAGACCTATCATCCTTTCATTCCCTCCTCTCTACCTTCTCTTCCTCTGTATCCGCTGCTAAAGCCACTATCTATCACTCTAGATGTCAAGCTTCTGCCTCTAACCCTAAGAAACTATTTTCCACCTTCTCTTCCCTCCTTAAGCCTCCACCCACTTTGAAAAGAAGGTTGATGACAGCCGCTCCTCATTCACTTAGCCTATTGAATCTACCGGTCTCACTCACACAGATCTACCCTACGCCTTGACCTCTTTCTCCCTTCTCTCTCCAGATGAAGTCCTTTGACTAGTGAGGTTCGGCTGCCCGACAACCTGCACGCTTGACCCCATCCCCTCCTTCAGACCATCTCTGGAGACCTTCTATTCCTCATATCCCTCATCAACTCATCCCTGACCACTGGCTGCATCCCCTCTGACTTCAAAATGGCCCAGTTGCTCCCCTCCTCAAGAAACCAACACTCTACCCCTCTGTCAAAAACGACAACCCCCCCCGAAAAAAAGCCTTTTGTGAACTAACACTCGTACTTGACTCTTTTCCCTCTTACTAGCTCTGACTTTGCTGATAGTTACTTTATTGAGAGAGAAAAATGTATACTATGACATGTGGTTGAAGCCATCTTAAGACGATTGCAAGTCGCTCTGGATAAGAGCGTCTGCTAAATGACTCCAATGTAAATCTATTTCTGATATTTTAGCTTAATTAAATTGATTGATATTATGGTGATTCTATTCCAAGAAAAACTCAAATACATTTGACAGTCGCCTATGTATTGCCTACCTAAAACATCTGTTTATACATTTGAAGTCCTTCAAAATAGAAACGACATATCCGAATGTTAGAAAGTAGAATATAAACTTGATATAGGCTACTGTGGATAGGGTCACTGTAATTAAAAGAATAGTGATAAAGGAAATGAAAAATGCTAGGCAGAACATACCCAGACCTTGTGGTTGAGCAGTACCTCAGCGAAATTGGAGCAGGATCTGCTCGATTTACGCTCTGCTCCTCACTCCACACTTGCCCACTTACATGTTCTGGCATTCAGAAGCAGCCCTGCTTTAGGCTATCAAAGAACCGTCAATGAATAATCATGGAATCAGTGATGTGTTGTGAAATCTGTTGTGAATGTATTATGTTTTTAAAATTGTATAACTGCCTTAATTTTGCTGGACCCCAGGAAGAGTAGCTGCTGCCATGGCAGAAGCTAATGGGGATCCATAATAAATACAAATGGATGGCTGCAGCAACCATTACACGGTCTGACAAGCTGCATAACAAATTATGCTTAATTAGACAAAATACCAATTAAGTCATTCAAACAAGATAATAACTTGTTCAAACTGACTTAGTATTTTGTTTGAACAACTTCCGTAGAGGAATAATAAAACACCAGCAACAAAATAATTACCAACCTTTCTGTAGATGGCAAAAATGGTTCCAATTGATACAAGACAGTCAATGTTTGACGAGCCATCCAGTGGGTCGAAGCACACAATATATTTTCCCTGTAAAAAATAAAAGGACATTGTCACATTGATGTCACAAGACATACCTCAACTTCAATCTGAGCCACACACACACATACCTGTTTCTCTGGCTCCACAATGACGGCCCTCTCGTTCTCCTCTGACACCAGGACACAGGAGGTGAAAGAGGACTTGATCATGTTGATGACCAGGTCATTGGACAGAACATCCAGTTTCTTCACCTGGTCACCGGTCACATTGGTGCTCCCAGCAATGCCATAGCTGGAGGGGAGGGAGAGAGGAGGAGAGAGAAAGAGAGAGAAGGAAGAGAAGGAGGGAGAGAGAGATGGGCAGGGGGCAGACATGTGAGTAGTAATATCACTACAGTAGGCCTATTTCTGTAACAATTGGAAGGAGGGAGAGACGGACAAGGGTAAAGTTTTTCTATGATGGAGGGTGGCATTGAAGAGGCCACTGCTCTGTGTCAGTGGGCATGAAGTCTCTGGTAGAACTCACAGGGCACAGAAAGTGATCCCATCTTTAGGCCTTCACTGATTGTCAGTCATCAAGGAAATTCCAGACAATGGAGGACTATCAACAAATTCCTGATAAACAGGTAATAGGCCTATACTTCCTCTTAATGAGGACAATGGACATGTCTCAAGAGGAAATAAATGCAAGATTTGTGAGTGTGAGTAGCCTACTGCATTGCAATAGCCCTGGCTTGCATTTATGAAAATAACAACATCTCGTGTCCAAAGATAGATAAACTGGTGGACATTGACCCGAGTCGAAGTTGACAACAGTATTACCTGATTAGATGGACTGTCAGACTCAGGCATAATATCCGACTAGGTAAATATTTGAATTAGTCTCCCTACCCGGCATATGGTTGGACGGTCCATGCTATTTATTTAATCATTCACCTATTGCCAGTGCTTTGTGGTAACCATATAGCACAGTGGGGATAAGAATCCACAACATCACTTTGTTGATCAGACAATCAGTATCGTCTTACTGCGCTCAGTTGATAAATGTGACACATGATGTGACAAAAACTTTCACTGACTGACTATACCACTAGCTAGTTTTCCATCCAATTTGCGACAGATTTTTATGTGAATTCAAAAATCTGCATAAAACATGCACATTTTCAAACTGACTGTGTTTAAAATGACAATGCACATAAAATAACTTTGCCTTTAAATTCCCATGTACCAAATGAAAAATACAAGTTAAATGGGTTTCCATCACATTTTAAACTCTGATGGTTGTCACAAAAACGATTAGTTACCGGAGTGTAACTCCAGTACTATGAGTGGAGCGGAGCCCCATAGGGGAGCTCTGCTCCTAGTGGTTTACCCTCTGCCCTACGGCAGCAGCAGCCTGAGACAAAATTATGCACACACCTACAGCCAATAGGAGTACAGGTGTCCCTATAAGAGGGGATGCCTCCCCTCAATCAGCCTCCCGAGATATTTTTCTTCAGCGAGACTAGAGAGGGTCGGCAGGGCCTTGTCCTATGGGGCTCCGCTCCACTCATAGAACTGGAGTTACACTCCGGTAACTAATCGTTCTATATCGTGGAGCTCCGCCCCCATAGGGGAGCTCTGCTCCTAGTGGTTTAAGGCGGAGCGTAGCGCTCCCAAAATGTACTCCCTGCCGAGCCTAACACTTCCCATCGAAACGAGAAAGTCAGGCCTAGCAATGGCTGCAACCGAGTCCCGCAGTACTGCAACTAAAAACCCTACGGGCGTCACAATATACCGCGTCATCGGTTAAAGACCCGCCCCACCTAGTCCAATGGCAATGCCAATGACTAGTGGGCAGATCACCAGAATAGAAGCCATACTAATCTGTACTAGCAGATAGATGTGCCTCAATATCCTGTGAAAACACTACCGACCACTAATGGAATGACACCAAGTGTCACTCTACATTGTAAACGCGGTAGACCGCCTCACTCACTCAATGGAATCCCAGAGATTAGTGGGCAGGAACAAAAACATGAGTCATACTAACTGAACAAGCAGATAGATGACCTCACATTCTGTTAATCAACGCATGCCTCTACTGTACTGACCCTGTCAGTCAGGATTCATGCCACAAAATATGTTTTCCTATCCAAAGCGGACCTGATGGAAACCCTGTCTATAGTCCTGCTTTTCCCTCTCTTCCTAGCTCAAGATCTCCCTTCAGCTATGCTGAGTACAGACCGAGCCAAAGAGTTAGAAAACACATCTGTCAAAAAACACGTCTTCCTAACCAAAGCGGACCTGATGGAAACCTGTGTCCACAGTCCTGCTTCTCCTCTCTTTCTTGCTCAAGATCTCCCTTCAGCCACGCTGAGTACAGATCGAGCCAGAGAATTAGAAGACATATCTAAGAGATAGAAACGGATAAATGGAGACGGCGTCGACCAGGATGCTGCGCTACAGATATCCTCTACTCCTGTTCCTCTGAAAAGGGCAGTAGAAGCCGCTACTCCACGAGTGGAGTGAGCTCTGATACCCTGAGGCAATTGCCGCCCGCTGCCTCATAAGCTGTCTCAATGCCTTCACAAAGCCAATGAGACAACCTCTGTTTTGAAAGTGGTCTACCTAGTGCAGCTGCACCGTGACACACAAACAACTGAGGCGATGACCTAATCGCTGCTGTGCGCTCGACGTAACACGCCAAAGCGCGTACCGGGCACAGGCGATGGAGCTTTTCCTCACTCCTCTCTCTATGAGGAGGAGGAGAAAAAGCCCACAGCTCCACGGTCTGTGACCTATATGAACTCTTAATAACCTTTGGCACAAATGCCGGGTTAGGACGTAACACTGCTCTGCTCAGGTCACCATTGATGGCCAAGCAGTCAGGTCTCGTCGAAAAGAGCACACAAATCACTGACCCGCTTAGCTGTAGTCAAAGCGAGCAACAGTGCTGTCTTTATAGACAGCATCTTGAGGGGTATTTGATTCAATGGCTCGAACGGCGACTTACATAGCGCTCGAGTACCAAAGCCAAATCCCACTGAGGAAGCGTGACTCTAGGTGTTGGCCTAAGTCGCGCGTTCCTAATAGGAAGCGTTTCACTAGAGGGTGGCTAAAGACATTGTCTCTGCCAAAACCCTCATGACAAGCTGAAATCGCTGCTGCAAACACTCTAATCGTGGCAGGCGATTTTTGCTTATCAAACATGAGCTGTAGAAAAGAGAGAATACTCTCCACCTGACAGCTCATGGGGTCTACACCTTGTGTGACACACCATCGTGAAAACACGTTCCATCTACTGGCATACATCTTAGAAGTGGAACTGGCACGTGAACCCTGTATGGTCCTGATCACTGCATCAGATAACCCACGGCGCTCTAGCCTGTCCCTCTCAGCAGCCAGGCCTTCAGTGGTTGGCCGATTATGGGCAATTTCCTATCGTGCCAGCCGCCTGAGACAACGCGTCCCCGCCGATGTGGAATTGGCCAAGGTGGCGCAATCAACATCTGACTCATCTCCGCAAACCACGGAGCCCCGGGCGATCGGGCGCTATCAGTATCACTGACAGCCCCCTGACCTCACCCTGGCTAGCAGTGGGAGAATGCAGGACAGCGGAGGGAATGCATACAGGAGAACTCTCGGCCACGGTTGGTGCGCAAAGCGTCCCTTCCCAGTGGCGGTTCGTCCTGTTCCCTCAGAGAGAACCACAGAGGACATTGCGCGTTCACGCGTGACGCGAATAGGTCCACCTCGGCTCTCCCGAATTGTTCCCAAATCTGGAGAACAATGTCTGGATGCAGACACCACTCGTCGTCCTCGAGGACCCCCTCTTGACATGAGGTCTGCTCCTACGTTCAAGTAGCCCGGAATGTGTGCTGCTCTCAATGAGCGAAGGTGCTCGTGAGCCCACAGCCACAATTCCTCTGCCGCCCGATGGAGAGCAGGAGACCTGACTCCTCCCTGGCGATTTATGTGGGCTACTGTGGTCCGGTTGTCTGACCAGACCAGCACATCGCGACCCCGAAGGGTAGACGCGAAGTGGGTCAGAACCAGTCGAACCGTTTCCAACTCCAGGAGGTTGATGTGACGACCTGATTGAGGCCACACACCTCCTATCGCTTGTGTCTGACATGTCCCTCCCCATCCCGTCAGGGACGCATCCGTGAATACTGGGATGTGAGAGGACACCTTTCCTATCGGGACTCCGTGCGTGAGAACGCGCGAGTTTCTCCAATAGTTTAGGTCTGCACTGAGCGAGAGGGGAACCACCACCAACCGATGACGTTGACGCAATGGGTCTAGTCTTAGTTGGGCGAACCATCGCTGCATCCTGCGCATATGCAGGAGTCCCGGCGGAACCACAGAGTGGGCTGACGACATGAGACCCAAAAGTGACATGATCGACAGCGCCGTCACCGTGTAATTCGGACGACACTTCCTTAGGACTAGCAACAAGGCTACCCTTCGGGGGTCCGAGATTCGGGCCCTCATCCTCACAGTGTCTAGCTGTATCCCCAGGTAGACAATCTGATGAGTGGGCCAGGGCGCGCTCTTTTTCCAATTCACAGCAAACCCCAGACTTGTGAGATGCATCACTGTCTGTGTTGTGTGAGTGGGGCGAGAACCAGTAGGTCGTCCAGGTAGGCTAGTAGCCATATTCCCTGACGACGCAACGGTTCCAATGCCGCCTCCACACACTTGGAAAATGTGCGAGGTGCCAGGGCGTACCCAAATGGCATCCTCGTGTATTCGTACGCCACCCCTTGAAAGGCGAACCGCAGAAACTTCCTGTGACGCGGCTGAACCGGCACATGAAAGTACGCGTCCTTTAGGTCTATGCTCGTACAAAAGTCCCCTCTCTGGACACATTCCAGCAGACGTTTTGTCGTTAGCATTCGGAAGGGCCGTTTGGTTATGCTCGTTGAGAATGCGTAAATCCAAAATCGGCCTCACTCCCCCGTCTTTTTGGGCACTAGGAAATAAGGCGAATATAGCCCTTTGTTCCTTTGCTCCCGGGGAACTACTGTCACTGCCTCCTTCGCCAAAAGTTCCGTAATCTCTGTCATCAGAGCGGCCACTTTGTCTGGCGTTTTCATCACCGTCTCCACCACTCCCTGAACGGGGGTGGGGTCCGGTGGAATTGGAGAGCATAACCCTTCTGCAACGTCTGTTCTAGCCAGCGTGAGAGGGTGCAGCTTCTTCGCCACTGCCAGCAATGCAGAGAAAGCGGCTGGGCGCGAAGCTGTGGTGCATCCAGTAGGAAGGACCTGTATTCCTCTATGGCCCCTTACCGCCACTGTTCCCCAACATTGAAGTGGTGGAACAGCCCAAGGTGGGCCTCCCGTGAAAGGGGAGAGGAACTATCGATGCGTTCTGAGAAAGAAAGAGGAGTAGGGACGTCGGTTAAACCCGTAACCATCGTATTCCTGCCCTCCTTGAACGCATCGCGGGTCTGAATTGCGCTGACCGAGGCCACAGCCTGCGGCAGGGCACCATCCCCAGCAAGCGATTGCGTCATCTTAGGTGACTGCAATTCGCTATCAGAGCCCTTCACTACAGTACTCCTAGAAGTCTGTAGTATGAGGTCTCTATGAGGTAAAACAATGCGGCGCCTTGATACCTTCTTGACTTTCACCTTCTGTGTGTGTTCAACACTGCACCCCTGGTGGGTTGATTCACGCTCAGTGTGGTGAGTACTGGCTCGTTCTGTCAGGGGAGCTGATACTTTGGTTATACCCATAACGCTAGTAATCCTGCCCTCCGTGAACGTAGCATGGGTCTGAATCGCATTAACCGAGACCTTGGTCTGCGATAATGCGCCGTCCCCAGATAGCTGCTGTGTTACAATGCCTGGGGGCGCCGATACTCTGGGCACCTTGGTGACCGCGGTAATCGGGCCCTCCGTGAACGCAGCATGGGTCTGGCTCGTACTAGTGGAGACCTTAGTCTGTGCTAGTGCGCCATCCCAAATAGCGGCTGCGTCCTCATGTCAGAATCTGACCGGGACTGCTGCCTTCTATGTAAAGCACTTCTTATACGTGAAGTGTGATGTGACGACCTGATTGAGGTCTTCTGGATACCTACTCTTAGTGCCTGTTCAGCAACGCACCCTCGGTGGGCTGAACGGCTCTTAGAGTGGTAAGGAAGAGAGGGTGAGATTTGAACGCTCTCGGACGTATTATGGAAAAGAGGCTCTTTTTGACAAAGTTAGGTGGAGCCAACTCTTTATTAAACACATCAACAAAGGCATTAACATCAACACCCATCCCTTCAACCGAAGGGTGGGGGGGAACAGTGGGCACGTTCGACACCATTGATGCGTCCTCCATCCTCTCCCCCGCGTCCCGTCACGTACGCCTCCTCTTGCCTCCCTTGGAGGGCCAGGTCGGCGTCCTCGTCACCTCCCTCGCCGGCTGTAGTGGGGCTACCGTAGCTGCTGGGAGGGCCGGGCCCGTTCCCTTGCTGCTCGTGGCCGCCGGATGACGCCGATTACGCCGCCTCGTCGTAGACCCCGGTCTACTTAGAGGGGCGGAGGTAGATGGCCTTTGGGGAGGAGGGGGGCCGAGTCGTCCTGCCAACGGCAGGTGCTTGGCCAACTGCTTCTTCTCCTCCTCTAACTTAGAGAAACGCTCCGTCGCCTCTTTGACTGCGACCCCAAAGAGGCCGTCGTCAGAGAGGGGGGCGTTCAAGAGAGACGTCCTGTCTGCCTCTTTCATGGATGTCAATGACAACCAGAGGTGTCGTTCCCCGACCACCGAAGTGGCCATGGATCTCCCCGCGCAGACTGCGGACGCCTGTGTCAGGTGGAGTATGGCGCCAGAATTTCTGGACGCCTCCTCCACCTCTTCCGGTGCCATCTCTGTCTTACCCGGGGTTAAACGGGACAGAGAGGCCGCCAAGAGGGCAATGTTGTTAGCTGCTGCTACAGCTTGGGCTCCCAACCCAAAAGACTTCTCTAACAGCTGTGCTGTGAGTCGGTCCTTCTGGGATGGCAACGTGGCCTTCTTGGAAGAGGGCCAAGGGCTCGAACCCGGTACGAGATACGCCGCCATGGCGCTCTCTAACCTGGGGATTCCCTGACCCTGAAACCTTCCTTCCACTCTCGTGAATGGGAGATACGCTTTTACAGGCGAACGCGCCGCTAAAGGTGCCTCCCACGAGCCCTCAACGTACCCTAGCCAAAGAAGGCATGGCAGGAGCCACTGGCTCTGCCGCCTTCCTTGGCCTGGAATAAGGACCGCCCTCCATCATATCAACCTCCGGTGCGGAGGGAAGAGGGGGGCAGCCTTATTACCAGCCGTTGAGCAGCTCTCTCAATGAGACCCGGAAAGTCCGATCTCAGAGAGGCTGCAGCGAAAGAGAGAGCTTCTGATCTCTCAGAGCTCGTATCCCCTTCGCTATAGGGACTACAAGCCCTCTCGCTCTCCAAAGGAAAGGGGGGCTTGAAAGTATGAGGGACGGGGTCCGACTGTTCCATTGGAATGCCAGACCCTTCCTCAAAGTCCCTATCTTCCCCCGAGTCTGCGCCGTCGGACGACGCCTCTGAAGCAGAGGCTAGTATCGACAGCACATCCTCAAGAGGGATGTCCTCCCTGAAAAACGCCCAACGCTGCTTCCTCTCCTTTAAAGAAAGGAGGGCGCAGGAGGCGCAATTCGGGGGACTGCAGACGCCTTCCTTGGCATGCTGGGATCCCAAACACACGAAACATAGGTCGTGGTGGTCACCGGCCGCCATGGAAGTGCATCTGCACTGAGCTCTGAAAAGTGTGTGCTCATTTAGACGACGTTGATGACTGGAATATCAACGGCGTTTTCGTCCTGAGTCTTCGTGCTTCGTCTCTTCTTGGCTCTTCAGTCTAGTCATCCAGTCGCTGAAGAAAAAGGGAGGCTGATTGAGGGGAGGTATCCCCTCTTATAGGGACACCTGTACTCCTATTGGCTGTAGGTGTGTGCATAATTTTGTCTCAGGCTGCTGCTGCCGTAGGGCAGAGGGTAAACCACTAGGAGCAGAGCTCCCCTATGGGGCGGAGCTCCACGATATAGAACTGTTGCATTATATAGAAAATGTGCCCACTCTGGTCTTGGCACATGCGCTTTAACCAACAGCTCGCTGATTCAGTGCAGGTAGGCTACCTAAATTATGAGATTATTATAGATAAGAGCAATATTATTTTTATTTCTCAAACAGCAGCCAAGCATTGACGGAAAGGAGCATCAAGCTCATCACCTTGCACATTCACCACCCTGTGAAGTTAATCATAATTGATTTAATCTTAAATGTAATAAACTGCATGCTTTCCCCGAGTTGTAGTGGGAGGATCACAACATATCATCGCGTGACTCCAAATGTATTTCGATATGATGGTTATTATATAAATATTTGCACATTAAGGAGTATCCCCCGCCATTTCTTCCATAATTAATTGTAGCAACCTACACAAAAACATCCCATGTCAAACGAACAAATCGTCTCTCTGCATTTATAAAATTGTACCCGCATTTAATGTTTCCATCTGCCTGGTCTTAACTTGTTTCATGCGTCACGTACGCCAATTCATCCGCATGAAATGGTTGGATGGAAACGTGGTTAGTAATCATGTTTCCATCCAACATTTTTATGCAAGTAAAGTACGTTATATGGCGGCAAAAAAAAAGCAATGACAGGTCTGATGGAAACAGAACATTTTCCAGTAAACTTTCCAAAGGTCGACAGAACAAAATACACTAGACAAGGTGGGATCTTTTTGTGTCGGCATGATAATCGATGCTCGACAAAAACATTATCATCTCGCTCTTTTGTCCATACTACTACTACTAATAATAATAATTATTATAATATCATCATATGCGCGCTGTTGGCTAGAGCGCACGTGCCAATACCAGTGGGCACACTCAGCTATATATATATTTTTTGTGAGAAAACCATCAGTAGAATTGAAAATGCAATGGAAACCCATTTCACTTTTATTTTTCATTGGGTAGCCTACATGGGAATTCAACAGCAAAAGTTATTTTTTATGTGCATGACGTCATCACGCACCGACTTTTATCCGCAACATGTCAATTTGATGGAAACACATCTCTGGTGGGAAAATAAACATTGTTCTTAATGCGGATTTTTGAATATTTGCATGAAAATCTGACGCCATTTTACGCTCTTATCCAGAGCGATTTACAGTAGTGAGTGCACACATTTTCGAACTTTTCCCTGTCCTGGTCCCCTGTGTGAATCGAACCCACAACCCTTGCCTTGCAGGCGCCATGCTCTACCAACTGAGCCACACGGGAACAATTGTATAAACACCTAGCTACTTTCGGATGCACAAAAACTTACAGGTTGGCAATCCCAGCTTTCCTGACAGCAGTGGAGATAGCTTTGACGGCCGTGCAGATAGAGTTGAGGAGGGTTGTCAGTTCTCCCGTTCCCTTCGCCTTCCTTCCCTCCTCCTGCACGAATCTCGTGAGGGTAACGACATTAGTATCGAATGCGCCCCGGTCGGACATGGTGACGTACTCTACTGGTTCTTTGAGCAGGTTTGCCGCGTGATGTGGTCCTGCTGCTTGAGAAGGGACCGGGACAGGTGAGTTCCTCAAAGACTCACCCTAAAGTTTAAATAGAACTGAAGAGCCGAGAGAGGCGGGGTTGTGCAGGTGTTTGAACCAATCACAGTTGGCCTTTCACCGGGAGGGGCGTGGTTGAACACTGGCTGAGAGGTTAGTGAGGGCAAAGTTCACTGATAATAAACAGGTTAGCAAAAATGT
Organism: Coregonus clupeaformis; assembly: GCF_020615455.1. Classification (NCBI taxonomy): domain Eukaryota; kingdom Metazoa; phylum Chordata; class Actinopteri; order Salmoniformes; family Salmonidae; genus Coregonus; species Coregonus clupeaformis. The sequence goes on from NC_059200.1 coordinate 24,591,063, forward strand.
TGACCCGGTTCCAAACTGTCCATTTACCCCCCTTCTCTCTCTAACCCATTTGGGGATTTCACATCTGAAAGGACTGGGAAGCAATATGTTGATGGCTGCACCTGGCCAATGGCCATTCAATATGGTTGCTTTCACCTATCCACATGTCCTTTGGCTTTCAGACAAGTAAAAAAATTAAGTAGTAAAGGGATAGTAGGGGGGTGGTGCTGGCTGAAATGGAAGGAGACAGGAGGCCCTAATCTTGTTTTGAAGAGCACTGTCCCCAAAACGTCTTTTGTCAGCATGATATATAGGCCATCCATTGGATATGCCTACATGACCAATAAATAGATAAAATGGAGAATGCAGATAGTGTGCAGTTAGAGCCATTTTGAATGAGAGATCTAGATTTAGTGCAAGCCGTGAATTACATTTACGTGGGAGTGCAAGCCATGAATTACATTTACGTGGGAATATGTACTGTAGGCCTGGCCTATCCTACAATGCAATGGGAGGCTATGACTCCAATACTTGAATGAGTGTTATGAGTGAAACCATTCTGCAGCTGGTTTCAGATATTCAGTGTCTGGTGGCTGGTTGGCTCTTATATGTCCTTTAGTGTTGGGAAACCAGTCTGACAAGGGATGAAACATACCAGAGATACTCCACAGAAACCAGTTGCAAAATCTGTCATGATGAAATTACGTACAGGTCAGCACATTGGTATAATAGCCTAGATGATCATAAATCATTCATTATTGAAAATCTAAATCAATCAATTTCCATACAACTCTTTTATGAGCTGCTGGCTATCAGCCCTGTAAAGTAAGCATGCATTCTGTGCATGCTGCTGAGAATAGCTGAGTCTAAAGTACAGATCATAGGTCAATCCATTGTGTTCTGTTTGTCGCTGCTCCACTTTTTAAAGATGTTTATCCTGTGTGTCTGAAACTGTACCCTAATCCCTACATAGTGCACTACTTTTGACCAGCGCCGTATTGGCCATATTGGCCTCCCGAGTGGCGCAGTGGTCTAAGGCGCTGCATCGCAATGCTAGCTGTGCCACTAGAGATCCTGGTTCGAATCCAGGCTCTGTCATAGCCGGCCGCGACCGGGAGACCCATGGGGCGGCGCACAATTCGTCCAGGGTAGGGGAGGGAATGGCCGGCAGGGGATGTTGGTAGAGCATGGCGTTTGCAACGCCAGGGTTGTGGGTTCGATTCCCACGGGGGGGGGGCCAGTATGAAAAAAAATATATATATATAATGTACTCCCTCACTAACTGTAAGTCGCTCTGGATAAGAGCGTCTGCTAAATGATGTAAATGTAATAGGATGCCATTTCATTCAGACACAAACCCTGTGTGTGAAATCCAATGATGAAAGCTAATGACCAACACAGTCAGGTAAGATCAGTTCATTTGGCCGGGGTTACATTGTCTTATTACGCAAGTTTGGACAAAATGTATGAGAGGGGGTTTCACAGCAAGAGTTTAATTTGAACTTTGTGATGGAGCCGCAGGTGACGGCTGAGAGACAATAGCGTGCAAGGATCAAAGACCAAATTCTAGAGGAGTATCTGAACTGTTTTCAAACCTGCTTTGTGTTGCTTTTTCTGTTGTTGATAGAGCCTTCAGAAGAAATATTTTCTCATGTAGTTTTGAGTCTTATGAAAAGGGTTATACAGCAAGAGCAAGAATGTAAGAGCAGCAATGCTGGGGTGAAACTTTTTTTCAACGATAGAAAGTTAATCTGTGAAATAAACCTTAAAAATACATCTTAAATCCATTTAAAACTCTTTCCTGAATAGTATTTTTAGGATCTTAAGTGACACATTTGGTGAAGGCCTATCAAAATGCACTCCCACGTTAAGCCACATAATGTTGCTCAGAACTTTGTTATCACTGAAGTTCCATAGCCTAATAACTTGTCATACCCCCTCGCCCCTACCAACTCGCTCGGAGGGCCCTCCGTTGTCACGTGTTGCTGACCAAAATACGAGGGTGACTATGGAATGAGATTAGATTCGTTTAAAAAATATATATTAGCATACCTTATGGATGCCCGTGCCACACGGTCACCGCCAATAATAATAATACTAGGTCAACAGGTCAATATCCTTGTTTCCTCACTTCTCTTTATGTATAACAACGTGGTCAAATTCTTTCGGCCACTTGAACTGAGAAACTGGCTGATGAAAATCTGGAGAAACACATGCAATAAGGCTGATAAATAAGACCAAAACAAACACGATACAATATCTCTTATAACATTTCTGTTTATTTGAAATTCTCTTGTCGATAACATTATACTTATAAAAGAATCAACATGAATTTCAAACTTACAAACACCTACGTCTAAGACTTAAACCGGGCAGAGGAGTAAAGTTTATTTGGGAAACATTTTCAAATCGCTCTCCATTGGCCTCTAGAGAGTTGTGTTAAGGAGCCATGATAACCACTGATAACAAAACTCTTGGTCAAGACTAGGCCTCCGGTGAGGATTGAGGTCACAGGGTCAAGAAAGTTGGCCTGGCCCCGGATCTGTTTGTGCTGTCTTTGAGCTCAAAAAATGAAGGAAGTTTTAAGTTTGAAATGTAATATGCATGAAATTTGAAAGTTTTTGATATGGATTATAATCGACTTCCTAAAAAAATCTATAATTGTATTTTACTCTAGTAGTCCTCATTTAGAGCACCGAGGACACTGATTATAACACTCATGAAGACAAGTTGATTCAATTTTTGACGGGGAAGGGGGTAGACATGGAAACAGATCACATACATACTCTAGTAGTCCTCATTTAGAGCACTGAGGACACTGATTATAACACTCATGAAGACAAGTTGATTCCATTTTTGACGGGGAAGGATGTAGACATGGAAACAGATCACATACATACAGTATTGCCACTGTGTACACACACACACCACGTACAGTACATTCCAAACACATCTGGAGAAACGGTCTCTCTTTCAGTCTTTCTCTGTATACTTAGAGACCGTCGACGACGCCGTGCTGCATGCTGAACTCCTGGAAGTCCCCAGGGATGGTATCTGTGTAGGTTAGAGGTCAGAGGTTAAGGGTCAAGGTCATGTTCTACCGAGAGTCAGTTAAATTAAGGATGCCACTTTGGTTGATGAATTTGACTAATTTGAGTTCAAAACAAATAGTGTGAGTAAAGACAAAAGAGCGTCTCAAATGACCCGTTTCAACTAGCCTGTTGCTTACCATTGCAGCGGTACTTTAGGTTGGACCAGATTATGTTTTCCTGAGAGAAACAGAACACTCCCAGTCGGCCTCCTCTCATGGTGGTGTCGATGGTCACGCCAGAGTCAGCCACCAGCTCTGTCCCCTCATAGAAACGGGCCCTGTCCAAACACCCAACAGACATTAGCCATTGTTGTACACCATTGTGTATTAGATGTAACGATGACATCACATCAGACTCACACAAACTCTCGCTCTCTCTCAAATTTTCTCTCAGCTGTCTCACCTGATGTATCCGACCTGGGGTCGGTGCTGCAGGTACCAACGGTAGGAAACCTTGTCCTTCCAGCCCACGTTCCTGGGGTCCTTCCACAGCAGACGCACCTGGTCGTTTGTATCCCCCGTGTGCCACAGGGAGTTCCTCAGGTGCTCCCCTGGACCCGACTTAGACTTCACAGCCTGGGGACGGGGAGGGAGAGAGAGATGGAGAGAGGAGATAGTGAGGGAGAGAAGGTAAGAAATAAGTAAGTACAAAGAGACAAAGCCAGATTTGAGGACGGCTCATAATACTGTCTGGAATGGAGCAAATGGAATGGCATCAAACACATGGAAACCATGTGTTTAATGTATTTGATACCATTCCACCTATTCCGCTCCAGCCATTACCATGAGCCCGTCCTACCCAATTAAGGTGCTACCAACCTCCTGTGCTCTCCACAGTACACGTGTTTGTGTTGAATTGCACAGAGCCACCCTAAACACAATCCATCTTTGTTTTTTCGTACTTACTTCAAAAACACAATCCCACACACAATCACACACACACACACACCTTGAGCTGGATGCCAGGCTCGGCCACTGCTTTGTGGCCTGGCAGTAGTTCTTTCAAGACAGATTGTGTTTAGGGTGGCTCTCCATACTACACATGTGTGTGTGTGTTGAATTGTACAATCAACAGCCACCCTAAACCAAATGTCTTTGTCTTTTTGTACTAACTTCACACACACACACACACACACACACACACACACACACACACACACACACACACACACACACACACACACACACACACACACACACACACACACACACACACACACACACACACACACACACACACACACACACACACACACACACACACACCTTGAGCTGGATGCCAGGCTCGGCCACTGCTCTGAAGGGTGTCGCCTGCCAGTAGGTCTGCTCAGTCTGTTTCCACATGACCACGTAGAAGGAGGAAGAGTCCTGGTAGCCGAAGATGAAGCCTGCGTAGTCATCGTCAGTCACCGTGTTCACATGGAACGTCCCCTCAAAGTCCACCCCACTGAATGCAGTGTAACCTTGGGAGCACAACACAACAAAAATGTCACGATAAAATAGGATACGACTTGATACAATACCATATAAGATAACATGGTACGATACCTGATAACGATTTAGAAGTCTTTCTTACCCACAGCAAGTCCAGGGTCACTGTTCATGGTCTGCACAATCTCCATTCCCTGTTTGAGAGATTAAATGTCAATCATGTTGACAAAGTCAAAGCATTTCTGCCATGTTGAACTTATTGTTTTGTAAGTCCATCCAGTAAATGACCATCTGACCTGATTAAGTACCACCCAGTTGGGGTCAATCTGGGCGTCGCCCTCCGGGTCCAGCACCACCGTCTGATAGGCTCTGAAGTCTGTCAGAGTGACCTCAGCGTTCTCTGGGCAGTTGTCTATCCTGTCAATCACCTTGTCCTGGTCAAAGTCTGACTCACACACATCTCCAACACCGTCATCTGGGAGGAGAGAATACACAAACGCGTAGAAATGATGGCCAGTAAGGTTCTAAGCATAGACAATACACTGGTAAAGTGGAGAGTTTCAGGTTGGTTACATTTTTAAATTTTAGCAGATGCTCTTATCCAGAGTGACATACAGGTGCAATTAGGGTTAAGTACCTTGCTCAAGGGCACATCGACAGATGATTCACCTAATCGGCTCAGAGATTTGAACCAGCAACCTTTAGATTACTGGCCCAACACTCTTAACCACTAGGCTACCTGCCGCAAACTGGTTGAATGTCAATGGTCAATGGTGATGAATGGTACAGTAGTAGCTGTTAAGCAACTTTTTTTTTTTTTTGCAGGTGTCAAAGCTGAATGTGAAGTAAGAATTTTCACTGTTAGTCTACACCTGTTGTTTACGAAGCATGTGACAAATAACATTACATTTTATTTGATGGAAAACCTTGTTAGTGCATAGGTGTTCACTTTCTTGTGTTTTACTTCCACTTAAAATGCAGTCTGGTCCCATACTCTTCTACAGTTGTCACACCATTTACTGTCTGTTTGTCAGGACACAAACTAACACAGAGAGGAGTTGGCCAAAGCACAAACAGACTGGATCACCAGGCTTTTAGGTGATAACTCAAGAATTCACATTCAGATTCAGAAAAGCATTATTGTCCCATTGCTGGGCAATTTGGTTGAAGCGGGAAAGTAAATCGTGTGAAATAAATATTAAAGACTGACTGTTCTCATCCAGCTGGTCGAGGTTGGGCACCAGTCTGCAGTTGTCGGGTCCCGGTGGCAGGAAGTCAGGGATGCTGTCGTTGTCATCGTCATCGTCACACTCATCCCCCAGGCCGTCTTTGTCTGTGTCCAGCTGGGAGCTGTTGATCACATTGGGACAGTTGTCCTTGGTGTCCTGGTGACCGTCACCATCACTACAGAACAGGGGGTGACACACAGGGAGGAGGGACAGAAAAGATCACATGTATGGATTTAGTCTGAGTCCCAGATCTGTTTGTGCTGTCTTGTCGACAGCAATGGAGTTGACAAGACAGCATAAACAGATCTGGAACTCAGGCTAGTAGGGAATGGCTGGCAGTTAAATAACATTGGACTGGAAACCTAGTTTATGCACAGTATACTAAAATATACAGTCAAATATTAATATTCGTCAAAATAAATGGAAATATTGACCACTGCAATCATGAATTGACTAAATCAATTAAATCATGAAGTGGATATTTTAAGAGCATACTTTTTCTCAAGTCAGATAATTTTAAAAGATGTTTCCTCTTGTACCTGTCTTGGTTTGTGTCACAAGAATCCCCAACCAGGTCATGGTCGATGTCGGACTAAAATTAGAGCACAGATTTGTTAAAACACTTTTTGACCACTCAGTATAATATTTAAGACAGGGTAGGACAGTTCAGTTGCTCCATATCCCATTTTATATCTGTAAACTGAACAGGTCTCAAAGCCCTAATGGAGGCCTGTGGAGGCAGTCTGACCTGGTTAGGATTAGGGATATCAGGGCAGCTGTCACAGGCATCTCCCACTCCGTCTCCATCCCGGTCTAACTGGTCCCGGTTCACCACCCGCTGGCAGTTATCCAGGAAGTTCTTCAAGCCTGGAGACCAATTCAATTACAAAGATTGAGTTTGTAAAGTTATCTGACCAATAGTATCCCACCACTTTGCAGAAGTGTTGGTGAAATACATGAGAGTGCTTCAGCTTCAAGTGGACTCTTTCAGGAGCACTGCTTTGTGACGTATGAACGGATATTTCAAATTTAGAACATCTGTGAATCTCCAAGGGATACATTCAAAAAGTGAAGTATGGCCCATGAGAAAATCATAAAACATGATTTATATGATTTGAAGGCTTAACCACTGACGTTGAATCAATGCATTGGGATTTAAAAGCAAACTGCATGATTCTGTTTCCATTGATATGCTGTTTCTAATAGTTCACTAGTTGTGCCACTGGGAGGCACTGTTGCATTTGGCATCTGTGTGAACTGTTGAAATCAAATCAAATCAAATCAAATTATATTTGTCAAATGCGCTGAATACAACAGGTGTAGACCTTACTGTGAAATGCTTACTTACAAGCCCTTAACCAACAATGCAGTTTTAAGAAAGAATACCAAAACAAATCACACAAAAAAATACAATATAAAATTATATGAAATAAAAGTAACAAATCAATCAATCAATCAATCAATTTTATTTTATATAGCCCTTCTTACATCAGCTAATATCTCGAAGTGCTGTACAGAAACCCAGCCTAAAACCCCAAACAGCTAGTAATGCAGGTGTAGAAGCACGGTGGCTAGGAAAAACTCCCTAGAAAGGCAAAACCTAGGAAGAAACCTAGAGAGGAACCAGGCTATGAGGGGTGGCCAGTCCTCTTCTGGCTGTGCCGGGTGGAGATTATAACAGAACCATGCCAAGATGTTCAAAAATGTTCATAAGTGACAAGCATGGTCAAATAATAATCAGGAATAAATCTCAGTTGGCTTTTCATAGCCGATCATTAGAGGTTAAAACAGCAGGTCTGGGACAGGTAGGGGTTCCATAACCGCAGGCAGAACAGTTTAAACTGGAATAGCAGCAAGGCCAGGCGGACTGGGGACAGCAAGGAGTCACCACGGCCGGTAGTCCCGACGTATGGTCCTAGGGCTCAGGTCTCTCAGTTGGCTTTTCATAGCCGATCATTTAGAGTTGAAAACAGCAGGTCTGGGACAGGTAGGGGTTTCGTAGCCGCAGGCAGAACAGTTGAAACTGGAATAGCAGCAAGGCCAGGCGGACTGGGGACAGCAAGGTGTCATCATGCCCGGTAGTCTTGACGTATGGTCCTAGGGCTCAGGTTCTCAGAGAGAAAGAGAGAACGAGAGAATTAGAGAGAGCATACTTAAATTCACACAGGACACTGGATAAGACAGGAGAAGTACTCCAGGTATAACCAACTAACCCCAGCCCCCGACACATAAACTACTGCAGCATAAATACTGGAGGCTGAGACAGGAGCGGTCCGGAGACACTGTGGCCCCATCCGAAGAAACCCCGGACAGGGCCAAACAGGAAGGATATAACCCCACCCACTCCGCCAAAGCACAGCCCCCGCACCACTAGAGGGATATCCCCAACCACCAACTTACAATCCTGAGACAAGGCCGAGTATAGCCACAGAGGTCTCCACCACAGCACAAACCAAGGGGGGGCGCCAACCCAGACAGGAAGATCACGTCAGTAACTCAACCCACTCAAGTGACGCACCCTCCCAGGGACGGCATGAAAGAGCACCAGCAAGCCAGTGACTCAGCCCCTGCAACAGGGTTAGAGGCAGAGAACCCCAGTGGAGAGGGGAACCGGCCCGGCAGAGACAGCAAGGGCTGTTCGTTGCTCCAGCCTTTCCGTTCACCTTCACACTCCTGGGCCAGACTACACTCAATCATATGACCTACTGAAGAGATAAGTCTTCAGTAAAGACTTAAAGGTTGAGACCGAGTCTGCGTCTCTCACATGGGTAGGCAGACTGTTCCATAAAAATGGAGATCTATAGGAGAAAGCCCTGCCTCCCGCTGTTTGCTTAGAAATTCTAGGGACAATTAGGAGGCCTGCGTCTTGTGACCGTAGCGTACGTATTGGTATGTACGGCAGGACCAACTCGGAAAGATAGGTAGGAGCAAGCCCATGTAACGCTTTATAGGTTAACAGTAAAACCTTGAAATCAGCCCTTGCCTTAACAGGAAGCCAGTGTAGGGAAGCTAGCACTGGAGTAATATGATCAAATTTCTTGGTTCTAGTCAGGATTCTAGCAGCCGTATTTAGCACTAACTGAAGTTTATTTAGTGCTTTATCCGGGTAGCCGGAAAATAGAGCATTGCAGTAGTCTAATCTAGAAGTAACAAATGCATGGATTAATTTTTCTGCATCATTTTTGGACAGAACATTTCTGATTTTTGCAATGTTACGTAGATGGAAAAAAGCTGTCCTTGAAACAGTCTTGATATGTTCGTCAAAAGAGAGATCAGGGTCAAGAGTAACGCCTAGGTCCTTCACAGTTTTATTTGAGACGACTTTACAACCATCAAGATGAATTGTCTGATTTAACAGAAGATCTCTTTGTTTCTTGGGACCTAGTACAAGTATCTCTGTTTTGTCCGAGTTTAAAAGTAAAAAGTTTTCAGCCATCCACTTCCTTATGTCTGAAACACAGGCTTCTAGCGAGGGCAATTTTGGGGCTTCACCATGCTTCATTGAAATGTACAGCTGTGTGTCATCCGCATAGCAGTGAAAGTTAACATTATGTTTTCGGAATAACATCCCCAAGAGGTAAAATATATAGTGAAAACAATAGTGGTCCTAAAACGGAACCTTGAGGAACACCGAAATGTACAGTTGATTTGTCGGAGGACAGACCATTCACAGAGACAAACTGATATCTTTCCGACAGGTAGGATCTAAACCAGGCCAGAACTTGTCCGTGTAGACCAATTTGGGTTTCCAGTCTCTCCAAAAGAATGTGGTGATCGATGGTGTCAAAGGCAGCACTAAGGTCTAGTAGCACGAGGACAGATGCAGAGCCTCGGTCTGACGCCATTAAAAGGTCATTTACCACCTTCACAAGTGCAGTCTCAGTGCTATGATGGGGTCTAAAACCAGACTGAAGCATTTCGTATACATTGTTTGTCTTCAGAAAGGCAGTGAGTTGCTGCGCAACAGCTTTTTCTAAAATTTTTGAGAGGAATGGAAGATTCGATATAGGCCGATAGTTTTTTATATTTTCCGGGTCAAGGTTTGGCTTTTTCAAGAGAGGCTTTATCACTGCCACTTTTAGTGAGTTTGGTACACATCCGGTGGATAGAGAGCTGTTTATTATGTTCAACATAGGAGGGCCAAGCACAGGAAGCAGCTCCTTCAGCAGTTTAGTAGGAATAGGATCCAGTATGCAGCTTGAAGGTTTAGAGGCCATGATTATTTTCATCATTGTGTCAAGAGATATAGTACTAAAACACTTAAGTGTCTCTCCCGATCCCAGGCCCTCGCAGAGCTGTGCAGATCCAGGACAGCTAAGCCCTGGAGGAATACGCAGATTCAAAGAGGAGTCCGTAATTTGCTTTCTAATGGTCATGATCTTTTCCTCAAAGAAGTTCATGAATTTATCACTGCTGAAGTGAAAACCATCCTCTCTTGGGGAATGCTGCTTTTTAGTTAGCTTTGCAACAGTATCAAAAAGAAATTTTGGATTGTTCTTATTTTCCTCGATTAATTTGGAAAAGTAGGATGATCGAGCAGCAGTGAGGGCTCTTCGGTACTGCACGGTACTGTCTTTCCAAGCTAGTCGGAAGACTTCCAGTTTGGTGTGGCGCCATTTCCGTTCCAATTTCCTGGAAGCTTGCTTCAAAGCTCGGGTATTTTCTGTATACCAGGGAGCTAGTTTCTTATGACAAATGTTTTTCGTTTTTAGGGGTGCAACTGCATCTAGGGTATTGCGCAAGGTTAAATTGAGTTCCTCAGTTAAGTGGTTAACTGATTTTTGTCCTCTGACGTCCTTGGGTAGGCAGAAGGAGTCTGGAAGGGCATCAATGAATTTTTGTGTTGTCTGAGAATTTATAGCACGACTTTTGATGCTCCTTGGTTGGGGTCTGAGCAGATTATTTGTTGCGATTGCAAACGTAATAAAATGGTGGTCCGATAGTCCAGGATTTTGTGGAAAAACATTAAGATCTACAACATTTATTCCATGGGACAAAACTAGGTCCAGAGTATGACTGTGGCAGTGAGTAGGTCCAGAGACATGTTGGACAAAACCCACTGAGTCGATAATGGCTCCGAAAGACTTTTGGAGTGGGTCTGTGGACTTCTCCATGTGAATATTAAAATCACCAAAAATTAGAATATGATCTGCTATGACTACAAGGTCTGATAGGAATTCAGGAAACTCAGAGAGGAACGCTGTATATGGCCCAGGAGGCCTGTAAACAGTAGCTATAAAAAGTGATTGAGTAGGCTGCATAGATTTCATGACTAGAAGCTCGAAAGATGAAAACGTCATTTTTTTTTTGTAAATTGAAATTTGCTATCGTAAATGTTAGCAACACCTCCGCCTTTGCGGGATGCACGGGGAATATGGTCACTAGTGTAACCAGGAGGTGAGGCCTCATTTAACACAGCAAATTCATCAGGCTTAAGCCATGTTTCAGTCAGGCCAATCACATCAAGATTATGATCAGTGATTAGTTCATTGACTATGACTGCCTTTGAAGTGAGGGATCTAACATTAAGTAACCCTATTTTGAGATGTGAGGTATCACGATCTCTTTCAATAATGGCAGGAATGGAGGAGGTCTTTATCCTAATAAGATTGCTAGGGTGAACACCACCATGTTTAGTTTTGCCCAACCTAGGTCGAGGCACAGACACAGTCTCAATGGGTATGGCTGAGCTGACTACACTGACTATGCTATTGGCAGACTCCACTAAGCTGGCAGGTTGGCTAACAGCCTGCTGCCTGGCCTGCACCCTATTTCACTGTGGGGCTAGAGGAGTTAGAGCCCTATCTATGTTGGTAGATAAGAGGAGAGCACCCCTCCAGTTAGGATGGAGTCCGTCACTCCTCAGCAGGTCAGGCTTGATCCTGTTTGTGGGTGAGTCCCAGAAAGAGGGCCAATTATCCACAAATGTTATCTTTTGGGAGGGGCAGAAAACAGTTTTCAACCAGCGATTGAGTGCTGAGACTCTGCTGTAGAGCTCGTCACTTCCCCTAACTGGGAGGGGGCCAGAGACAATTACTCGATGCCGACACATCTTTCTAGCTGATTTACACGCTGAAGCTATGTTGCACTTGGTGACCTCTGACTGTTTCATCCTAACATCGTTGGTGCCGACGTGGATAACAATATCTCTATACTCTCTACACTCGCCAGTTTTAGCTTTAGCCAGCACCATCTTTAGATTAGCCTTAACGTCGGTAGCCCTGCCCCCTGGTAAACAGTGTATGATCGCTGGGTGATTCGTTTTAAGTCTAATACTGCGGGTAATGGAGTCGCCAATGACTAGGGTTTTCTATTTGTCAGAGCTAATGGTGGGAGCCTTCGGAGTCTCAGACCCCGTAACGGGAGGAGTAGAGACTAGAGAAGACTCAGACTCAGACTCCGACTCGCTACATAATGGGGAAAACCGGTTGAAGGTTTCTGTCGGCTGAATGAGCGACACCGGTTGAGCATTCCAACAGTATTTCCCTCCAGAAGCCATGAGAAAGTTGTCCGGCTGCGGGGACTGTGCGGGGGGATTTATACTAACATTACTGTCTGTACTTACTGGTGGCACAGACGCTGTTTCTTCCTTTCCTACACTGATATTACCCTTGCCTAACGATTGCGTCTGAAGCTGGGCTTGTAGCACAGCTATTCTCGCCGTAAGGCGAGAATTCTCCTGTATATTATGAGTACAGCGACTGCAATTAGAAGACATCATGTTAATGTTACTACTTAGCTTCGGCTGTTGAAGATGTTGATGAACCATGTCCAGATAAAGCGTCCGGAGTGAAAAAAGTTGAATAAGGGAAAAAAGTTGCGATGGAAAAAAGGAAAATAACGTAAAGTTGGCAGCTAAAACGCACAGGAAAAAGACTCTTCTGACTCTTCTGTCTCGGGATAAACGTCCGGGGTGAAAAAGTTTAACGAAAAAAGATGAGTGAGGACAAAACTAAAAAGTTGGTAAATTTGTTGAACACAGAGATTGATTAAACGTTTATTAAAAGTAAAACGTGAATAGTTTGTTAGGTAGCCAAGTAGCAACAAACAGCAGAGCAGCACGGAGACAATGCGGAAGCGAGACGGAAGTCACGTGACTGAAGTCAATCAAATAATTAAAGAGCAGCAGTACAAATAACAATAGCGAGGCTATATACAGGGGATACCGGTACCGAGTCAATGTGCGGGGGCACCGGTTAGTCGAGGTAATTGAGGTAATATGTACATGTAGGTAGAGTTATTAAAGTGACTATGCATAGATAGTAAACAGAGAGTAGCAGCAGCGTAAAATATGGAGGGGGGGGGGCAATGCAAATAGTCTGGGTAGCCATTTCATTAGATGTTCAGGAGTCTTATGGCTTGGGGGTAGAAGCTGTTTAGAAGTCTCTTGGACCTAGACTTGGCGCTCCGGTACCGCTCGCGCTCCGGTAGCAGAGAGAACAGTCTATGACTAGGGTGGCTGGAGTCTTTGACAATCTTTAGGGCCTTACTCTGACACCACCTGGTATAGAGGTCCTGGATGGCAGGAAGCTTGGCCCCAGTGATGTACTGGGCCGTACGCACTACCCTCTGTAGTGCCTTGCTGTCGGAGGCCGAGCAATTGCCATACCAGGCAGTGATGCAACCAGTCATGATGCTCTCGATGGTGGAGCTGTAGAACCTTTTGAGGATCTGAGGACCCATGCCAAATCTTTTCAGTCTCCTTAGGGGGAATAGGTTTTGTCGTGCCCTCTTCATGACTGTCTTGGTGTGTTTGGACCATGATAGTTTGTTGGTGATGTGGACTTGAAGCTCTCAACCTGCTCCACTACAGCCCCGTCGATGAGAATGGGGGCGTGCTCAGTCCTCTTCTTTTCCTGTAGTCCACAATCATCTCCTTTGTCTTGATCACGTTGAGGGAGAGGTTGTTGTCCTGGCACCACACGGCCAGGTCTCTGACCTCCTCCCTATAGGCTGTCTCGTCATTGTCTGTGATCAGGCCTACCACTCTTGTGTCATCGGCAAACTTAATGATGGCGTTAGAGTCGTGCCTGGCCATGCAGTCATGAGTGAACAGGGAGCACAGGAGGGGACTGAGCACGCACCCCTGAGGGGCCCCCGTGTTGAGGATCAGCGTGGCGGATGTGTTGTTACCTACCCTTACCACCTTGGGACGGCCCGTCAGGAAATCCAGGATCCAGTTGCAGAGGGAGGTGTTTAGTCCCAAGGTCCTTAGCTTAGTGATGAGCTTTGAGGGCACTATGGTGTTGAATGCTGAGCTGTAGTCAATTAATAGCATTCTCACATAGGTGTGAAAGGGCAGTGTGGAGCGCAATAGAGATTGCATCATCTGTGGATATGTTGGGGCGGTATGCAAATTGGAGTGGGTCTAAGGTTTCTGGGATAATGGTGTTGATGTGAGCCATGACCAGCTACCTTAGTGTTCTTGGGCGCAGGGACTATGGTGGTCTGCTTGAAACATGTTGGTATTACAGACTCAGATAGGGAGAGGTTGAAAATGTCAGTGAAGACACCTGCTAGTTGGTCAGCACATGCTCGGAGTACACGTCATGGTAATCCGTAGGGCCCTGCGGCCTTGGGAATGTTGACCTGTTTAAAGGTCTTACTCACATCGGCTACGGAGAGCGTGATCACACTCGTCTGGTAGGCTCGTGTCACTGGGCAGCTCGCGGCTGTGCTTCCCTTTGTAGTCTGTAATAGTTTGCAAGGCCTGGCACATCCGACGAGCGTCGGAGCCGGTGTAGTACGATTCGATTTTAGTCCTGTATTGATGCTTTGCCTGTTTGATGGTTCGTTGGAGGTTATAGCGGGATTTCTTATAAGCTTCCGGGTTAGAGTCCCGCTCCTTGAAAGCGGCAGCTCTACCCTTTAGCTCAGTGCTGATGTTGCCTGTAATCCATGGCTCATCGATGCACTTATTGATGAAGCCAGTGGCTGATGTGGTGTACTCCTCAATGCCATCGGAAGAATCCCGGAACATATTCCAGTCTGTGCTAGCGAATACAGTAGGCCCTGTGTGTGTCATTTCTCATTTATCTCAGGGAAGCAACAGTACTGTGGTCGTAGCATAAAGGTCAAGCCGTCTGTAGACAGGGTCTATAAAAAGAAACCCAGACAGTCATCTACAGTATTAAAGAGTAAGGAGGATAAAGGCATACTGTATGTTTGTGTTAACTTAAGAGGTGATTTTAGTAATGGGGTCGGGGCAATGATGTATATAAACCCTGGATTGCTGATGCTATGTATTGGCCAGTGAGAGGCTTTGAAGCCTTCGGTCGGCCATATTGGCACTCCCCAGAAGGAGCAGTCCTCCATATCAATGAGTAGAATTCTACAGTATTTCAATTAAATAAAGGACAAAAGTACATGTATTTAAGTTTTGTTTTGTAGTGGGGAATGTAACAATATAATGTTTTGTATTTTTTTTTTTTATATATATAATTTTTTATGTTTAGCTCAAATAATATATTTTAAAAGTATGCATTAAGGTGTCTGTAATATAATTAACGTGGAAAGAATGAATGTAGATATTAATTAATGCATTTCTATAGCTTCCAAAATATTTTTTACAATATTGGGGGAATGCCAAGATGGAGGCGCTGTGGCTTCAAAACAACACCCCCTGTACTCCTCTAGTATATAAATCATTGGGTCATTGTAGGGTAGGTGTTTGGTGGCACTGTATGTTCAAGGATTCTAGACAAGCGGCTGTTGGAACAGACTACTGTGACAGACTGTAGCTAGGTGGTAGTGATGTGTCGCTGTACCGTCTCCATCCATGTCATCATCGCAGGCGTCTCCTTTCCCGTCACTGTCAGTGTCCCTCTGATCAGGGTTCTCCACCGTACGACAGTTGTCACAGGCGTCACCATGGCTGTCCTTGTCACTGTTCCTCTGGTCCACGTTAGGCTTCAGCCAGCAGTTATCCTGCATGGGAGAGGGGCACAGAGGGGCTAGGGTCAGTCTGTCCTATCTGGTGAAATTCTCCTGTCTTAACCGGTGTCCTCTAATTCTCCTCTCTCTCTCTCTCTCTCTCTCTCTCTCTCTCTCTCTCTCTCTCTCTCTCTCTCTCTCTCTCTCTCTCTCTCTCTCTCTCTCTCTCTCTCTCTCTCTCTCTCTCTCTCTCTCTCTCTCTCTCTCTCTCTCTCTCTCTCCCCTCTCTCTCCATCTCTCTCTCTCTCTCTTCTCTCTCTCTCTCTCTCTTTCTCTCTCTCTCTCTCTCTCTCTCTCTCTCTCGCTCTTTCTCTTTCTCTCTCTCTCTCTCTCTCTCTCTCTCTCTTTCTCTCTCTCTTCTCTCTCTCTCTCTCTCTCTCTCTCTCTCTCTCTCTCTCTCTCTCTCTCTCTCTCTCTCTCTCTCTCTCTCTCTCTCTCTCTCTCTCTCTCTCTCTCTCTCTCTCTCTCTCTCTCTCTCTCTCTCCTGAGGTGCTGACCTGTTGCACCCTCTACAACCACTGTGATTATTATTTGACCCTGCTGGTCATCTATGAACGTTTGAACATCTTGAAGAATGATCTGGCCTTAATGGCCATGTACTCTTATAACCTCCACCCGGCACTGGCCACCCCGCAAAGCCTGGTTCCTCTCTAGGTTTCTTCCTAGGTTCCTGCCTTTCTAGGGAGTTTTCCTAGCCACCGTGCTTCTACATCTGCATTGCTTGCTGTTTGGGGTTTTAGGCTGGGTTTCTGTATAAGCACTTTGTGACATCTGCTGATGTAAAAAGGGCTTTCTAAATACATTTGATTCAATTTTATTTGAGAGAGTGTGGGTGAGGGGGCTGTGTGTGTGTGTGTGTGTGTGTAAAGATGTAAGGTCTACCTGCATATAAAGTACTACCTGTTCATTCAGAATACCGTCTCCATCAGCGTCGTCGTCACAAGCGTCTCCTTGTCCGTCCTTGTCAGCATCCTCTTGGCCAGAGTTGGGAACGCGCATGCAGTTATCCTGACAACAGACATATTTATTTATTGACAGATTTATGGTTATCCCTTTAACAGACACACCATCAAAAGAAGATGGAGGGAGGGAAAAGGGAGAGGAGGGGAAGAGGGAGTGAGAGAGGGGAGAAGGGACAGTTGGGGATGCAGAGAGAGAGAGACAGAGAGAGAGAGAGAGAGAGAGAGAGAGAGAGAGAGAGAGAGAGAGAGAGAAGGCATGCAAAGAGATGTGCCGTTTATCCCAGGATAGTTGTATTTGTTGTGTTGTCATGGTTACCTTTTTACAAAGCATATCCTTGCACTTGAGTTTCTCATCAGGGTATCCATCAATGTCTGTGTCCTTTCCACATAGGTAGCCATTACCAGCCCAGCCAATCCCACACTGACAGGAGAAAGAAGAGAGAACACTTAAGAGACAGTGTGTGTGTGTGTGCGTGTTTGTGTGTTTGCGTGTGTGCATGTTTGCGTGTGTGCATGTTTGCGTGTGTTTGTGTTTGTGTTTTGCTTGTGTGTGTGTGTGTGTGTTTGCGTGTGTGTAGAAGGCAGTTTGTGTAAGTCTGACCTATTTTTTTATTTTTATGTTGGGTGTGTATGTGTGCATGTGTGTATCATTCGTTTGTGTGTGTGTGCACGCGTGTGTGTGTTTGCGTGTGTGTGTGTTTGTGTGTGTGTGTTTGTGTGTGTGTGTGTTTGTGTGTTTGCATTTCTGTGTGTGTGCGTGTATTTGCATGTGTGCGTGTGTGTGTGTTTGCGTGAGTTTGCGTGTGTGTGTGTGTGTGTAGAAGGCAGTTTGTGTAAGTCTGGCCTATTTTTTAATTTTTATGTTGGGTGTGTATGCGTGCATGTGTGTATCATTCGTTTGTGTGCGCGCGTGTGTGTGTGAGAGAGAGTTGTGTCAATGGAGGCCAGTTTGTGATCCATAGGACCCCACCTGACAGGTGATGGAGCCGTCTCTTTCTTGGAAACACTGGGCGTTGACATCACAGGGGTTGGTCAGACTGTTACCACAGCTCCTCTCTGGCTTACAGCCCTTCACCTGGTCTCCTGTGTAGCCTGTCTTACATCCCCCACAGACATATGAACCCTATAGGGATAATGGAGGGTAACAGGCAATGAGAGACATAGGAATACATGTGGTACTTGTACCAGGCTGTCAGATATTTGGAATCCAGTTAACATTGTTCCCTCCTTGCACTATTGTTTAAATGGAGTGATATTCCGTTTTTATTCCAGGCTATCAGAAACTAGCCTGGTGCCTGATCTGTTTGTGCTTTTTCTGTTGTATGATAACAAAGGTCAGGAGTTGGCTGAAGAAACAAAACGATCTGGCGACCACCAGGCTATCAGACAGACAGACACTCAGTCCTTACCGCAGAGTTGTGACAGAGAGAGTTAGCGGTGCACCGTCCGTTGTTGGCTTCTTTGCACTCATCGATGTCATCACAGACCTAAGAGACCATATAAAGTACAAAACCGGAGATGATTATTATGATACATATCTTGAAAAGGTGTTCCATGGGTGGGTAGGGGTACATTTCATTTAAATTAATCTTCTTGAATTGTCCATTGACTGAATTGAAATGGAGGAAGACAGCTTCCTGTCGAAACGTTGGTGAATAAATTATTACAACAGACCTACTAGAGTGTGCAGCTTTTTCTTTTACCAAATTAAAATGGAGACCTTGACTGTATTTGGTGATGTTGACTGACATGGAGACCTTGACTGTATTTGGTGATGTTGACTGACCTGGAGTCCTTTACTGTATTTGGTGATGTTGACTGACCTGGAGACCTTGAGTATATTTGGTGATGTTGACTGACCTGGAGACCTTGAGTGTATTTGGTGAGGTTTACTGACCTGGAGACCTTAACTGTATTTGGTGATGTTGACTGACCTGGAGACCTTGACTGTATTTGGTGATATTGACTGACTTGGAGAATTTGACTGTATTTGGTGATGTTGACTGACCTGGAGACCTTGACTGTATTTGGTGATGTTGACTGACCTGGAGACTTTGACTGTATTTGGTGATGTTGACTGACCTGGAGACCTTGACTGTATTTGGTGATGTTGACTGAGATGGAGACTTTGACTGTATTTGGTGATGTTGACTGACCTGGAGACCTTGACTGTATTTGGTGATGTTGACTGACCTGGAGACTTTGACTGTATTTGGTGATGTTGACTGACCTGGAGACTTTGACTGTATTTGGTGATGTTGACTGACCTGGAGACTTTGACTGTATTTGGTGATGTTGACTGACCTGGAGACTTTGACTGTATTTGGTGATGTTGACTGACCTGGAGACCTTGACTGTATTTGGTGATGTTGACTGAGATGGAGCCTTTGACTGTATTTGGTGATGTTGACTGACCTGGAGACCTTGACTGTATTTGGTGATGTTGACTGACCTGGAGACTTTGACTGTATTTGGTGATGTTGACTGACCTGGAGACTTTGACTGTATTTGGTGATGTTGACTGACCTGGAGACTTTGACTGTATTTGGTGATGTTGACTGACCTGGAGACTTTGAGTGTATTTGGTGATGTTGACTGACCTGGAGACCTTGACTGTATTTGGTGATGTTGACTGACCTGGAGACCTTGACTGTATTTGGTGATGTTGACTGACCTGGAGACCTTGACTGTATTTGGTGATGTTGACTGACCTGGAGACCTTGACTGTATTTGGTGATGTTGACTGACCTGGAGACCTTGACTGTATTTGGTGATGTTGACTGACCTGGAGACCTTGACTGTATTTGGTGATGTTGACTGACCTGGAGACCTTGAGTGTATTTGGTGATGTTGACAGACCTGTTTGTTTGTCTGTGCGTAGACCACTCCCACCCCTTCCACAGCCAGACCAGAGTAGCCCAGAGGACAGGCTTCACAGCGGAACCCTGGAGCCGTGTTCACACACTTCACCCCGGGGAAGCAAGGGTTAAACTGACACTGGAGAGAGAAACGGAAGACGACGCTTGGTTAGTATTTCAGAATTATTACAGCCATACAAATACATATAGTGAACACACATGCACCTGCACATAACACACACACACACACACACCCTACCTCATCCACATCATCACAGCTGAAGCCGTCCCCTGTGTATCCATCAGGACAGGGTCCACACTCAACCCCGACCTCCGTCTCAATACACATGTCGCCACGGAAACAAACGCCAGGGGCACACTTTGGCTTCATGACTTCGCTTCCTCCCAGTCCTTCAAAGACACCCAGAGGAAATATATTTTTATAACAGTCGTTTCCACAATACCAGTGGCTTCTCATGTATTAGTAATGAATGTGTTATAAGTGAACATGCTTCAAACTAGTTTTATTACTTGGGCCCAGGGATTTTCCTCATGGTCAGGAAAAAGCTATTGGCCCAATCTATAAACAACATATAACAGAACTTTAATACATCATTTGTAATATAATGGTGGTGGTGGATGTTCTTACCACAAGCCTGGCACTCAGAGATGGTGTTTCTGAGAAAAGATGTCTCTTTGACCTTTAGAAAGCAACAAAAACATGTTTTTAGTTTTTATGGTCTCAGTGAGTCAGGAGGTACAGTTTAATAGCTCCCAGATGAGCTTGAACACTATAGTTACCTGCTGAATGAGGACATCTTTTAGCTCATTTATCACCTTGGTGAGATCAAGCATTTGATTAGACAGCTGCTTTGTGTTGACCCCTGCAAAGGAGAGCAGCATTGGAAAAGAACATTGGTCATACCAACAGACTCGAGAGGGGGTTCTTGTTTAAACTACCCTCAATCTACAGTAACTGTTGTTTTTGTGTGAATTTGACAGTAGAGACATACAGTACCAGTCAAATGTTTGGACAAACCTACCCATTCAATGGTTTTTCTTTATTTTTACTATTTTTTACATTGTAGAATAATAGTGAAGACATCAAAACTATGAAATAACACATATGGAATCATGTAGTAACCAAAAAAGTGTTAAACAAATCAAAATATATTTTATATTTGAGATTCTTCAAATAGCCACCCTTTGCCTTGATGACAGCTTTGCACACTCTTGGCATTCTTTTAAAAAAACAAGAAGAAAAAGCCTTTCCTCTAAATGTTTTTGTCTGTGTAAACTAGACAGTACTAGAGACTAAATCAACTCTTACCCAGAGTCTGCACTGAGTCTCCTTGTTGGTGGCAGTTTTGAAGAGAGGCTACGTTCTCAAACGTGTCTCCCACCACTAGTTTCAGCTCCTCCAGCTCTTCCTGTTTGTGAAGAAGTCCAACAACAGGGACGCATTAGTTGGAATAATAATATAATAATATGCCATTTAGCAGACGCTTTTATCCAAAGCGACTTACAGTCATGCGTGCATACATTTTTGTGTATGGGTGGTCCCAGGGATCGAATCCACTACCCTGGCGTTACAAGCGCCGTGCTCTACCAGCTGAGCTACAGAGAATCAGTGCTGAATGCTGATGGATGGGTTTGTTTAGATTAGGATAAGGTGGTTACCAAATTTGTTTCCTGGTTTCCAGATTTGTACCTGGTGTAGCCAACTCTAATTTTCGATGGACAAGGATTTGGCCAAAGCAGAATCAGACTATCTGGCACCCAGGCTAGGGGGTTTGGGTCATTTGAATTTGGAAGGAGGATCTAGGAGTAAATAAGTGACATCACTCATGTTTTCCCTGAGTACAAAGTCAACAAAAGCAATGGTCTGGGTACCTGTGGTCAAATGGCTTAAGCAGAAACAGCCTTACACCAAATCCTCGGTTTAAGGTTCTGTGATTTTGTCTAGATCTATGAGTAAATAATGACAATGGTCAAAATAAGTGCTCTATAAAAGGAATATGGTGTTATTTGAGATACATCCATTAACATCACCTCTGCTTTGCCCTGCATGCTCTTCAGCTCCACCACACCGTAGCCTGCAGGCAGGCCCTGAAACACGGAGGGGAGGTCCCGGACCGTCTCCACCAGCCTGCAGTCCAGGTGTAGCTCCACCCCCCCGGGTCCCTGCTGCAAGCCCTTCAGGTGGAAAAGGAGGTGGTGGCGCTGACCATCTGCCAGCAGGATGTTGTTGAAGGTCACGGAGCTCATCCTCCGATCACTCCTCAGGTAACGCAGCACAGCTGGGAGGGAGGGAGAGAGAGAGAGAGAGAGAGAGAGAGAGAGAGAGAGAGAGAGAGAGAGAGAGAGAGAGAGAGAGAGAGAGAGAGAGAGAGAGAGAGAGAGAGAGAGAGAGAGAGAGAGGTGGTAGTTAAGGGAAAAGGACGTGAGATGGAGAGGGAATCACAGCAAATGCGTCAATGAAGTGAATTCATGAATAATGCAGAAGCAGAGAGAGAAAATAATGATTTTTAAACACAAATTAAATGAAAAGAGAGAGAGAGAGAACTAAGAGTCTTTTCACTGTTAGTCTACACCTGTTGTTTACAAAGCATGTGACAATTAAAATGTTATTTAATTTGACATAGTACAGAAAAGTGCATTCAGCAAGACCAATATATTATGCATCCCTCTCCCCTGAGGCGTTGTGCACCTAATTTCTTTGAGGGGAACTGGTGCCCAAAAATCGATATCTTTGAATTAATAATGAGTAAAAGAAACAATATCTTCTATATTTTCAGTGTTTCAATGGGCATGACGCCCCTGCCTCTCCTTCCTACACGTTACCTCTGTTGAGTTTCCCCAGCACGGTAAACTCAAAGTACTTGCTGTTGTCCCGGGGGTTGTACAGGCCGAACACTGTGGTGCCAGTCTTGGGCTGCAGCTTGAAGGTGGTGAGGATGAAAGCCTCATTCACCCCCTGCTCCACCAGGCCACCCTGCAGCAGGTCTGGCAGACAGTCCGGGGAATTGAGGAGATCATACACTACAGAGGAAAAAATTACGTAAAATAACTGTAAAGGGAATTGTAAAGTAAAATAACTGTAAAGGGAAACGTTAAGTAAAATAAAGGTAAAGGGAAATGGAAATGTCAAGTACAATAACTGTAAAGGGAACTGTAAAATAAAATAACTGTAAAGGGAAACATAAAGTCAAGTAAAATAACTGTAAAGGGAAACATAAAGTCAAGTAAAATAACTGTAAAGGGAAACATAAAGTCAAGTAAAATAAAGTAATCTTTGAGGGGAAATAAAGTAAAGTAACAAAGTAAAGTTCTGCTGCTCAGTACAGTGAGAATAAAGACGCCTGAGTAGATTAATAGGATTGTTATTGAGCAAGGTGTTTTGGATGTATCGTGGGGAAAGTGCACGTCAATACTTTATAGACTAAACTGGGCTGGAACATCACAATGAGTTTGGCTAGCTGGGGAGAAATGTTACATTGCCTGCCCTGCAGAATCCACTTGACCACTTTGACCTGAATGTTGATGATTGCTGAGCTAGAGGTTTTAAAGTGCTGAGAATATGCTGGTCGTCATGAGAGAGTAGGCTTGTTGTTGATGAGGCAGAATATGAGTTTGGGATAAAACATTTTGACTTTTATCAGAATGTATGGTATTTTGATCCTTCTTGAGCTACTAGATTTGATGTCCCGAGGGGATACTTTATGTCAGTAGACTAGGATGGGCTGGAAGATCAAGATCAGAATGAGTTTGTCTCAGTGGAAATAACCCTGTGGGTCTTTTGCTTGACCATTTTACCACAAAAATAGCATTAGATAAATATGGATAGACTGTACTGTACTGAGTGCTCAGGGAGTGGAAAGTAGAAGCCACTGAAGAGTTAAGCTCAAGGTTACAATTCTAGTCCAATAAAGTCACTCCGGGACACAGCAGACCTCAGGAGGATGTATCTTGAATCCCTCCCCGCCAGTCTGAGACCCTACATGAATACACAAGTGCCCTAGCAGCCGTCTACAAGGCACACTGTCGTGAAGGCACGCACCAAATTGCTCCCAAATGCTTCCAGAAAATTGCTCTCATCTCCCTTCTTCTCAGTGTGTGTGCGTGCGTGGGCTTCCATCTGTGTCTGTCAGCTTCAGACATCTTTCTTCTTTCCTCCCGTTCCCCCTGCCTAGCCTGGCCTCAATCTGTTCCAGCTCACCAGGGAGCAGCACGGGGGGATTTTAAAGGTGTGTGGTTAAACGTGACTGGAGGCTCCTTTTCGTTTCCTGCACTCAATCTCACCTTTACAAACACACTGACAGGCCTGGCTTGTGAAAGGCTTCAGCATCACCATTGTCCCCCTCACCTGAGGAGGGAGGTTAGCCAAACACTAACATATAGATGTCTGTATGGTTCAGTGTGACTTGGCCTGCAAGCTGGGACTGGGATGTGCACCAACACAACAATCTAAACAAACCAACTAGTTTTCTATTCTCATCTGTCTGTTTAGACACAGTATACACACACTCTCTCTTCCATCTATGTTTCAGACTCAGGGCCATGTGTGTGTCAGGATTTCCTCACGAAACCAAATCCACCTTAAATTCACCTGAACGGCTCACATACAGTATCACACACATGACTAAAAGTGACATTAACAACTACAAAAAGTCGCATAAAGTCATAAAGTGACAATAAAATCACCTAGATGCAGTAGATAATAAAAAAAACGGTGTCATTGTAGTCTGATATATATATATATTGTGCCTTGATAGGTTGACAATCCATTTAAGTCCTGTATGGCTCAGTTGGTAGAGCATGGTGATTGTACCACCAGGATTGTGGGTTCGATTCCCGGGGCCACCCACATGTAAAATGTATGCATGCATGACTGTAAGTCACTTTGGATAAAAGCGTCTGCTAAATGGCATATATTATAGGTCATAACAAAGGTTTACTGTAAACACAAGGCAGGTGATTGACAATTTACTCAATAAATCCAACCTTTTTCTTGTTTATAGTAAAACCTCATGCAATAATTGCCAATAATGTATATTTGTATGAACTGCTAGTAAGTAAAATGTTTACTATTTATCAATGGAGACAACTGTGTGCAGTGCAGCTGTGAATATATTTGTAAAATAATATCTCTCACAATCAGTGACAGTTATGGCCTGTACCTCAGTGCAGATGCCATTTTAAAGCCCTGTGTGTTGTGGTGCATGTGTGTGTGTGTGTGTGTTTTCAGATTCCAGTATTGCATGCAGACCATTAGTGATTATTCCCATGTGTGTGTTATAGCTGGGTTTTTAAATCAGATCCAGACTCCAGACCCCCCCCCCCTCCCCCTCCCCCCCACCTCCCTCTCAGAGTCACAGAGATACCAGTGAACCAAGTCAACCAGTTCAGGCAGTACACTAAACACACACGCACACGCACACACACTCAATTACTACAGCGGTCACATCTCAGTCATCACCTCTTACTCTCCCTCACTCTTAAAGTCAGTACACAACATTCTTATGAAGCATGTCTTTTCAATCTTCTCAACACACAGGACACAGAGGACTATTTATCAGAACATTTATTCTTACCCAACCGAGTATCAAATGTCATGTCTAGGCCTTTGTGTATATTGGCTTGAGTGCGAATGAATATGATATTCTCATTTTGCAAAGTAAAAAAAAACAAAAACAGGTACAATGGTGATTGCAATGTAAAGAAGAGCAATATTGATTTTGTGTTGACAGATTTTGTTACCTTAAACTTTTCTTGGGAAAAAATAATATGATATTCTCAATCACAGTGTCTGTTAGATCAATCATTACCTCAGAGCTTCATGGTTCTCGATTGGAATCCTCTGAGGTAGAGTGCTGAGAGCTTTAGTAGACTGATAAGAGGCATCTGAAGATGACATCACAGTCGGTCTGTGTGTCAAATTAAACTGTCTGTCTTTGGCTAAGATCAAATTGTCGAATTGTAACTTTTAGCTGTTGTATCCTGTGATTACAAAGCGATAACTTAAAAGTACTTTGTGGTGCAATTGTATGGTTTCAATAGACTTCAATGACCACATTAAGATCATATAGGCATCACATTCAGTAATAATAAAAAAAAATCATTATCGGCTACACTCACCTGAGCCCTGGGCTCCCACCTCTGAACACAGGTTCAAGATCAGCTGCGAAGCCACGATCAGCGTCGTCCACAGTCCCATTCTGTCCTCTCACTGTTCCCAGACCTGTTTCTCTGGAGAGACTGATCCTTATCAGGCAGAGTGGTGCTCTTGGTCCTCCTGTACTGTTTGTTGCCTGGGATGTGTGTGTGTGTGGTGTGTGTGTGGTGTGTGTGGCTCACAGTAGAGATAGAGGTGAGGCTAGGCTGTCATAGTGAGGCACGGAACAGCTGCTGTCTGTGTGTGTGGCTGACTGGGGAGGACGGGTAGGCTGACTGAGGAGGAGGAGCAGGGCCAGAGATGGTTTAAGCTTTCTTCAGACAGCCACATGCAGAGGAGTGACCAAGACATTCTCCACCGTATTGGCTCCCATGGATGTGTGTGTGCGTTTGTGTTTGTGTTTGTTGGTGTGTGTGTGTTTCCGTGTCCGTGTCTGTGTCTCTGTGTGTGTGTGTGTGTGTATGCATGCAGTGGTTCTTCCATGGTTCAGGACCTCGTTATGGGCAGCGAACAAGCCAGACAAAAAAAATTGTGACTTTTTGATCTGTGCCACTCTTCAGACTTTAGAGAAAAACGTGTGTTAATAGTACAGCAATAAAGTCTGACTCCTGGCAGTCAGGAGGCTTTTTATTGGCACACACCTCCTCCTCCCAAACACTGTTAGGGATTCTTTCAGGTTTTCAGGGGTTCAGATGCAACACCTTTCCCCTACGTCCCGGCTTCCTTTTAATCTACAGGCTTTCGACAGGAAATGAGCGATCTGGAAACCCAAATTAAAGCCACAATCCAAAATTCTTGGTTTTGCTATAAAGCTCAGGGATGGGACTGGAGAAATGTAATGAGTTATATCAATGCAAGGACTAACAATCCATGAGATCAAGATGGTAGTTTTAGTAGTACATTTTGAAGACATTGTTACAAACAATGGAGTAAAACAACCTTATATTTTGGGACTTGATGGGATAAGACAGTTTTACTGAGCTCATGAAGCATTTATACGTTCTTTCTTCAATAATCAATGTTTATACAGTTGAAGTTGGAAGTTTACATACACTTAGGTTGGAGTCATTAAAACTCGTTTTTCAACCACTCCACAAATGTATTGTTAACAAACTATAGTTTTGGCAAGTCGGTTAGGACATCTACTTTGTGCATGACACAAGTAATTTTTCCAACAATTGTTTACAGACGGATTATTTCACTTATAATTCACTGTATCACAATTCCAGTGGGTCAGAAGTTTACATACACTATGTTGACTGTGCCTTTAAACAGCTTGGAAAATTCCAGAAAATGATGTCATGGCTTTAGAAGCTTCTGATAGGCTAATTGACATCATTTGAGTCAATTGGAGGTGTACCTGTGGATGTATTTCAAGGCCTACCTTCAAACTCAGTGCCTCTTTGCTTGACATCATGGAAAAATCAAAAGAAATCAGCCAAGACCTCAGAAAAAAAATTGTAGACCTCCACAAGTCTGGTTCAACCTTGGGAGCAATTTCCAAATGCCTGAAGGTACCACGTTCATCTGTACAAACAATAGTATGCAAGTATAAACACCATGGGACCACGCAGCCGTCATACCGCTCAGGAAGGAGACGTGTTCTGTCTCCTAGAGATGAACGTACTTTGGTGCAAAAAGTGCAAATCAATCCCAGAAAAACAGCAAAGGACCTTGTGAAGATGCTGGAGGAAACAGGTACAAAAGTATCTATATCCACAGTAAAACAAGTCCTATATCGACATAACCTGAAAGGCCGCTCAGCAAGGAAGAAGCCACTGCTCCAAAACCGCCATAAAAAAGCCAGACTACGGTTTGCAACAGCACATGGGGACAAAGATCGTACTTTTTGGAGAAATGTCCTCTGGTCTGATGAAACAAAAATAGAACTGTTTGGCCATAATGACCATCGTTATGTTTGGAGGAAAAAGGGGGGTTCTTGCAAGCCAAAGAACACCATCCCAACCGTGAAGCACGGGGTGGCAGCATCATGCTGTGGGGGTGCTTTGCTGCAGGAGGGACTAGTGCATTTCACAAAATTGATGGCATCATGAGGAAGGAAAATTATGTGGATATATTGAAGCAACATCTCAAGACATCAGTCAGGAAGTTAAAGCTTGGTCGCAAATGGGTCTTCCAAATGGACAATGACCCCAAGCATACTTCCAAAGTTGTGGCAAAATGCCTTAAGGACAACAAAGTCAAGGTATTGGAATCCTGACCTCAATCCTATAGAACATTTGTGGGCTGTCACGCTCGTCTACGAGAGAGGACCAATGCGCAGCGTTGAAGGTGAACATAATATATATTTATTAACTGATCACACGATCAAAACAATAACCAACGATGCGTGACGTCTAAGGTTACAACACGAACAAATCTTAACGGAACAAGAAACCACAACACAAAGTGAAAAGACCGATAGTTAAATATGGCTCCCAATCAGAGACAACCAGCTGACACTCGTTGCCTCTGATTGGGAGTCACTCAGGCCCACATAGATATACAAACATAGACTTACATACCCTGGCTCAACATAACATAGTCCCCAGAGCCAGGGCGTGACATGGGCAGAACTGAAAAAGTGTGTGTGAGCAAGGAGGCCTACAAACCTGACTCAGTTACACCAGCTCTGTCAGGAGGAATGGGCCAAAATTCACCCAACATATTGTGGGAAACTTGTGGAAGGCTACCTGAAACGTTTGACCCGAGTTAAACAATTTAAAGGCAATGCTACCAAATACTAATTGAGTGTATATAAAAGCTGAAATAAATAATTCTCTCTACTATTATTCTGACATTTCACATTCTTAAAATAAAGTGGTGATCTTAACTGACCTAAGACAGGGAATTTTTACTAGGATTAAATGTCAGGAATTGTGAAAAACTGAGTTTAAATGTATTTGGCTAAGATGTATGTAAACTTCCGACTTCAACTGTATATCATTCATTGAAATGACCATTGATCAGATTCCCAGATCTCAGACTGTAGCTTTAACAAACCCAGCACGGTCACCGGGGCCAACACAGTCACCGGTGCCAACACACCGCGAGACAATCCAGAACACACGGCCGGAGGTCATCAACATGTCTGTCACCAAACTACTCGTCACATTTGGCAGAGATGAACAAACAGGAGGCTTAATAATGTTTGTTTTTCTCTTTTTTATTATTCTTTGTGGCTTTTAAGAGCGTGAAGTTGTCACAACTTCCGCCGAGGCTGCCTCCCCTCCTTGTTCGGGCAGGCTTCGGCGTTCGTCGTCACCGGCCTTCTAGCCACTGCCGCTCCATATATCATCATTCCATTTATCTTGTCTTGTCAATTACACACACCTGGTTCATATTCCCCTCATTAGTCCGTGTATAAGTGTTCCCTCTGCCCCCCTTTCCTTGTGGGTGATTGTTATTTGTGAGAGTAGTGTAGCTCGGTGGAGCTACTCTCCGTTTGTATTGCCGGGGTAGATATTTCCCCTGTGCCTGTATATTGTTGGAGTATCCCATACCGTGTATTGCCAGGGTAGATAGTTTCCCCTGTGCCTGTTTCCGTGTGTCGCTATCCAGCGCATTTGTGTGCGACGGAATAAACTCTGTATTCAGTGATTTACCCTCCTGCGCCTGACTCCTTCTATCACACTCATCACAGAAGGCTTGTTCCATTTGGAGATTTCAAAGCATTTGTGATTTCCAAGTACTCCGCTAGTCCAGACTCCCGCAGTGAACACCTAGCTAGCCACTGAAGAAACTCCTGACTAAGAGTTGTACCACAGATGGAGACAGGGAAACCAGGAAATGTATCTATAAAACTTTTTTGCTTGTACTGCTGCTGTGTTGCATAACAAGCAGCTAGACGTGCGGTCAGGAGTGCATTCTTCATCGATTCAGTCTTAAACTCAAGTCTACTCAAGATGGCTGCAGCAGTGCAAAGCTGCTCCTTACATGGACAAACATAAGGATCTAGTTAGAAGCTTCATCAACAGACAGCAGTGAGAAAGTGAGACATCGTTTCTGTACCCAGATACCACAGGTGTTCTGTGTGGTCACTTGCATGTCTCTTCAGTCTTTTGGTGTTTTCTGGTGTGTACTCCATTCAAGTAGTTGACAGAGATACTGTAGGACACCCACAGACTAAACTCTCTTCTGATTGGTCGAGTTATCACAAAGGCCTTCCACAGAAGTGAGGTTCTGGATCAGCGAAAGGCACCAGTGTGATAGGCTAAGCATAGAAGTAATACTTGGACAGCCCACATCCGTTTGCTGGAGACCCTGGACTGAGTCACATAATAGTGTGGTTGGTGAGCTCAGACTGAACCCTGTAACTGGGTTTGTATCAACCCAAACCCCAACCCCAGAGACAGACAGGCTGCTGCTATTCTTAGACTGGAGACAGATGTGAAATTGTGCAGCTCAAGTTTTCTCATCCCTAAACCCCTTTTCTTATCCCTACAGTATGTCCCTTTTTATCAAGAGGTAGCCTAACACACACACACACACACACACACACACACACACACACACACATTGTACAGTACGTCCTGCTGCTATTGTACTGTATAGTGTCATTACCCTGTGTTGTGTTGTGATGTGTTTTGTTGTGCTATGTTGTGATGTGTTTTGTTGTGATGTGTTGTGTTGTGATGTGCTGTGTTGTGATGTGTTGTGCTGGGATGTGTTGTGCTGTGATAGGGATGTTCTCAAATTAATGAAGTTGCACAATTCTATTCAGTAGCAGTGAGGAGAGTTTATTCAACTACTAATTAGACCAAGACATCTGTCAGAGCTCAGGCTGGTCCAGTGGAGGGAAGGCAACTCCAAACCCCAAATTATAGCCTCCACATTGGGCTTTTCTCTGTCATTAGACTCAGCTCTAGAGCCAAAGGCTTAATAATCCTCCCATATCCAGTGGGATTGTGGGTATTTGTCTGTAAACATATGAGCCAATTTGTTTCTAGAATGATCTTCTAAGGCAGTGCAGGTGAGAATAGAAGTTGACTTACTTGAGTTTAGCCCCTACGTGCTATGGTGAAGAGGATCTCATCCATCTTACTCTGTCTGTTTAGGTTCCAAGTCTTTCCAGGTCGTACCAATCGAAAGTATGAATTATACCAAGCTTAATTTTTTGGAGGGTCTAAAGAGGACTGGAAAATATATTCTCAGTCAATGTATGTAAATTAGGATTTTAAAATGTAATGCATTCAGTATTACTGATGCAGATTTATTCCATCTTTTGCTGTAATTTTAGGAAGCTGTCTGAGAAAAAGGCTAGCATAACCTGAGAATAAACCTACCTAACCTGAGGCAGGTCTGCTCTTAGCCAAGGATAGGACACGTTTCCGACATAACATAGGTACAGCAAATCCCCTTATTGTATGGGACACCTTTAAATGTGCCTTTAGAGGCCATGCAATTCTGTACTCATCTCGAAAACAAAAACAATTTAGGTCAAAAGAGTTTATACTAACAAAGGAAATAGAAAGTCTAACAGAACAGATAGATGGCAATAAAAACTGTAACATAGAGGCTCAGAATAAATTAGAAGAAAAACAAAAAGAAATGGAGAAACTTATTCAAGAAAGATCAAGTGTAATATATTATAAAAATAAAGCCAACTGGATGGAATATGGGGAAAAATGCACAAAATTATTTTTTAATCTTCAACATAGGAATGCTACCAAAAATAATTTAATGAAACTGGTTACAATTGACGGAGTCACCCATGATTCACCAAATGATATTTGAAGGAGGAAACAAAGTACTTTAAGCATATGTTTTCTTTTCAGTCGCCTCCATCTCCTCTAACAGAAGCTAATTGTAGAGATTTTTTTTCTATTGATAATGTAAAATTAACAGCCATACAGAAAGACTCATGTGAAGGTGAAATTACAGAGGAGGAACTTCTGGATGCAATTAAAGACTTTAAGTCCGGGAAAACTCCAGGGTTGGATGGCATACCAGTCGAGGTATACCAAACCTTTTTTGATATACTAAGAGGACCGTTATTAGCATGTTTTAATCACTCCTATGTAAATGGTAGATTATCTGACACTCAAGAAGAAGATCTCATTATTACTGAAACAGGATACAAGTGGAAAATATAAAGATCCAGTCCATTAAAAAAATTGGAGGCCCCTTACACTTCAGTGTTGTGATGCAAAAATTCTAGCAAAATGTATAGCGCATAGAATTAAAAAGGTATTGTCGGATATTATTCATTCTAATCAGACATGTTTTTTACATGGAAGATACAATGGAGATAATATAAGGCAAGTATTGGAAACAATAGAACACTATGGAAAATATGGGAAACCAGGCCTGCTATTCATAGCAGACTTCGAAAAGGCATTTGATAAAGTACGACTGGGGTTTATATATAAATGCCTGGAGCATTTCAATTTTGGAGAATCTCTTATAAAATGGGTCAAAATCATGTATAGTAACCCTAGGTGTAAAATAGTCAATAATGGCTATTTCTCAGAAAGTTTAAAACTGTCAAGAGGAGTGAAACAAGGTTGTCCATATCGGCATATCTATTTATTGTGGCCATCGAGATGTTAGCTATTAAAATCAGATCCAATAATAATATCAGAGGATTAGAAATCCAGGGCTTAAAATCAAAGGTGTCATTGTATGCTGATGATTCAGGTTTTCTTTTAAATCCACAACTAGAACCCTTCCACAGTCTCATAGAGGATCTAGATACATTTTCTAATCTCTCTGGATTACAACCAAATTATGACAAATGTACTATATTACGTATTGGATCACTAAAAAATACAATTTTTACATTACCATGTAGTTTACCAATAAAATGGTCTGATGGTGATGTGGATATACTCGGAATACATATCCCAAAGGAAATAAATGATCTCACTTCAATACATTTTAATAGAAAGTTAGCAAAAATAGATAAGATCTTGCTACCATGGAAAGGTAAATACCTGTCAATTTGTGGAAAAATCACCCTGATTAACTCTTTAGTATTATCCCAGTTTACCTATTTGGTTATGGTCTTGCCTACGCCTAGCGAACAGTTTTTTAAATTATATGAGAAACAAATATTCCATTTTATTTGGAACGGCAAGCCAGACAAAATTAAAAGGGCCTATTTATATAATGAATATGAATTCGGAGGACAGAAATTATTAAATATTAAAGCATTAGACCTATCACTAAAAACTTCAGTCATACAAAAGTTATACTTACAGTGGGGGAAAAAAGTATTTAGTCAGCCACCAATTGTGCATGTTCTCCCACTTAAAAAGATGAGAGAGGCCTGTAATTTTCATCATAGGTACACATCAACTATGACAGACAAATTGAGACATTTTTTTCCAGAAAATCACATTGTAGGATTTTTAATGAATTTATTTGCAAATTATGGTGGAAAAATAAGTATTTGGTCACCTACAAACAAGCAAGATTTCTGGCTCTCACAGACCTGTAACTTCTTCTTTAAGAGGCTATTCTGTCCTCCACTCGTTACCTGTATTAATGGCACCTGTTTGAACTTGTTATCAGTATAAAAGACACCTGTCCACAACCTCAAACAGTCACACTCCAAACTCCACTATGGCCAAGACCAAAGAGCTGTCAAAGGACACCAGAAACAAAATTGTAGACCTGCACCAGGCTGGGAAGACTGAATCTGCAATAGGTAAGCAGCTTGGTTTGAAGAAATCAACTGTGGGAGCAATTATTAGGAAATGGAAGACATACAAGACCACTGATAATCTCCCTCGATCTGGGGCTCCACGCAAGATCTCACCCCGTGGGGTCAAAATGATCACAAGAACAGTGAGCAAAAATCCCAGAACCACACGGGGACCTAGTGAATGACCTGCAGAGAGCTGGGACCAAAGTAACAAAGCCTACCATCAGTAACACACTACGCCGCCAGGGACTCAAATCCTGCAGTGCCAGACGTGTCCCCCCTGCTTAAGCCAGTACATGTCCAGGCCCGTCTGAAGTTTGCTAGAGTGCATTTGGATGATCCAGAAGAGGATTGGGAGAATGTCATATGGTCAGATGAAACCAAAATAGAACTTTTTGGTAAAAACTCAACTCGTCGTGTTTGGAGGACAAAGAATGCTGAGTTGCATCCAAAGAACACCATACCTACTGTGAAGCATGGGGGGTGGAAACATCATGCTTTGGGGCTGTTTTTCTGCAAAGGGACCAGGACGACTGATCCGTGTAAAGGAAAGAATGAATGGGGCCATGTATCGTGAGATTTTGAGTGAAAACCTCCTTCCACCAGCAAGGGCATTGAAGATGAAACGTGGCTGGGTCTTTCAGCATGACAATGATCCCAAACACACCGCCCGGGCAACGAAGGAGTGGCTTCGTAAGAAGCATTTCAAGGTCCTGGAGTGGCCTAGCCAGTCTCCAGATCTCAACCCCATAGAAAATCTTTGGAGGGAGTTGAAAGTCCGTGTTGCCCAGCGACAGCCCCAAAACATCACTGCTCTAGAGGAGATCTGCATGGAGGAATGGGCCAAAATACCAGCAACAGTGTGTGAAAACCTTGTGAAGACTTACAGAAAACGTTTGACCTGTGTCATTGCCAACAAAGGGTATATAACAAAGTATTGAGAAACTTTTGTTATTGACCAAATACTTATTTTCCACCATAATTTGCAAATAAATTCATAAAAAATCCTACAATGTGATTTTTGGAATTTTTTTTCTCATTTTGTCTGTCATAGTTGACGTGTACCTATGATGAAAATGACAGGCCTCTCTCATTTTTTTAAGTGGGAGAACTTGCACAATTGGTGGCTGACTAAATACTTTTTTTCCCCACTGTAAATCCGAACTGGTTCTCAAGCAAATTAGTAAGATTGTCTCACCCAATGTTCAAGAATGGCCTTTTTCCCTTTATTCAGATTACAACCACTCATTTTCAGTTATTTGAAAAGGAAATCATCTCCCAAATATCACTATTTCTAAAACAAGCCATAGCATGTTGGTTGCAATTTCAATTTAATCCTCCAGAAACGACAGAACAAATAATGCAACAAATATTGTGGTTAAATTCAAATATACTAGTTGACAAAAAACCTTTATTTTTTGACAAAATATTTAAAAAAGGTATAATCTTCGTAAATGATATCATCGGTAGGACTGGTGGAGTTATGTCGCACATGCAGCTAACAAAAACATATGGAAATGTCTGCTCTACCCAAAATTACAACCAAATAATTGCAGCCTTACCGCAAAAATGGAAGAGGAAAGTGGAAGGGGAAGAAAGTAAGGAACTTGTCTGTCGGCCTTGCATTAAAGAACATAATTGGTTAAGGAAAACTGTGATAAATAAAAAAGTATATCAGTTTCATTTAAGGACCAAAGGATTGACAGCCGTCCCATATAGATTGCAAAATAGTTGGGAAGAGATTTTTGACGTACCGATCCCATGGCATAGTGTTTATGAACTGACACGCAAATCAACACCGGATTCAAAAATTAGAATCTTTCAATTTAAACTATTATATATAATTCTTGCTACCAATATAATGTTATTTATATGGGGGATACAATCTTCCCAGCTCTGCAGATTTTGCTGTGAAGAGACAGAATCATTAGATAATTTGTTTTGGTTCTGTCCATTTGTAGCTTGCTTTTGGACACAGGTCCAGGAATGGCTAAAGGATTGCAATATTTACTTGGAGCTAACCTTGCAGATAGCATTACTGGGTGATCTGAAAAGTCATAGTCAATCGATCAATAATATAATAATACTATTAGCAAAAATTTATATTTTTAATTCACAATCTGTAGAAGCAATAAGAATAGAAAGGTTCAGAACTTTTGTAAAACATCACAGTACAGTTGAAATATATATGGCAAATAGAAATCCTATATGGATGGTTTTAAGAGATAGATGGGAGGTGTTGAATGGAGTTGAAGGATGGGACTAATAACAAATAACAATAAATAATAACAAGATAACTAATAATGTAAGCATACTGTGTCCATAATAAGTATATAGGTTGTATGTTGGGAGCTTTTGGGAAAGAGCACAGTTAGAAAGATATGGCATATAGAAGCAAACCGGATGGACATCATGAAAATGATCAGAGAGGTTGAGAGTAGAAGAAGTTCAGGAGCAAAAACAAATAAAATATAATTATTGTAAAATTGACTGTGTCCATCAAATGTAGAGAGTACGTATAAGCTGGAAGTAGAGGCCTAAGCATTGTTGTTCACTAATTTACCCCAAGTAGGGAAAGGGATGGCGGGGTTGAAAAGTAATAAAGGGGAGTATACAGTATATATAAAAAACATGGGGGATTGGAAGTGATGCAGACAATTACATTGATGGAAGTTACAATCTATCTGCAATATTAAGCTGATCTACCCCCCCAAAAAATAAAATAATAATACAAATAAAAAAAAGGATAGGACACGTTCCAGACAGATAATTTATCTGCTGTAGCCGGCCGCAACCGGGAGACCAATGGGGCGGCGCACAATTGGCCCAGCGTCGTCCAGGGTAGGGGAGGGAATGGCCGGCAGGGAGGTAGCTCAGTTGGTAGAGCATGGCGTTTGCAACGCCAGGGTTGTGGGTTCGATTCCCACGGGGGGCCAGTATGAAAATAAAAAAGAATAATGTATGCACTAACTGTAAGTCGCTCTGGATAAGAGTGTCTGCTAAATGACATAAATGTAAATGTAAATAATGTATCCTTTACATGTAGGTGACCTGACCAGGAAAAACTCTGGAAAAACCCTGGGTCTTAGTTATAGTCTAGAGTTTTTCCTGCACTGATTACATGGTCAGGAAAAATGTCTGGTTCAACATGGTTGCTTTATGTCCGAAAAGAGACCAATAGGACTCTGTTTAGAGAATTAGTATGCTGTCATACCCACACCATTTCCATTTGCTTGGCCATAAAGTCTATCTACCAATCAATGAAGTTGTCTGTGAAAAGTGGAAAAAGTATACTTTTCCTGGAAGCGTAATTATTACACAAGGTGTACCTACCAAGGTATTCTCAAAACAACTACAGTACATGTGAGGGGAAACGTATAATTTCTAAAACAACATGGCCTTTTAGTGCCCACTGCAATTCTCAGTAAGGATTGTCCAAGACTAACTAATGGAGGCCCCCTCAGTGGTAAGAGGACCCAGGTAATGCTCTTACCAGATGGACCGATCCAGTGAGTCAGCCCACAGACTAGCTAGCAGCTGTTCCACTAACTGCACACTGGCACCATTCAGCACGTACATCACCTTTCACCTCCACCCTCGACCCACTCACCCACTCTCTCTCTCTCTCTCTCTCTCTCTCTCTCTCTCTCTCTCTCTCTCTCTCTCTCTCTCTCTCTCTCTCTCTCTCTCTCTCTCTCTCTCTCTCTCTCTCTCTCTCTCTCTCTCTCTCTCTCTCTCTCTTTCTGTGTTATCCTACCATCTTGTTTTCTTTCTGTGTATTTCTCTCTCTTGGCCATCTCTCTCTCTTTCTCTCTCTCTCTCTCTCTCTCTCTCTCTCTCTCTCTCTCTCTCTCTCTCTCTCTCTCTCTCTCTCTCTCTCTCTCTCTCTCTCTCTCTGTTATAATGATGTGCAAATAGTTAAAGTACAAAAGGGAAAATAAATAAACATAAATATGTATTGTATTTATGGGTTGTATTTACAATGGTGTTTGTTCTTCACTGGTTGCCCTTTTCTTGTGGCAACAGGTCACAAATATTGCTGCTGTGATTGCACACTGTGGTATTTCACCCAATAGATACGGGAGTTTATCAAAATTGGATTTGTTTTCAAATTCTTTGTGAGTCTGTGTAATCTGATGGAAGTATGTGTTTCTAATATGGTCATACATTTGGCAGGAGCTTAGGAAGTGCAGCTCAGTTTCCACCTCATTTTGTGGGCAGTGTGCACACAGCCTGTCTTCTCTTGAGAGCCAGGTCTGCCCACAGCGGCCTCTCTCAATAGCAAGGCTATGCTCACTGAGTCTGTACATAGTCAAAGCTTTCCTTAAGTTTGGGTCAGTCACAGTGGTCAGGTATTCTGCCACTGTGTACTCTCTGTTTAGGGCCAAATAGCATTCTAGTTTGCTCAGTTTTTTTGTTAATTCTTTCCAATGTGTCAAGTAATTCTCTTTTTGTTTTCTCATGATTCGGTTGGGTCTAATTGTGTTGCTGTCCTGGGGCTCTGTGGGGTCTGTTTGTGTTTGTGAACAGAGCCCCAGGACCAACTTGCTTAGGGGACTCTTCTCCAGGTTAATCTCTCTGTAGGTGATGGCTTTGTTATGGAAGGTTTGGGAATCGCTTCCTTTTAGGTGGTTGTAGAATTTAACGGCTCTTTTCTGGATTTTGATAATTAGCTGGTATCGGCCTAATTCTGCTCTGCCTGCATTATTTGGTGTTTTATGTATTTTTGGATATTTTTGTGACAAGGATATTTTTGCAGAATTCTGCATGCAGAGTCTCAAGTTGGTGTTTGTCCCATTTTGTGAATTCTTGTTGGTGAGCGGACCCCAGACCTCACAACCATAAAGGGCAATGGGTTCTATAACAGATTCAAGTATTTTTAGCCAGATCCTAATTGGGATGTCGAATTTTATGTTTATTTTGATTGCATAGAAGGCCTTTCTTGCCTCTCAGATCGTTCACAGCTTTGTGGAAGTTACCTGTGGCGCTGATGTTTAGGCTGAAGTATGTATATTTTTTTGTGTTCTCTAGGGAAACGGTGTCTAGATGGAATTTGTATTTGTGGTTCTGGCAACATTATTTTTGTCTTACTGAGATTTACTGTCAGGGCCCAGGTCTGACAGAATCTGTGCAGAAGATCTAGGTGCTGCTATAGGCCCATCTTGGTTGGGGACAGAAGCACCAGATCATCAGCAAATAGTAGACATTTGACTTCAGATTCTAGTAGGGTGAGGCCGGGTGCTGCAGACTGTTCTAGTGCCCTCGCCAATTCGTTGATATATATGTTGAAGAGGGTGGGGCTTAAGCTGCATGCCTGTCTCACCCCACGGCCGTGTGGAAAGAAATGTGTGTGTTTTTTGCCCATTTTAACCGCACACTTGTTGTTTGTGTACATGGATTTTAATGTTGTATGTTTTTCCCCCAACACCACTTTCCATCAATTTGTATAGCAGACCCTCATGCCAAATTGAGTCAAAAGTTTTTTTGAAATCAACAAAGCATGAGAAGACTTTGCCTTATTTTTGGTTTGTTTGTTTGTCAATTAGGGTGTGCAGGGTGAATACATGGTCTGTCGTACGGTAATTTGGTAAAAAGCCAATTTGACATTTGCTCATTACATTGTTTTCACTGAGTAAATGTACGAGTCTGCTGTTAATGATAATGCAGAGGATTTTCATAAGGTTGCTGTTGACGCATATCCCATGGTAGTTATTGGGCTCAAATCTTTCTCCACTTTTGTGGATTGGGGTGATCAGTCGTTGGTTCCAAATATTGGGGAAGATGCCAGAGCTAAGGATGAAGTTAAAGAGTTTATGTATAACCAATTGGAATTTGTGGTCTGTATATTTTATCATTTCATTTAGGATACCATCAACACCACAGGCCTTTTTGGGTTGGAGGGTTTGTATTTTGTCCTGTAGTTCATTCAATGTAATTGGAGAATCCAGTGTGTTCTGGTAGTCTTTAATAGTTGATTCTAAGATTTGTATTTGATCATGTACATGTTTTTTGCTATTTGTTCTTTGTTATAGGGCCAACAAGATTGGAGAAGTGGTTTATCCATACATCTCCGTTTTGGATAGATAACTCTTCGTGTTGTTGTTTGTTTAGTGTTTTCCAATTTTCCCGGAAGTGGAATTCTACGTATTCTTCAATTACATTGAGCTGATTTCTGACGTGCTGTTCCTTCCTTTTCCGTAGTGAATTTCTGTATTGTTTTAGTGATTCACCATAGTGAAGGCGTAGGCTCAGGTTCTATGTTTTTGGTTGGATAGGTTTCTCAATTTCTTTCTTAGGTTTTTGCATTCTTCATCAAACCATTTGTCATTGTTGTTAATTTTCTTAGGTTGTCTGCTTGAAATGTTTAGATTTGATAGGGAAGCTGAGAGGTCAAATATACTGTTTAGGTTTTCTACTGCCAAGTTTACACCTTCACTATTACAGTGAAACATTTTGTCCAGGAAGTTGTCTAAAAGGGATTGAATTTGTTGTTGCCTAATTGTTATTTGGTAGGTTTCCACACTACTTTCCTTCCAACTTGTCACACCAGCCTTCGCTTTGGCTCCCCCTCCTGTCCAGCTTAGGCGTTCGGCGTCGCCGGCCTTCTAGCTGCTGCCGAACCTGCTGCTGGCAAACGCCCTTCACTCATCAACCCCAGACTTTCTCGTCATCATTACACACACCTGGTTCCAATCTCCACTCTATCACTGTAAATATACTCCCTCTGTCATTTGTCTTTGTCGGTCATTGTATATGTTGCTTGTTTTCCTGAGAGGAATCTCTCCTACTATTTCCTGAGTACTTTATATTTTGCACTGTGGGTTTCGTCCCGTTTTAAGCTATGGTGCTTTAATAAATTCCGTAGTTCTAAACCTGTGACTGCCTCCTGCCTACTCCTCTATACACTTGTGACACATCTATAGTATTTCTTCATATTATTCAGTTCCTTTGGCTTTGTTGCCTCATGATTGAGTATTGCTCTGTTCAAGTAGACTGTGATTTTGCTGTGATCTGATAGGGGTGTCAGTGGGCTGACTGTGAACACTCTGGGTTGAGGTCAGTGATAAAGTAGTCTACAGTACTACTGCCAAGAGATGAGCTAAAGGTGTACCTACCGTAGGAGTCCCCTCGAAGCCTACCATTGACTATGTACATACTCAGCGTGCGACAGAGCTGCAGGTGTTGTGACCCATTTTTGTTGGTTATATTGTTGTAGTTGTGCCTAAGGGGGCATATGGGGGAGGGAATACTGTCACCTCCAGGTAGGTGTTTGTCCCCCTGTGTGCTTAGGGTGTCAGGTTCATGTCCAGTTCTGGCATTTAGGTCGCCACAGACTAGTCCATGTCCCTGGGCCTGGAAATGACTGATTTCCCCCTCCAGGATGGAGAAGCTGTCTTCATTAAAGTATGGGGATTCTAGTGGGGGGATATAGGTAGCACACAGGAGGACATTTTTCTCTGTTGAGATAATTTCCTTTTGAATTTCTAGCCAAATGTAAAATGTTCCTCTTAGGTCTGCTCTATACCAAATTAGCATACCCCCTGAGTCCCTTCCCTGTTTCACACCTGGTAGTTTGGTGGATGGGACTACCAGCTCTCTGTAACTTAGAGGGCAACCAGTGGGTCCATCTCCTCTATGCCATGTTTATTGTACGATGGCAATGTCTGTATTTCTAATTTCTTTGGTGAAGTCCAGGTTCCTGCTCTTTATGCCATAGGCAGATGACCTCAGGCCTTGGATATTCAAGGATGAGATAGTGAAGGCTTTGTGTTCCATAAAGTGTCCAGTGTTGTTAGTCGTGTTGTTTGGCCTCAGACCAGTAAGTGTGAGCAGAGCCTGCTGATGTCTCTCTCTCTGAGGGATGGGCCTGGAGAAATGTAGCCACTCTCAAATTCATAGAGAGAGCTATGGATGCAAGGACTGATAGTCCATGATATCCAAATTATAGTTTTAACCATGTTTTATACAGTGTTTGTTTACATTTACAGTGTTTACAAACATTTGCATGAAAACAGCTTATATTTTGGGTTCTGATGAGGTAACGACAGTTGAACTAAGCTCACAAGGCATTCATAAGTTATATTCCTCAAGAATAAATGGGTATATACAGTTGAAGTCGGAAGTTTACATACACCTTAGCCAAATTCATTTAAACTCAGTTTTTCACAATTCCTGACATTTAGTCCTAGTAAAAATGCCCTGTCTTAGGTCAGTTAGGATCCCCACTTTATTTTAAGAATGTGAAATGTCAGAATAATAGTAGAGAGAAGATTTATTTCTGCTTTTATTTCTTTCATCACATTCCCAGTGAGTCAGAAGTTTACATGCACTCAATTAGTATTTGGTAGCATTGCCTTTAAATTGTTTAACTCGGGTCAAACATTTCGGGTAGCCTTCCACAAGCTTCCCACAATAAGTTGGGTGAATTTTGGCCCATTCCTCCTGACAGAGCTGGTGTAACTGAGTCAGGTTTGTAGGCCTCCTTGCTCGCACACGCTTTTTCAGTTCTGCCCACAAATGTTCTATAGGATTGAGGTCAGGGCTTTGTGATGGCCACTCCAATACCTTGACTTTGTTGTCCTTAAGGCATTTTGCCACAACTCTGGAAGCATGCTTGGGGTCATTGTCCATTTGGAAGACCCATTTGCGACCAAGCTTTAACTTCCTGACTGATGTCTTGAGATGTTGCTTCAATATATCCACATCATTTTCCTTCCTCATGATGCCATCAATTTTGTGAAGTGCACTAGTCCCTCCTGCAGCAAAGCACCCCCACAGCATGATGCTGCCACCCCCGTGCTTCACGGTTGGGATGGTGTTCTTCGGCTTGCAAGCACCCCCTTTTTCCTCCAAACATAACAATGGTCATTATGGCCAAACAGTTATATTTTTGTTTCGTCAGACCAGAGGACATTTCTCCAAAAAGTAAGATCTTTGTCCCCATGTGCAGTTGCAAACCATAGTCTGGCTTTTTTATGGCAGTTTTGGAGCAGTGGCTTCTTCCTTGCTGAGCGGCCTTTCATGTCCCGAGTGGCGCAGTGGTCTAAGGCACTGCATCGCAGTGCTAGCTCTGCCACTAGAGATCCTGGTTCGAGTCCAGGCTCTGTCGCAGCCAGCCGCAACCGGGAGACCCATGGGCGGTGCACAATTGGTCCAGCGTCGTCCAAGGTAGGGGAGGGTTTGGCCGGCAGGGATGTGGGTTCGTTTCCCAGTATGATTATTATTATTATTATAATTTTTTTTTTTATAATTTTTTTTTTTATAACATATGCATTCACTAACTGTAAGTCGCTCTGGATAAGAGCGTCTGCTAAATGACTAAAATGTAAAAATGTAAATATAGGACTCGTTTTACTGTGGATATAGATACCTTTGTACCTGTTTCCTCCAGCATCTTCACAAGTTCCTTTGCTGTTGTTCTGGGATTGATTTGCACTTTCCGCACCAAAGTAAGTTCATCTCTAGGAGACAGAATGCGTCTCCTTCCTGAGCAGTATGACGGCTGCGTGGTCCCATGGTGTTTATACTTGCGTACTATTGTTTGTACAGATGAACGTGGTACCTTCAGGCATTTGGAAATTGCTCCCAAGGATGAACCAGACTTGTGGAGGTCTACAATTCTTTTTCTGAGGTCTTGGCTGATTTCTTTTGATTTTCCCATGATGTCAAGCAAAGAGGCACT
Organism: Coregonus clupeaformis; assembly: GCF_020615455.1. Classification (NCBI taxonomy): domain Eukaryota; kingdom Metazoa; phylum Chordata; class Actinopteri; order Salmoniformes; family Salmonidae; genus Coregonus; species Coregonus clupeaformis. The sequence continues at coordinate 24,634,051 of NC_059200.1, forward strand.
GAGTTTGAAGGTAGGCCTTGAAATACATCCACAGGTACACCTCCAATTTACTCAAATGATGTAAATTAGCCTATCAAAAGCTTCTAAAGCCATGACATCATTTTCTGGAATTTTACAAGCTGTTTAAAGGCACAGTCAATTTAGTGTATGTAAACTTCTGACCCACTGGAATTGTGATACAGTGAATTATAAGTGAAATAATCCGTCTGTAAACAATTGTTGGAAAAATTACTTGTGTCATGCACAAAGTAGATGTCCTAACCGACTTGCCAAAACTATAGTTTGTTAACAATAAATGTGTGGAGTGGTTGAAAAACAAGTATTAATGACTCCAACCTAAGTGTATGTAAACTTCCGACTTCAACTGTATCATTAATTTAAAAGTCCAAAAATGGATGTAGCAATGAAGGATTCTAGCTTCAAGGCATACGCCAAAGAATCGGATTTGGCCAAAGATGTGAGGACAAAACACACCTTTGCTTACCTGCCATTACTTGCTTACCCTATACAGTACTGTACATTGTCTTAAAGTGTATGTGTGTTTTGTGTGTATGTGTGTTTATGTGTCTCCATCCCATCTTTCATTTTAAGCCTATGATGAATAATGCCTCATTGAGCCAAGCATGTCTGGGCTGGAAGGGTTCAGTACACCAATTAATTAAAATGGGAAATGGCACTGTAGTACATTGTAGTCCTTGCCAGTCCACAGGGCATTTGACTGACTACTGCTGGGAAGAGAGTGGAAATAGGAGGAGAGAGGAGACGCCACATGGAAACTATTATGACGTTGGTTTCACAATCTGGCCCTGATACACACACACACACACACACACACACACACACACACACACACACACACACACACACACGCAAAAACCATTATGACACTGGTTAATCGGTCCACAATCTGCCAAATCTGTCTTTACGTGTTTGGTTGCATGTCGGGGGGAAAACCACACACCAAAACAACCCAGTAGCAACACAAAGGACTCTCTTTCATCCTTATGTTCACCTTGGTTTGCTGACTGGGCACAGTCTCTGTTGTGATCAAAATAAAGTTAGTAAAAGGTGTGGGGGAAGGCTGGCGTTGATGTGAGTCAGAGAGTCATAATGGTATGTTGTCATGACATCCACTGGTGTGCTGAAGGCTGGTATCACTGAGGTGTTGGTTCTCTCCCTGGGTAGACAATATTCAGTTTGACATATCATTCTGGATTCAGGACAGTGTTTTATAGTGTGTGTAGTAGGAGATATATTGTGTGTTGGGGTGGAATTAGGGTGGACGCGTGGGACATGATGTTGTTCCCATAGAGTTCACAAAGTTAAATGATTTGAATTCAAGGATTTCACTAGAATCTAGGATTCCCAGAAGTACTTTCCCCCCCAATTCCACCCGACGTTACCCAAATGTGAAGTTGATACATAGTGTGTGAGGCCGTGCGTGGGAGTGAGGTCAGTTGCGTATCAGACAGTGTGTTATTGTGCTTTGGCCGCTTGTGTAGGAGGAGTGTGTGATGGTGCTATGAAGTATATAGTTCCTTATGATAAATGATGAGGTATATTGTTATTTATGATACACGATGAGGTATATTGTTATTTATGATAAATGATTAGGTATATTGTTCCTTATGATAAATTATTAGGTATATTTAAGCAATAAGGCCAGATGTGCTGTGGTATATGGCCAATACACCACGGCTAAGGGCTGTTCTTAGGCAGGACGCAACGTGGAGTGCCTGGATACAACCCTCAGCCATGGTATATTGGCTATATACCACAAACCCCTGAGGTGCCCTACTGGTATTATAAACTGGTTACCAACTCAATTAGAAAAGTAATGTTTTGTCAGACCCATTGTATACGGTTTGATATATCACGGCTTTTAGCCAATCAGCATTCAGGCTCAAACTACCCGGTTTATAATGTTCCTTATGATAAATGATGAGGCATATTGTTCCTTATGATAAATGATTAGGTAAATTGTTCATTACAATAAAGGGATTACAGAGAGGAAAAGTGAAGCAATCAGAGGTTGGAACCGGTTCAGGGAACAGAACCGAAAACTGGAAGATAAATACTTCAAGGAAGAGAAACTGAACGTGGAACAAAAGTGATCCATACTGTTTTGGAAAATACCTGTTATTTTAAAAGCATGGGAACTGGTTAATAACGTTATTTTACGTTCCAGGCATTTTTTTCTAGTTCCGCAACAAAGCACCTATGCAAAGCTCTCACTCTGTCACTCAGAAACTTATTCCAGTGTCTGCCTGCAAGCTGAAAATCTTTGCCTGTGCGTGTTTAGGCTACATGCCCTTCTCCCCTCTGAAGCATAGGCTACTGTACTGATGTTACAAGCTCGATTCAGAAGATAGGGAGTGATAATTTTTATTAGCTAGAGAAGAATGGATTAACTTTTTCAATGCTAGTTAAGGATACTATAGGCCTAGTTATCACGTTTCACATTGGATTTATTAACTACAAAAAGGTAAGACGTGTTTTTAAATCTGGTGCTGCTTTGCACACACAAGCTTGTTAGCTAGCTAGCTCAAGCTTGTTAGCTAGTTAGCTCAAAGGACATTCAAAGTTTCTCCATAGAAGCCGCTCTTCCTAGGTATAATTATGTGGACCTAATTCATATAATGCATGTCATAACAAGATGCCCTGCGCTTCAAGCCTCCTCCTCAACCCGCTCTCAATCTCTCCCCACCTGCAAAATTTCAGTCGCATCTTGCGCCATAGGCTACACTTCTCTGTCCATCACGCATGTAAACAACTAGCTTGGCTGCTCTATCCGCACTGGTTGGTGAAGTAATTTAATGAGCTAAATGTAAAAAACGGTTGATTTCACATGTTAAAAAAGGATTGATGTAAACCAGTACTTTTTTTTGTTCTAACCAGTTCAGAACTTTATTTTGCTGGTCGGAGCAGTGGAACTAAACAAAAGAAAATGGTGGTTCTGTTCAGATTGGAAAATAATTTTGGTTCCAACCGCTGAAAGGAACACGTGGGTAAATGCACTTCCTTGAGCGGGGCTTGAAACTGGAACCTCTATTTCCTGCTTGGCGGTAAAAAGAGGCAGAAAGATAATGCCTTTTACAGAGAGACAGACATCCCCTCTCTCTCTGAAGCGCAGGTTCAGGAAATGAACTGATTTCTTCCAGGGAGGGAGGGGGGGGTGGGGGGGTTAGGGGGTTCTCTGCACCACCTGTGGGAGCCAGATACCTGCTGTGTGAACTGGTTTTGGGTGAGAGGTGGACAGAGGGGTACAGGGTGGATCACTGTAGAAGGCGGCAGGTAGCCTAGTGCTTAAGAGCGTTGGGGTAGTAACGGAAAGGTCGCTGGTTTGAATCCCCAAGCCGATTAGGTGAACAATCTGTTGATGTGCACTTGAGCAAGGCACTTAACCCCAATTGCTCTGGATAAGAGCATCTGCTAAATGACTCAAATGTAAATGTAAGAATCTGCATAGACCTCCCCTTTAAATCCACCGGTCCTCCTAAACTGTTTCTATAACATTACCTAAATTGACCAATTACAATCAACCTAGCACTTGTTCTTTAATGCAGGTTGTGTAAAAACGGTGCAGTACAGAACATAAGGAATGCCGTGTGTATCTGCATGCGGCCGTGTGTGTGTGTTTGAGAATGGAAACCATCTGTTTTTGTGCTCTTCCAACAACCGTATGTACAATAGCGGTTGCACTGTCAGCTAGAAGTGTGAGCCCAGCAAGAGCCTTCACATCAAACACCCTGGTGATGGATGAAAAACCCATTTAGTTGGGCCAGGGCTCCGAACAAATTGGAGCAATTTACCCCAGGCAGTAAAATAGCACTCCACTCCCCCGGCCCAGTCAAGCCCCGTTATTTTATATGAGATGTTAAACGGGGTAAGGGGGCATGCGTTACACATGGTCGGTGTTCGGTTCATGGGAAAGCTACTAGTGTAAAAGGCCTGGCTGATTTCATGTCAGCACACATAAAAAATAAAAAGGTTTAAGGTCTGAAGTGGTGGGGGTGGGGGTAAAGACACATGGGGAAAATACACATGGATAAATGATGGTGTTGATGATGTCACTGCATTACGGTACAGATAAATGTTTGCCAACACTCGCATTACTGAAGCAGCCTGTTCCTCCACTGATGTATGACTACATGAGAATATATTGCGGTGACACAATGGCTTGACACAAACAACTCTGACAGATAATTGGATGAGGATCTGGGCTAACTTACACAAATGTCTGAGTTTTGATATATATGTTATTATGTCGAAGCTCTCTAGCACTTACATCGTTATTAGGATAAAATGAGTGTGTAACCAAACGCAATAAAAGTGTATAAAAAAGGAAAGATCTAGTAAGAGAGACAAATGGACCACAGGCATGAGGAATGAAGTTTAATGGGGTCCTTCAAATAGTTCAGAGTTTAAACAGTCAGATGGTTATATAGGACAACGAACACAACCAGCACCACTTGTGTGGTCATAAACCACTTAGAACAGTATGCAAACCACTCCTCAACGTTATACAAACCACCCGGGCACATCACAGATCTGTTATTTCTGACACATATTATTGGTGAGTGTAGCTCAGTTAGTAGAGCATGGCCCTTGCAACGCCAGGGTTGTGGGTTCGTTTCCCATGGGGGGCCAGTAAGATTTTTTTTATTTTCTTTAATGTATGCACTCACTAACTGTAAGTCGCTCTGGATAAGATGACTAAAATGTCAATGTCAGGGGGACTGAGAAAATACAAGAGTTAAGGTCTGAAGTGATGTCAGGGGGACACTGGGCACTTTAATAATGTTTACATATCTTGCATTACTCATCTCATATGTATATACTGTATTCTATAATATTTATACTGTATCTTAGTCCATGCCGCTCTGTCATTGCTTGCCCATATATGTATATATTCTTAAATTCCATTCCTTACTTAGATTTGTGTGTATTGGGTATATGTTGTGAAATTGTTAGATATTACTTGTTAGATATTACTGCACTGTTGGAGCTAGAAGCACAAGCATTTCGCTACACCCGCAATAACATCTGCTAAACACGTGTATGTGACAAATAAAATTGATTTGATTTGATTTGGGGACTTCTTTCTTTCACCAGAATTAGATTTAGGTTTAAATTTGGGCAAGCATTGGGCTATATACCCTATTTCTTCACACCTTCAATGGTGATTTAGTGGGGCGTTACTCTCTTTCTTCCTCTCTCCTTTCTCTCTCCTTTTTCTCTCTCCATCTCATCACTCTTTTCTCTCTGTTAGTTACAGTGCCTTGCAAAAGTATTCATCCCCCTTGGTGTTTTTGTTGCATTACAACCTGTAATTTAAATGGATTTTTATTTGGTCCAAATTGGTGAAGTGAAATGAAAAAAAATCTAAAAAATAAATAGCGGAAAAGTGGTGCGTGCATATGTATTCACCCCCTTTGCTATGAAGCCCCTAAATAAGATATGGTGCAACCAATTACCTTCAGAAGTCGCATAATTAGTTAAATAAAGTCCACCTGTGTGCAATCTAAGTGTCAAATGATCTGTCACATGATCTCAGTATATATACACCTGTTCTGAAAGGCCCCAGAGTCTGCAACACCACTAAGCAAGGGGCACCACCAAGCAAGCGGCATCATGAAGACCAAGGATCTCTCCAAACAGGTCAGGGAAAAATTTGTGGAGAAGTACAGAGCAGGGCTGGTTTATAAAAAAATATCCGAAACGTTGAACATCCCACGGAGCACCATTAAATCCATTATAAAAAAATGGAAAGAATATGGCACCACAACAAACCTGGCCAAGACAGGGCCGCCCACCAAAACTCACAGACCAGGCGAGGAGGGCATTAATCAGAGAGGCAACAAAGAGACCAAAGATAACCCTGAAGGAGCTGCAAAGCTCCACAGCGGAGATTGGAGTATCTGTCCATAGGACCACTTTAAGCCGTACACTCCACAGAGCAGGGTTTTATGGAAAAGTGGCCAGAAAAAAGCCATTGCTTAAAGAAATAAATAAGCAAACACGTTTGGTGTTCGCCAAAAGGCATGTGGGAGACTCCCCAAACATATGGAAGAAGGTACTCTGGTCAGATGAGACTAAAATTGAGCTTTTTGGCCATCAAGGAAAACGCTATGTCTGGCGCAAACCTAACACCTCTCATCACCCCAAGAACACCATCCCCACAGTGAAGCATGGTGGTGGCAGCATCATGCTGTGGGGATGTTCTTCATTGGCAGGGACTGGGAAACTGGTTAGAACTGAAGGAATGATGGATGGCGCTAAATACAGGGAAATTCTTGAGGGAAACCTGTTTCAGTCTTCCAGAGATTTGAGACTGGGACGGAGGTTCACCTTCCAGCAGGACAATGACCCTAAGCATACTGCTAAAGCAACACTTGAGTGGTTTAAGGGGAAACATTTAAATGTCTTGGAATGGCCTAGTCAAAGCCCAGACCTCAATCCAATTGAGAATCTGTGGTATGACACCAGCGGAACCCATCCAACTTGAAGGAGCTGGAGCAGTTTTGCCTTGAAGAATGGGCAAAGATCCCAGTGGCTAGATGTGCCAAGCTTATAGAGACAAACCCCAAGAGACTTGCAGCTGTAATTGCTGCAAAAGGTGGCTCTACAAAGTATTGACTTTGGGGGGGGGTGAATAGTTATGCATGCTCAAGTATTATTATTATTTTTCTTATTTCTTGTTTGTTTCACAAGAAAAAATATTTTGCATCTTCAAAGTGGTAGGCATGTTGTGTAAATCAAATGACACAACCCCCCCCCCAAAATCAATTTTAATTCCAGGTTGTAAGGCAACAAAATAGGAAAAATGCCAAGGAGGGTGAATACTTTCGCAAGCCACTGTAACTGAGATTAGTGTTACTCTGCTGGGAGAGTAATAGTGATCTCAGTCTGAGTTATTGACACAATGTCTGTACAGCAGTCTCTCTCCAGCCCTGACACACGCACGCACACACACACACACAAACAAACACACACACACACACGCACACGCACACATGCACATACAGACACACACTCTGGCCCTAGGACAATCACAGATTCAGAGATGCTGAGTGACTGACTGACTGATGGACAGACACACAAAGTGCTGGTGGGTGGTGGACAGACAGACAGACATAGAGAGACAGACAGACAGACAGACATAGAGAGACAGACAGAGAGACATACAGAGAGACAGTGGTAAAGAAAGGCTGGGTCCTAAGTTGCCCCATGACAGGGAGAGAGGGGTGCAACAGGTGTGCTGTGGCGAGGGCTGCCATCCTATTGGCCTGCCGTCAACGAATGGGAGCGCTGCCCTGAAGCACATGTCACAGAGTGCTAGTTGTAGAGGCAGCCAATCGCTTCCCTATGTAGATCCTGAGAAAGGGAGAGAGAAATATACTGCTAATATTGAAGGATAAAAATAACACATTACTTATAACTTGAATCTTTATGCACATTTACCTGGTTGTTGTATAAAAATAAATTGCTGCCATTAGGAAACGATCAGGTGCTGGTGGCCAAATAGTAGGCTACTTCATTACCATTACTAAGACAAACTGTATCTCATTATCTCTGTTGGTAGCTAATATGGCCTGTACTTCTCTGTTATATTTGTGCGTGCGTGTATATGTATTCCACTGTGTGTGTGTGTCTTACCCCACTCCCAGTGTGAGAAGATGTGAGACCAGCAGTGAGGGGATGAGGATCATGAGGACGTCGGAGGAGAACAGGCCTCTCTTCATCACCTCACTCTTCCTTACGCTCAGGGAGCCCGACTGCTGCTTCGGGTGCTGGAACACAAACTCCCTGGGGGGAGAGAGAGAAAGGAGGAAGAGAAGGAGAGAGGGGGAATACATTACTGAAACATGTTTTGTCTTGTTTTGTTACTCAAGATAAAAGGAGATTTCTCTGGAGGAAATTCAGTAGTCTCATACAGGGCTGCAACTTTGGTTTTAGAATTGGGGGGAACATAATTATGATTATGATTATTTAAATGTTTTATCCAGTCGGATAAACACTCCAAACAGCCTACCCAACCGCTCAGAGGTGTCCGCATGGTCCTAAAGCACATCGTTGGCTCATTTGTATCACATTCGGATGATAAAACTGGGGGGTACAAAGATGCAGTTTCAGAATGTGGGGGGGACATGTCCCTGATCTTGCGTCCCTGGTCTCATACCATGAGGAGAAACATACCTTCATGACTGTAGAAGACTATCATATGTCATGTTCACGCGTAATGGAGATATATTTTCTGTCATGTTTCAATGCTACTGTACACGTTTTTATTCATTATGTATCAAAATAATGACTACATTCCCTCTAGCACATCCACAGGCCCCTCACGAGTCAATGCTTGTTCGAAGCAGCCAAGTTGTCATGCCCTGGCTATGGGGACTCTAATATGTTGAGCCAGGGTGTGTAAAGTCTATGTGTTTTGTTCTAGGTTTCACATTCTAGTATTGTTGTTCTATGTTGGCCAGTGTGGTTCTCAATCAGAGGCAACGTGATTCAGCTGTTGCTTGTTGTCTCTGATTGAGAACCATACTTTAGCAGCCTGTTTCCCCACAGAGTTTGTGGGATCTTGTTTCTAGTCTGTTGTGTTAGACCGTGAACTGTCACGTTATCGTTTTGTTGTTTTTGATCGTGTCTCTAATAAAGAGTATGTTTGCCTACAACGCTGCGCCTTGGTCCTCATCTCTGTTAGACGATCATGACAGAAGATCCCACCAGAACTGGACCAAGCAGCCTAGTGAGGAGCAGAGAGGGTGGACTTGGGAACAGTGGAGGAAGAGCTTCGACTGGGTCAAGCCGAATGAGGAGCTGAATGGCGGGAATTGGAAGCAGAAGAGCGAGAGTTGGGCGAGAACTATAGAGGCCTGGCCCACGGGGAAGAGAGACTCCCAGAAATTTTTTAGGGGGGGGCTCACGACGTCGGGGCAGCAGGAGGCCGCGATAGAGCGGCCCAGCGGGTTGGCAGAGGAGGCCGCCAGGTTACGGGGGCCACTGGTCGAAGAGGGGATGGAAGGTGTAGAGGCACGGCGAGAGGTACTGGGGTGTGTTGCCAGTCCGGTCCGGCCTGTTCCTGATCCCCACGTAGGGCCAGTGGTGTGTGTTCCCAGTACGGTCCGGCCTGTTCCTGCCACTCGCACCAAGCCTGTGGTGCGCGTCGCCAGCCCAGTCCGGCCCATTCCTGCTCCCCGCACCAAGTCAGTGGTGTGTTTCGTCAGCCCAGCTCGGCCCGTTCCTGCTCCCCGCACCAAGTCAGTGGTGCGCTTCGTCAGCCCGGCTCGGCCCGTTCCTGCTCCCCGCACCAAGTCAGTGGTGCGCTTCGTCCAGCCCGGCTCGGCCCGTTCCTGCTCCCCGCACCAAGTCAGTGGTGCGCTCGTCAGCCCGGCACGGCTCCGTTCCTGCTCCCCGCACCAAGTCAGTGGTGCGCCCGTCAGCCCGGTCCGCCCGCTCCTGCTCCCCGCACCAAGTCAGTGGTGCGTGTTTCGTCAGCCCGGCTCGGCCCGCTCCTGCTCCCCCACACCAAGCCAGTGGTGTGCGTCGTCAGTCCGGCACGGCCCGTGCCTGTTCCACCGGTGGCTGGTCCGGCACCGGTCAGATGCTTCACGCCGAGCTAGAGCAATCCGGCTCCACCAGTGTGCAGTCCAGCTCCGGGCCAGCGGGGCCAGACCGGACCAGGGGTACTTTGGGGGGTTGGAGAGGGAGCGGGATCAGGCCCGAGCCGGATCCGCCGCCTAAGCGGAGTGCCCACCCGGTCCCTCCCCTGTAGAGTGGTGGGCGCGGTCGGAGTCCGCGCCTTTAGGGGGTACTGTCACGCCCTGGCTCTGGGGACTCTAATATGTTGAGCCAGGGTGTGTAAAGTCTGTGTTTTGTTCTAGGTTTCACATTCTAGTATTGTTGTTCTATGTTGGCCAGTGTGGTTCTCAATCAGAGGCAACGTGATTCAGCTGTTGCTTGTTGTCTCTGATTGAGAACCATACTTTAGCAGCCTGTTTCCCCACAGAGTTTGTGGGATCTTGTTTCTAGTCTGTTGTATTAGACCGTGAACTGTCACGTTATCGTTTTGTTGTTTTTGATCGTGTCTCTAATAAAGAGTATGTTTGCCTGCAACGCTGCGCCTTGGTCCTCATCTCTGTTAGACGATCGTGACACAAGTACTGTGTGTGTGTGTGTGTGTGTGTAAGTTAATTTGTTTACAGTGCAACTGGTCAATGGAGGTCAACGGAATTAGAATGAATTACAATGAAAATCAATTCGGAGCCATTCCAATTATATGCGTAGGTTCTTACTTTGGTGGAAGGTTCTCGGGCCGACTGGACCAGTCCCATACCCACTCAGAACTCAGCCCCCTCTCCCCTTCTTCTTCGGACTGAGACGGGAGAAGAGAGGGAAAGTTAAATGTCAATTAACAAGTACAGTTGCCATCATGAAAACACAGACTTGTGTGGTGTTAAAGCTATCTAGTAGCAGAGGATTGCTACTGCTACAGTAAAATATGTTATGTGAGTGTTTTGTGTGTTTGTTTCGTACCTGTATGGTAACACAGTCTGTACTGCTGCTGCCTTCACTGTGGGGAGGGGAAGCAACGGTCTGTGGAGGAGTCACCACATGTGGAGGACTGAACACAGAGAGCAAGTCAACAGGACTTCTCAGTAACAACGTAAACACACACACGCACACACACACACACACACACACACAGAGTGGGAGAGAAAAAGAGGGAGACAGAGAAAGAAAGAGAGGCATAAAGCGTGTCTTATTTATGTCTGTGGGAAGGCTACTAACCTGTTATAACTCCTCTCAGCTACTAACCTGTCTTTACTCTCGAGCTGTGCCTCTAGCAGGATCCTCTGTAGCTCCCCCTGCAGGGCCCAGGAGGCTGTGTCCTGTTCTTGTCCTGTCAGACTCTCCCTGCTGCTCACTGCTGAAAGCAGCTCCTCCAGCTCCACCCACGAGCCTATGTGTGTGTGTGTTTGTGTGTGTTTTTGTGTGTGTGTGTGTTTGAGAAAGAGAGACAGAGACAGAGACATGCAACCTGTCAGCAATGTTGCCAACTGAGAGCTGAGGTAATTCTGGAACATTCCATAGTTTACATTTCAGTTAATCTTATTAAATCGTATTCAATCTCCCGGAATAACTTTACTAAAGCCCAATTCTGGAAGACTGTAGGCTAAACCAGGAGGGTTTGGCAACACTGTCTATCAGCCAGCAGCCATGCAGGTGAGGGACACAGCATGAGCACACTAAAAATAGACAGATAAGTCTATCTGCCTGCCCTCCAGGACATCTACAGCACGCTGTGTCACAGGAAGGCCCAGAAGATCCTCAAGGACCTCAGCCACCTGAGCCATGCCCTGTTCACCTCGCTACCATCTAGAAGACGGAGACAGTACAGGTGCATCAAAGCTGGGACCGAGAGACTGAAGAACAGCTTCTATCTCCAGGCCATCAGACTGTTAAATAGTCACCACTAGCCAGCCTGCGCCCAGTACCCTGCCCTTAGTCACTGTTACTAGCCGGCTACCACCCAGAACTCTAAGGTGCACCTTAGTGACTGCTGCCCTATGTACATAGTCATTGAACACTGGTCACTTTAATAATGTTTACATACTGTTTTACCCACATCATATGTATATACTGTATTCTAGTCAAGGCTCATCCTATATAACTAATGCTGTACACACCTTACCTATTCATATACTGTCCATACTGCCTATACACACCATTATATATATGATATTTCTTCATTTCTTTATTTACATTTTTGGGATTTGTGTGTATTGTTTTGTATTGTTAGGTATAGTGTACTGTTGGAACTAGAAACATAAGCATTTCGCTGCACCTGCGATAACAGCTGCAACATATGTGTATGCGACCAATAACATTTTATTTTATTTGATCTAAACAGATTGTTTAGTTGTCTGTTGTTGCTTTATCATTACAGTAGACGGCTGTCTTAAGGTTAAGACACGTAATGCAGAAGGTTATACACAAAATAACCTTGAAATTAAGCAATAAGGCACGAGGGGGTGTGGTGGATGGCCAAAATACCACGGCTAAGGGCTGTTCTTATGCCTGGATACAGTCGTTAGCCATGGTATATTGGCCCTATACCACAAACCCCCGAGGTGCATTATTGCTATTATAAACTGGTTACCAATATAATTAATTTTTGGTCATACCCATGGTATACCACAGCTTTCAGCCAATCACCATTCAGAGCTCAAACCACCCGGTTTTAATTAAGTTTAGCTTTCTTAATGAACTAGAAAATCAACAGCTATTGGTTGTTTGTCAAAGTTAGCTGGCTAATTCATCGATCCTGCTTTGTAGTATACCCCTCGGATCCATACTTGGCATCAGCCAATTAAAATTGTTGACGTAGTTGCATGTGAAACAACACTACATGTTAGCTCTTCCTATTAGATAACCTGGCACATTTAGCCTCTTGCTATCCTGACCAGCAGTCAGCGATTATTTCCTGTAACAAATTCCGTATCCATCAACCAATGGCATTTCTTAAAATAGGTCAACTTGGCCACCAGAGGGATATTTTAAACCTCGAAATTCAAGGTTTAATTTTGTTCCACAATTGTAGTGTGCCAATATTACATGATGCATCCTTGACTAGGCCACTAACTACTAACGTTAGACAAAGTTCAAGAGGCACGTTTTCGCATATACAGTTGAAGTCGGAAGTTTACATACACTTAGGTTGGAGTCATTAAAACTTGTTTTTCAACCACTCCACAAATGTCTTGTTAACAAACTATAGTTTTGGCAAGTCGGTTAGGACATCTACCTTGTGCATGACACAAGTAATATTTCCAACAATTGTTTACAGACAGATTATTTCACTTATAATTCACAGTATCACAATTCCAGTGGGTCAGAAGTTTACATACACTAAGCTGACTGTGCTTTTAAACAGCTTGGAAAATTCCAGAAATGATGTCATGGCTTTAGAAGCTTCTGGTAGGCTAATTTACATAATTTGAGTGAATTGGAGGTGTACCTGTGGATGTATTTCAAGGCCTACCCTCAAACTCAGTGCCTCTTTGCTTGACATCATGGGAAAATAAAAATAAATCAGCCAAGACCTCAGAAAAAAAATTGTAGACCTCCACAAGTCTGGTTCATACTTGGGAGCAATTTCCAAATGCCTGAAGGTACCATGTTCATCTGTACAAACAATAGTACGCAAGTATAAACACCATGGGACCACGCAGCCGTCATACCGCTCAGGAAGGAGACACGTTCTGTCTCCTAGAGATTAATGAACTTTGGTGCGAAAAGTGCAAATCAATCCCAGAACAACAGCAAAGGACCTTGTGAAGATGCTGGAGGAAACAGGTACAAAAGTATCTATATCCACAGTAAAAAGAGTCCTATATCGACATAACCTGAAAGGCCGCTCAGCAAGGAAGAAGCCACTGCTCCAAAACCGCCATTAAAAAGCCAGACTACGGTTTGCAACTGCACATGGGGACAAAGATCGTACTTTTTTGAGAAATGTTCTCTGGTCTGATGAAACAAAAATAGAACTGTTTGGCCGAAGAACACCATCCCAACCGTGAAGCATGGGGGTGGCAGCATCATGCTTATTGAAGCAACATCTCAAGACATCAGTCAGGAAGTTAAAGCTTGGTCTCAAATGGGTCTTCCAAATGGACAATGACCCCAAGCATGCTTCCAAAGTTGTGGCAAAATGCCTTAAGGACAACAAGGTCAAGGTATTGAAGTGACCATCACAAAGCCCTGACCTCAATCCTATAGAACATTTGTGGGCAGAACTGAAAAAGCGTGTGCGAGCAAGGAGGCCTACAAACCTGACTCAGTTACACCAGCTCTGTCAGGAGGAATGGGCCAAAATTCACCCAACTTATTGTGGGAAGCTTGTGGAAGGCTACCCAAAATGTTTGACCCAAGTTAAACAATTTAAAGGCAATGCTACCAAATACTAATTGAGTGTATGTAAACTTCTGACCCACTGGGAATGTGATGAAATAAATAAAAGCTGAAACAAATAATTCTCTCTACTATTATTCTGACATTTCACATTCTTAAAATAAAGTGGTGATCCTAACTGACCTAAGACAGGGAATTTTTACTAGGATTAAATGTCAGGAATTGTGAAAAACTGAGTTTAAATGTATTTGGCTAAGGTGTATGTAAACTTCAGAGTTCAACTGTATGACAAAATCCCACGTTTTTGCTGATCCGTTTCACACACATCCATGTGCTTTTATGGGGAAAAGATCTATACAACATTTAAGTTCATCATACATGGTAAAAAAAAAAGTTGAAGCGAGTTATGGTCTTGTCAAATCAATTCAAATCTAAGTTTATTGGTAGCGTACAGAGATTTGCAGATGTTATCGTAGGTGCAGTGAAATGCTTGTGTGTCTAGCTCCAACAGTCCAGTAATACCTACTTAAATGCTTGTGTTTCTAGCTCCAACAGTGTAGTAATACCTAGCTAAATGCTTGTGTTTCTAGCGCCAACAGTGCAGTAATAATAACTAGACAACATTACGAAACAATTCACACATAATAAATATAAATAGCTGTCATGTACCTCTTTTACAATCCCTGCCAGGTGGCATACACCAGTAAAGCGGTGTATCTGTCTCAATGGCGCTGCCCGTGCGCTCAAATACGCAATGATGGGACAGATACAATGTTGTGATATTTATACATCTCTATTCAACAACGGGACAGAATATGAGGAAGTAAATAGAATCTGTTTCTTCCGATTATCAGTCAAATTTAAGAATTTATCAAATATCGATTACTATGTAGTAAGACTATAAATGACCAACCACCCAGCTTTTGAGTAGTTAGAAGGTATATTTCCCTGCTTTTGAGAGGAGCTGGCTAGTTGTTCCTGGAGACTTCCAGCAATTCAAATCAAATCCATTTTTATTTGTCACATGCTTCATAAACAACAGTGAAATGCTTACTTACTTCCCAACAATGCAGAGAGAGAAAAAGAGAAATAATAGAAAAATAGTATGTGATCAGTCAAAAGAGTTAGTGCAAAAAGGGTCAATGCAGATATTCTGGGTAGCTATTGGTTAATGATTTAACTAACTATTTAGCAGTCTTATGGCTTGGGGGTAGAAGCTCTTCAGGGTGCTGTTGGTTCTAGACTTGTTGCATCAGTACCGCTTGCCATGCGGTAGAAGAGAGAACAGTCTATGACTTCGGTGGCTGGAGTCTTTCACAATTTTTAGGGCCTTCCTCTGACACCACCTTGCGGTCAGATGCTAAGCGAAGTATCCCTTTAAATATCTTTATAGTTATGAGTGAAATGACCTAACCAATCAGAAGTGCCTTTGATTGACAGCTCAATCATCTTCAATCTCGAGCAAGCCCTGCAGAGGATGCGCAATTTTAGACAGACTTTCTGCTCTTCTTGATTGTAAAAAAATCTTCATTAAAAGAAATAACGAGTGAAACTTAGATATTTGTGTTTGAAGTGGAGGGAGTACAGGGCTTAAGCATGTCTCTAGGAGGCTAGAAGGAGATTTCAGCTTGGAAAAGTTTAATATTTTCAGAAGGAGTCGGGTAATTGGTTATGGGAGGAGGATTGGAGGGAAAGAGAGAGGTTGAAAATACTGAGGGAGGCAGAGGATGGGTTTGAATCTGTTGACGCTAGCAATAACAAGGGAGAGGGTATGTCGAGGAAGATTGGTGTCTGGTTCAAACAGAGTGAGCCGGAAGCTAGTTCGAGTTCTGGAGGTGAAATGGAAGGGGTAGAAGCTATTGTGAGGAGCTCGGAGCCCAAGCCTTGCATTGATGGATGATAAAGATATGTTTGGTCCAGTGGGAATTAGATTTTTGAGGAGGGTGGAACCAGGTTGGATGGAAAAGATGGTGGGTGCTGTTGAGTCGGTGAAGGCAACTCGAAGGGGTCTTGTGATGTTTGTTTGTGTTTCTTCAGATCAGGGGGAGCAGGCGCTCCGTGCGACGCAACTTGGGTCAAGATCTGTTTTTTGCTTTGCTCTTAGGAACAGGGCACTATTGAAAGGAGTGATTTCTGGGGTAGCATTAAGTGTGGAAGTGGAGCAATTGAAGTTGAAGATTCCTGGTGTTTGTGACGCCTGCCGTTTGGTGCGACGCAGACCCGGTGGTGAGCATGGTGAAACAGAGGAGTCACTGTCAGTCCTTTTGAGTTTTTATCAGAGTCTTTACCCGACAAGGTCATGTTAGGATATATCAATTATCCTGTTAGAGTGTTTTTGGCGAATACACTGCGCTGTTTCAGGTGCAACGTTTATGGTCATGTCACAGCAGTGTGTAGGAGGGAGATTCCAAGATGTGGGAAGTGTGCAGGAGGGCATGGGATAGAGGATTGTGTAGTTTTGGTGGATAAAGTTGTGTGTGTGTCAACTGTAGGGGTACACATGTTGCAGGGGATCGGAAGTGTACGGTGCGAGAGAGGCAGGTTGAGGAGTAGTGCAGAAGGTGTCGTTTGCTGAGGAAGTGAAGAAAGTAGAGGAGGATGGGTCAAGGGTGAGGGATTCTGAGAGGATCCCTGTGAATAGTAGATCTGTGCCAGCACAGAGGGATAGACCAATGAGTGATATACACTACCAGTCAAAAGTCTGGACACACCTACTCATTCATTTTATTTGTATTGTTTTACATTGTAGAATAATAGGGGTGTCAAAGCGACGTGTATGCGGTAGGCGAAGTCAAGCGCAGGACACCGAGCTACTGGCAGATACTTTACTGGATACAGTGCAAATCCAAAGTACAAAGGCAACCTCATACAGAGAGGAACGATACAACCCGCACACATGGGCAACTGCCGAAAAGACCAAAACAATTATGCACAATACACAATGAGAAACAGAGGGTTATAAAGGGAACACAATAAACATAATGGGAAACAGGTGTAAACAATAAAGACCAAACAAGACAAACACCGAAACATAGATCGGCAGCAGCTAGTACTCCGGGGACGACGAACGCCAAAGCCTGCCCGAGCAAGGAGGAGGAGCAGCCTCGGCTGAATCCGTGACAAGGGGAGACATCAATACTATTAAATAATACATATGGAATCATGTGGTAACCAAAAAAGTTTTAAACAAATCAAAATATATTCTATGTTTGAGATTCTTCAAATAGCCACCCTTTGCCTTGATGACAGCTTTGCACACCCTTGGCATTCTCTCAACCAGCTTCATGAGAATGCTATTCATTGACTACAGCTCAGCGTTCAACACCATAGTGCCCTCAAAGCTCATCACTAAGCTAAGGATCCTGGGACTAAACACCTCCCTCTGCAACTGGATCCTGGACTTCCTGACGGGCCGCCCCCAGGTGGTAAGGGTAGGTAACAACACATCTGCCACGCTGATCCTCAACACGGGGGCCCCTTAGGGGTGCGTGCTCAGTCCCCTCCTGTACTCCCTGTTCACCCATGACTGCATGGCCAGGCACGACTCCAACACCATCATTAAGTTTGCCGACGACACAACAGTGGTAGGCCTGATCACCGACAATTATGAGACAGCCTATAGGGAGGAGGTCAGAGACCTGGCCGTGTGGTGCCAGGATAACAACCTCTCCCTCAACGTGACCAAGACAAAGGAGATGATTGTGGACTACAGGAAAAAGAAAAGAGACTGAGCACGCCCCCATTCTCATCGACGGGGCTGTAGTGGAACAGGTTGAGAGCTTCAAGTTCCTTGGTGTCCACATCACCAATGAACTATCATGGTCCAAACACACCAAGACAGTCGTGAAGAGGGCACGACAAAGCCTATTCCCCCTCAGGAGACTGAAAAGATTTGGCATGGGTCCTCAGATCCTCAAAAAGTTCTACAGCTGCACCATCGAGAGCATCCTGACTGGTTGCATCACCGCCTGGTATGGCAACTGCTCGGCCTCCAACCGCAAGGCACTACAGAGGGTAGAGCGTACAGCCCAGTACATCACTGGGGCCAAGCTTCCTGCCATCCAGGACCTCTATACCAGGCGGTGTCAGAGGAAGGCCCACAAAATTGTCAAAGACTCCACCCACTCTAGTTATAGACTGTTCTCTCTGCGACCGCACGGCAAGCGGTACCGGACCGCCAAGTCTAGATCCAAAAGACTTCTCAACAGCTTCTACCCCCAAGCCATAAGACTCCTGAACAGCTAATCATGGATACCCTGACTATTTGCACTGCCCCCCTACCCCCACCCCTTCTTTTTACGCTGCTGCTACTCTGTTAATTATTTATGCATAGTCACTTTAACTCTACCCACATGTACATATTACCTCAACTACCTCAACTAGCCGGTGCCCCTGCACATTGACTCTACACCGGTACCCCCCTGTATATAGCCTCCCTACTGTTATTTTATTTTACTTCTGCTCTTTTTTCCTCAACACTTTTTTGTTGTTGTTGTTTTATTTTACTTTTTTATAAAAAAATTAATGCATTGTTGGTTAAGGGCTGTAAGTAAGCATTTCACGGTTATGTCTACACCTGTTGTATTCGGCGCATGTGGCAAATAAGATTTGATTTGATAAGGTAGTCACCTGGAATGCATTTCAATTAACAGGTGTGCCTTGTTAAAAGTTAATTTCTGGAATTTCTGTCCTTCTTAATGCGTTTGAGCCAATCAGTTGTGTTGTAACAAGGTAGGGGGGGGAGGGGGGGAATACAGAAGATAGCCCTATTTGGTAAAATACCAAGTCCATATTATGGCAAGAACAGCTCAAATATGCAAAGAGAAACGACAGTCCATCATTACTTTAAGACATGAAGGTCAGTCAATATGGAACATTTCAAGAACTTTTTAAGTTTCTTCAAGTGCAGTCGCAAAAACCATCAAGCGCTATGATGAAACTGGCTCTCATGAGGACCGCCACAGGAATGGAAGACCCAGAGTTACCTCTGCTGCAGTGGATAAGTTCATTAGAGTTACCAGCCTCAGAAATTGCAGCCCAAATAAATGCTTCACAGAGTTCAGTTCAAGTCACAGACACATCTCAACATCAACTGTTCAGAGGGGACTGTGTGAATCAGGCCTTCATGGTCGAATTGCTGCAAAGAAACCACTACTAAATGACACCAATAAGAAGAAGAGACCTGCTTGAGCCAAGAAACACGAGCAATGGACATTAGACCAGTCGAAATTTGTCATTTGGTCTGGAGTCCAAATTTGAGATTTTTGGTTCAAACCGCTGTGTCTTTGTGAGACGCGGTGTGGGTGAACGGATGATCTCAGCATGTGTAGTTCCCACCGTAAAGCATGGAGGAGGAGGTGTTATGGTGTGGGGGTGCTTTGCTGGTGACACTGTCTGTGAATTATTTAGAATTCAAGGCACACTTAACCAGCATGGCTACCACAGCATTCTGCAGTGATACGTCATCCATTCTGGTTTGAGCTTAGTGGGTCTATCATTTGTTTTTCAACAGGACAATGACCCAACACACCTCCAGGCTGTGTAAGGGCTATTTTACCAAGAAGGAGAGTGATGGAGTGCTGCCTCAGATGACCTGGCCTCCACAATCCCCTGACCTCAACCCAATTGAGATGGTTTGGGATGAGTCAGACAGCAAAGTGAAGGAAAAGCAGCCAACAAGTGCTCAGCATATGTGGGAACTCCTTCAAGACTGTTGGAAAAGCATTCCAGGTGAAGCTGGCTGAGAGAATGCCAAGAGTGTGCAAAGCTGTCATCAAGGGTGGCTATTTGAAGTATCTCAAATATAAAATATATTTTGATTTGTTTAACACTTTTTTGGTTACTACATGATTCCATATGTGTTATTTCATAGTTTTGATATCTTCACTATTATTCTATAATGTAAAAATAGTACAAATAAAGAAAAACCCTTGAATGAGTAGGTGTGTCCAAACTCTTGACTGGTACTGTTTGCTTCAGTAAGGTTGGCTTCTTAGCGTTCATAGCAATGGTTATCAACTGTACCGCAGAAATGGAACGTAAATCACACAAAATAGATGTTGTGGTGGCCGCTGCAGAGAAGTACTTGGGGGTACGAGATTTGACTTCAGAAGAGTTACAGCGTGTGTTGAGTGGTAGTGTCCAGTCCTCTCAGGCCATTGGCCTGGGGTAGGATCAGATAGGGTTAAAGTAGTGGAATAATGTGATGGGTTTTAATTAGTATAGGGTTAGTTGGTAGGGTAATAATAATAAAAATAAAAAATAAATATATATATATATATATATGTATATATATATATTACTGTATATATACTACTGTATATATTAATAAATAAAAAATAAAACAATCCCGGTTTCCCTTTCCCATTTTGTATCACAAAGTGTAATGGATCTATACTACAGTTCAGTTGGGGCTCGTCCTGAGACTGGTTGCATGAGTTTGTGGACCATTAAATTAGTATGTTTAATTTTTCATGAAGCTACTGTCTTTGCGCCGCGTTACCGGGCTAATGCTAACTTTTTACCATGTTAGTCTATGTAACTTGCGCTACCTATGCTAATTACTAAGGGAACTTTTTCAAGGCCCTGGTGAGGACGACGAGCCCGCAGATGAGCTTCCCTGAGATGGTTTCTGACAGTTTGTGCAGAAATTCTTCAGTTGTGCAAAACCACAGTTTCATCAGCTGTCCGGGTGGCTGGTCTCAGACGATCCCGCTGGTAAAGAAGCCGGATATGGAGGTCCTGGGCTGGCGTGGTTACACGTGGTCTGCGGTTGTGAGGCCGGTTGGACGTACTGCCAAATTCTCTAAAACAACATTGGAGAAATAAACATTTAATTCTCTGACAACAGCTGTGGTGGACATTCCTGCTGTCAGCATGCCAATTGCACGCTCCCTCAAAACTTGAGACATCTGTGGCATTGTGTTGTGACAAAACTGCACATTTTAGAGTGGTGTTTTATTGTCCCCAGCACAAGGTGCACCTGTGTAATGATCATGCTGTTTAATCAGCTTCTTGATATGCCACACCTGTCAGGTGGATGGATCATCTTGGCAAAGGAGAAATGCTCACTAACATGGATGTGAACAAATGTGTGCACAACATTTGAGAGAAATAAGCTTTTTGTGCATATGGAACATTTCTGAGATATTTTATTTCAGCTCATGAAACATGAGACCAACACTTGTTGCGTTTATATTTTTGTTCAGTGCATTTAGGTCGTCTGGTAGGCTCGCGTCACTGGGCAGTTCGCGACTGGGTTTCCCTTTGTAATCCGTGATAGTTTGCAAGCCCTGCCACATCCGACAAGCGTCAGAGCTGGCGTAGTAGGTTTCGATCTTAGTCCTACATTGACGTTTGCAAGTTTGATGGCTCGTCGGAGTCCGGATTAGTGTCCCGCTCCTTGAAAGTGGCAGCTCTAGCCTTTAGCTCAGTGCGGATGTTTCCTGTAATCCATGGCTTCTGGTTGGGATATGTATGTATGGTCACTGTGGGGATGACCTCGTCGATGCCCTAATTAAAGAAGCCGGTGACTGATGTGGTAAACTCCTCAATGTTATTGGATGAATCCCGGAACATAGTCTGTGCTAGCGAAGTTCTATATTGAATTGATCTGGTGATATACCAGTGATTATTGATATTAGAAGGGTGCACCCGAGGTATTGAAATACCAATAGACTATTTACCCGAGGTATTGAAATACCCATAGACTATTTTCCAGAGGTATTGAAATACCCATATACTATTTACCCGACGTATGGACATTTAATTAGGCCTATTGTGAACATTGTGAACATTGTTTATTGTGTGAATCACATTATGAATTGTATATATTTTAAGGAACTATATTCCTTAAAATGCATTTAGCACTTATCTTTAAACCGACTGGATTCTGGTGTTTTACATGAAAATCTCATCACTGCTCCCTCTGAAACTAGTCCATTGCATCGTTTGAGTGTTCCATGCTAAGCACATGCTACACATGCACACGGACGAACACAACACACACCAACACAAACAAACAGAGCCAACCACTGACAGAATGCCCTGACAGAGTGCCTGCTTACATAAGATCTTATTTCTGTATGAGATTATCCACCCTTTCCTCTCCTCTCTCCTATCTCATTCTCTGTCTCTCTGGAACGCATGCATGCAATCATCATCAACACTCATCCTCTCTGTTTGTCTCTTCCCCTTTTATAAATTTACTTACGGAAGTGAGAGATCATGTAAACAGCAACAGCGGAGAGGGCATATGAATAGAGGAGAGTGGGGTGGAGAAGAGAAGAGAGCGCAGAGGGGAAGCTGTGCCGTTGCCCTAGTTTTCCTCCCAGAGAGAGAGAGAGTTATGACATAATCACTGGCTGCCAGCCTGCTGTTTCTCTCTCTCTCTTTCTCTTTCTGTGGCCTTGTCCAGGTTGCACTGCAGCAATACCCAATGCCTGTCAATAATCTAGTATCCATCCATAGAAGTAGTGCCAATCAGGTTTATGTAATGTGTGTTAATATAGGCCTAGTTCTTGAAAAACAAAGCACAAATGTGTTGTTGTGCTCGTTCCAAAGCTTTGTGTATATGTCCTAGATATTATGGCTTTCTAAATCTGTTTACGGTTTAACCATGTCCCATGTATTATTCCCATCTGTGTATGAGTTGTGTATACATTGACAGCTGGACAACATCTCCCATGTACTGTAGAGGCTATAAGCAAACTGTACAGTGAGCTATAAGCCTCAGGGAAATCTCCTGGGTTTAATTGGTTTAGGGAGATAGAAAAAGGTGACTCATGAAATCCGTTTACACAATGACATGTCACTCCAAACTGGTGTGCTAACATTTCTCCCCTAACCCGCCCTTTTTCTCACATCTTAAGTCCACATTATCCATGCATTCTGTCATGGATAATGATTATATAAATGTTGTGTATGAATTAAGTAAAATGTAGTAAACAACCTTCTTCTAATGAAAGAGGTCACTGTTCATGCATCATTAATTGATTGTTACTAACAAATAAGCATTATAGGCCTAAGGATGAACATAATAATTTATACATCAATAGTGTTCTTTTCCTGATGGACCCCTCTTGGAATTATTTATAAAAAATGTAACCTAGAAAAACACTTGAACATAGTTTATACATATCGTAAACACAGAGAAAGCTTAATCATAGGGAAGTTACAAGGATTTTATAAACATTTGATAGTAAAACACAAATCAATGATCATTGACCAGACTTTGCATTGACCCAATAACAATAAATAATGTTTTATACATTGACGCAAAGTAATCGCTCCCGCCAGCTCAGTCCCCCAAACACTTACCGTACAAGCTGTCATCTGGAGTCTGCGAACCTGACAGTGACATGGTTAGTGGCCGAAGGATGATTTAAATTCAGAGAGAGAGATTCTGACACTGACAAACACGAACAATGAGGAGAAAACTGTATTCTAAACTGCCTTTCTTCCTTCACTGTTGTTACGGTAGAACGTAGAATGTGATGATCAGAGCGCGCTAATCCGCCAGCACTCCCTCCCTACCCACGTGCAGAGCAGATCGAAGTAAACAAAACAGACTTGACCCACTCGGCACACACTGGTTGAATCAACGTTGTTCCCACGTCATTTCAATGAACCAACGTGGAATAGATGTTTAATTGACGTCTGTGCCCAGTTGGGAATCCAACAGTAAAGAGCCATACAGCAATTTAAGTAGTTGACAACACTTGGATTAGATTAAGAGATAATTGATTTAACTCACTTCAACTCCATTCAGACAATGTGTATTGAAAGTTGTAACCTACATTTGAAATTATTTTAAATAGCTAACATTGTCGTTCTCTTTTTACATGCACATCCAGGCAATGTTTAAAAAGATAAACAAATTTCACCCATATAATAATATGTACAGTGTATCCTATACATACAGTGTATATATACTGAACAAAAATGTTAACACAACATGTAAATATGTTATATGAACTGTAACTCAGTAAAATCGTTGAAATTGTTGAGTTTATATTTCTGTTCAGTATACAATCTATGAGCCTACCCCACTTGAACAATTGTTCCTATTTAATTATTTGAATCAAATAAAGGGCATGTGAGTTGTCACAGCTTGTGGTGGTCGGTGGACAGTGACTGATCTATTTAATTACATTGAAAAGAAGCCCAGCAACTAGTGACATCAACACTCTGCATGCAGACTCAGGCTCGTTCAGTGCCTGTGAAGTAAGTGCATGTTGTTGTGTCCATTGAGATACCATGGCGCACAGTAGCTCTTCTAATTCCATGTTTTTGCCCTTTCCTTCTTATCTTGCTCTTCAAAACACACACACACACACACACACACACACACACACACACACACACACACACACACACACACACACACACACACACACACACACACACTGCTCTAAATTCATATTTTTCATTGGTAGCACTGGTGCTCCCAATTTAAAAAAGTTAGGAGCACAACATAAAATCTAGGATCACCAGAATATATTTTTTATTTGTATTGATTTATATAATACAGTACCAGTCAAAAGTTTGGACACACCTACTCATTCAAGGGTTTTTCTTTATTTTTTACTATTTTCTACATTGTAGAATAATAGTGAAGACATCAAAACTATGAAACAACACATATGGAATCATGTAGTAACCAAAAAAGTGTTAAACAAATCAAAATATATTTTATATTTGAGATTCTTCAAATAGCCACCCTTTGCCTTGATGACAGCTTTGCACACTCTTGGCATTCTGTGAACCAGCTTCACCTGGAATGCTTTTCCAACAGTCTTGAAGGAGTTCCCACATATGCTGAGCACTTCATGGCTGCTTTTCCTTCACTCTGCCGTCCGACTCATTGGGTTGAGGTCGGGGGTTTGTGGAGGCCAGGTCATCTGATGCAGCACTCTATCACTCTCCTTCTTGGTAAAATAGCCCTTACACAGCCTGGAGGTGTGTTGGGTCATTGTCCTGTTGAAAAACAAATGATAGTCCCACTAAGCCCAAACCAGATGGGATGGTGTATCGCTGCAGAATGCTGTGGTAGTCATGCTGGTTAAGTGTGCCTTGAATTCTAAATAAATCACAGACAGTGTCACCAGCAAAGCACCCCCACACCATAACACCTCCTCCTCCATGCTTTACGGGGAGAACTAAACATGCGGAGATCATCCGTTCACCCACACCGCGTCTCACAAAGACACAGCGGTTGGAACCAAAAATCTCAAATTTGGACTCCAGACCAAAGGACACATTTCCACCGGTCTAATGTCCATTGCTCGTGTTTCTTGGCCCAAGCAGGTCTCTTCTTCTTATTGGTGTCCTTTAGTAGTGGTTTCTTTGCAGCAATTCGACCATGAAGGCCTGATTCACACAGTCCCCTCTGAACAGTTGATGTTGAGATGTGTCTGTGACTTGAACTCTGTGAAGCATTTATTTTTTGCTGCAATTTCTGAGTCTGGTAACTCTAATGAACTTATCCTCTGCAGCAGAGGTAACTCTGGGTCTTCCATTCCTGTGGCGGGCCTCATGAGAACCAGTTTCATCTTAGCGCTTGATGGTTTTTGCGACTGCAGTTGAAGAAACTTTCAAAGTTCTTGAAATGTTCCGTATTGACTTTATCGCGGGTGTAGTGAAATGCTTATGTTCCTAGCTCCTACAGTGGGGTAATACCTAATAATACATCATAATAACACCAACTTATCTGTTATGGCTATTCAATCTCTGCTATATCGTGGATTCATAGCTACAGTGCCTTGCGAAAGTATTCACCCCCCTTGGCATTTTTCCTATTTACAACCTGGAATTAAAATAGATTTGGGGGGGATTTGTATCATTTGATCTACACAACATGCCTACCACTTTGAAGGTGCAAAATATGTTTTCTTGTGAAACAAACAAGAAATAAGAAAAAAAAAACTGATAACTTGAGCGTGCATAACTATTCACCCCCCCCCCCCCCATCTAGCCACTGGGACCTTTGCCCATTCTTCAAGACAAACTGCTACAGCTCCTTCAAGTTGGATGGGTTCTGCTGGTGTACAGCAATCTTTAAGTCATACCACAGATTCTCAATTGGATTGAGGTCTGGGCTTTGACTAGGCCATTCCAAGACATTTAAATGTTTCCTCTCAAACCACTCGAGTGTTGCTTTAGCAGTATGCTTAGGGTCATTGTCCTGCTGGAAGGTGAACCTCCATCCCAGTCTCAAATCTCTGGAAGACTGAAACAGGTTTCCCTCAAGAATTTCCCTGTATTTAGCGCCATCCTTCAATTCTGACCAGTTTCCCAGTCCCTGCCGATGAAAGACATCCCCACAGCATGATGCTGCCACCACCATGCTTCACTGTTGGGATGGTGTTCTCGGGGTGATGAGAGGTGTTAGGTTTGCGCCAGACATAGCGTTTTCCTTGATGGCCAAAAAGCTCAATTTTAGTCTCATCTGACCAGAGTACCTTCTTCCATATGTTCAGGGAGTCTCCCACATGCTTTTTGGCGAACACAAAACGTGTTTGCTTATTTTTTCTTTAAGCAATGGCTTTTTTCTGGCCACTCTTGGGTAAAGCCCAGCTCTGTGGAATGTACGGCTTAAAGTGGTCCTATGGACAGATTGTCACGCCCTGGCTCTGGGGACTCTTAAATGTTGAGCCAGGGTGTGGAGTTTCTGTTACATTTTCTATGTTTTCGTTCTAGATCGTGTAGATCTATGTTGGCCAGGGTGGTTCCCAATCAGAGGCAGCTGTAGCTCGTTGTCTCTGATTGGGGACCATACTTAGGTAGCCTGTTTTCACTAGTTTGGTGTGGGATCTTGTTCCGTAAGGTTTGTTTTGTATTAACCTAGGACTTCACGTATCGTTTGGTTTGTTGTTTTGTTCGTGTTGTGTACGAAATAGAATGTACACTTATCACGCTGCGCCTTGGTCCGCTTCATCTGTCGACGATCGTGACACAGATACTCCAATCTCTGCTGTGGAGCTTTGCAGCTCCTTCAGGGTTATCTTTGGTCTCATTGTTGCCTTTCTGATTAATGCCCTCCTTGCCTGGTCCGTGAGTTTTGGTGGGCGGCCCTCTCTTGGCAGGTTTGTTGTGGTGCCATATTCTTTCAATTTTTTAATAATGGATTTAATGGTGCTCCGTGGGATGTTCAAAGTTTCAGATATTTTTTTATAACCCAACCCTGATCTGTACTTCTCCACAACTTTGTCCCTGACCTGTTTGGAGAGCTCCTTGGTGGTGCCCCTTGCTTAGTGGTGTTGCAGACTCTGGGGCCTTTCAGAACAGGTGTATATATACTGAGATCATGTGACAGATCATGTGACACTTAGATTGCACACAGGTGGACTTTATTTAACTAATTATGTGACTTCTGAAGGTAATTTATTTTTTAGAATTTTTTGAAACTAGTTATTTTTTTATTTCACTTCACCAATTTGGACTATTTTGTGTATGTCCATTACATGAAATTCAAATAAAAATCAATTTAAATTATAGGTTGTAATGCAACAAAATAGGAAAAACGCCAAGGGTGATGAATACTTTTGCAAGGCATTGTATCTATCTAATAGAACTAATAGAGTTTTATTTAATGGAAGCTTCTCTTATGTCAAACATGTAAAGTGTGGTGTACTGCAGGGCAGCTCTCTAGGCCCTCTACTCTTTTCTATTTTTACTAATGACCTGCCACTGGCATTTAACAAAATCTGTGTGTCCATGCCGATGATTCAACCCTATACGCATTAGCAACCACAGTTAATGAAGTCACTGAAACCCTTAGCAAAGAGTTGCAGTATGTTTTGGAGTGGGTGACCAGTAATAAAATGGTATTGAACATCTCTAAAACTAAGAGCATCATGTTTGGTAAAAATCATTCCCTAAGTTCTAGACCTCAGTTGAATATGGTAATGAATGGTGTGGCTGTTGAACAAGTTGAGGAGACTAAATTACTTGGTGTTACCTTAGATTATAAACTGTCATGGTCAGAACATATAGATTCAATGGTTGTAGAGATGGGGAGAGGTCTGTCCTTGCTAATGAGATGCTCTGCTTTTTTGACACCACACTCCACAAAGCAAGTCCTGAATGCTCTAGTTTTATCTTATCTTGATTATTGTCCAGTTATATGGTCAAGTGCTGCAAAGAAGGACCTAGTTAAGCTGTAGCTGGCCCAGAACAGAGTGGCACGTTTTGCTCTTCATTGTAATCAGAGAGCTAATGTCAGTACTATGCATGCCAGTCTCTCTTGGCTAAGAGTTGAGGAAAGACTGACTGTATCCCTTCTTGTTTTTATAAGAAATATTAATGTGTTGGAAATTCCAAATTGTTTGCACAGTCAACTTACACACATCACTGACACGCATACTTAACCCACCAGACATGCCACCAGGGGTCTTTTCACAAATTCAAGGAAACGTACAGCATTGTACAGAGCAATGATTGCATGGAACTCCCTTCCATCTCATATAGCGCAAGTGAACAGCAAACCTGGTTTCAAAAAACAAATAAAGCAACACCTCTCACCCAAGTGACCTCCTCTTTCTGTGTATGTACTGACATGTACAGTATGTGTAACTGATAGACGCACACACACACACACACGCAAACTACATGTTAATGTTTTTAAATGCATGTCAATTGTAAAGTATTTTGTTGGTAATGTATTTTTTGTTATGTATTTGTATTTATTATGGATCCCCATTAGCTGCTGCCAAGGCAGCAGCTACTCTTCCTGGTGTCCAGCAAAATGAAGGCAGTTATACCATTTTAAAAACATTACAATACATTCACAGATTTCACAACACACTGTGTGCCCTCAGGCCACTACTCCACCACTACCACATATCTACAATACAAAATCCATGTGTACATGTGTGTATAGTGTGTATGTTATCGTGTGTGTGGATGCATGTGTCTGTGCCTATGTTTGTGTTGCTTCACAGTCCCCGCTGTTCCATAAGGTGTATTTTTATCAGTTTTTTAAGTACAATTTTACTGCTTGCATGAGTTGCTGATGTGGATAGAGTTCCATTTAGTCACGGCTCTATGTAGTACTGTGCGCCTCCCATAGTCTGTTCTGGACTTGGGGACTGTGAAGAGACCTCTTGTGACATGTCTTGTGGGGTATGCATGGGTGTCCGAGCTGTGTGCCAGTGGCTCAAACAGACAGCTCGGTACATTCAACATATACCTCTCATGCACTGCATTCGGAAAGTATTCAGACCCCTTTCCTTTTCCTACATTTTGTTACGTCATAACCCATATTCTAAAATGGATTAAATAAATAAAAATCCTCACCAATCTACACACAATACCCCATAATGACAAAGCGAAAACAGGTTTTTAGAAATGTTTGCTAATTTATTAAAAAAACTAAAACTTTAATACAGCCCGCTTGGAGTTTGCCAAAAGGCACCTAAAGGACTCTCAGACCATGAGAAACAAGATTCTCTGGTCTAATGAAACCAAGATTGAACTCTTTGGCCTGAATGCCAAGTGTCACGTCTGGAGGAAGCCTGGCACCATCCCTACGGTGAAGCATGGTGGTGGCACCATCATGCTGTGGGGATGTTTTTCAGCGGCAGGGACTGGGAGACTAGTCAAGATCGATGGAAAGATGAACGGAGCAAAGTACAGCGAGATCTTGATAAAAACCTACTCCAGAGCGCTCAGGACCTCAGACTGGGGCGAAGGTTCACCTTCCAACAGGACAACGACCCTAAGCATACAGCCAAGACAACGCAGGAATGGGTTTGGGACAAGTCTCTGAATGTCCTTGAGTGGCCCAGCAAGAGGCCAAACATGAAGCCGATTGAACATCTCTGGAGAGACCTGGAAATAGCTGTGCAGCGACGCTCTCCATCCAACCTGACAGAGCTTGAGAGGATCTGCAGAGAAGAATGGGAGAAACTCCCCAAATACAGGTGTGCCAAGCTTGTAGCGTCATACTCAAGTAGACTGTAAGCTGTAATCGCTGCCAAAGGTGCTTCAACAAAGTACTGAGTGAAGGGTCTGAATACTTATGCAAATGTGATATTTCCGTATTTTATTAAAAATACATTTGCAAAAATGTATGTTTTTGCTTTGTCATTATGGGGTATTGTGTGTAGATTGATGAGGGGAAAAAACTATTTAATCAATTTTAGAATAAGGCTGTAACGTAACAAATTGTGGAAGAAGTCAAGGGGTCTGAATACTGTTTCCGAATGCTCTGTAAATACAAGTAGGGATGAAGTCAATCTCTCCTCCACTTTGAGCCAGGATAAATTGACATGCATATTATTAATGTTAGCTCTCTGTGTACATCCAAGGCCCAGCCGTGCTGCCCTGTTCTGAGCCAATTGCAAAGTCCCTTTTTGTGGCACCTGACCAAAACTAGGGCCTGTAGGACCTGCTTGTTGATAGTGCTGTTAAAAAGGTAGAGCAGCGCTTTATTATGGACAGACTTCTCCCCGTTTTAGCTATTGTTGTATCAATATGTTTTGACCATGACAGTTTACAATCCAGGTTTACTCAAAGCAGTTTAGTCACATCAACTGGCTCAATTTCCACATTATTTATTACAAGATTTAGTTGAGGTTTAGGGTTTAGTGAATGATTTTTCCCAAATACAATGCCTTTAGTTTTAGAAATATTTAGGACTAACTTATTCCTTGCCACCCATTCTGAAACTAACTGCAGCTCTTTGTAGTAGCTGTAACGTGTATAGTGTTGAGTCATCCGCATACATAGACACACTGGCTTTACTCAAAGCCAGTGGTATTTCGTTAGTAAAAGTTGAAAAAAGTAAGGGGCCTAGATAGCTGCCCTGGAGAATTCCTGATTCTACCTGGATTATGTTGGAGAGACTTCCATTAAAGAACACCCTCTGTGTTCTGTTAGACAGGTACAGTTGAAGTCAGAAGTTTACAGTGGGGAAAAAAAGTATTTAGTCAGCCACCAATTGTGCAAGTTCTCCCACTTAAAAAGATGAGAGAGGCCTGTAATTTTCATCATAGGTACACGTCAACTATGACAGACAAATTGAGAAAAGAAAATCCAGAAAATCACATTGTAGGATTTTTAATGAATTTATTTGCAAATTATGGTGGAAAATAAGTATTTGGTCACCTACAAACAAGCAAGATTTCTGGCTCTCACAGACCTGTAACTTCTTCTTTAAGAGGCTCCTCTGTCCTCCACTCGTTACCTGTATTAATGGCACCTGTTTGAACTTGTTATCAGTATAAAAGACACCTGTCCACAACCTCAAACAGTCACACTCCAAACTCCACTATGGCCAAGACCAAAGAGCTGTCAAAGGACACCAGAAACAAAATTGTAGACCTGCACCAGGCTGGGAAGACTGAATCTGCAATAGGTAAGCAGCTTGGTTTGAAGAAATCAAATGTGGGAGCAATTATTAGGAAATGGAAGACATACAAGACCACTGATAATCTCCCTCGATCTGGGGCTCCACGCAAGATCTCACCCCCGTGGGGTCAAAATGATCACAAGAACGGTGAACAAAAATCCCAGAACCACACGGGGGGACCTAGTGAATGACCTGCAGAGAGCTGGGACCAAAGTAACAAAGCCTACCATCAGTAACACACTACGCCGCCAGGGACTCAAATCCTGCAGTGCCAGACGTGTCCCCCCTGCTTAAGCCAGTACATGTCCAGGCCCGTCTGAAGTTTGCTAGAGTGCATTTGGATGATCCAGAAGTGGATTGGGAGAATGTCATATGGTCAGATGAAACCAAAATATAACATTTTGGTAAAAACTCAACTCGTCGTGTTTGGAGGACAAAGAATGCTGAGTTGCATCCAAAGAACACCATACCTACTGTGAAGCATGGGGGTGGAAACATCATGCTTTGGGGCTGTTTTTCTGCAAAGGGACCAGGATGACTGATCCGTGTAAAGAAAAGAATGAATGGGGCCATGTATCGTGAGATTTTGAGTGAAAACCTCCTTCCATCAGCAAGGGCATTGAAGATGAAACGTGGCTCTTTCAGCATGACAATGATCCCAAACACACCGCCCGGGCAATGAAGGAGTGGCTTCGTAAGAATAATTTCAAGGTCCTGGAGTGGCCTAGCCAGTCTCCAGATCTCAACCCCATAGAAAATCTTTGGAGGGAGTTGAAAGTCCGTGTTGCCCAGCGACAGCCCCAAAACATCACTGCTCTAGAGGAGATCTGCATGGAGGAATGGGCCAAAATACCAGCAACAGTGTGTGAAAACCTTGTGAAGACTTACAGAAAACGTTTGACCTGTGTCATTGCCAACAAATGGTATATAACAAAGTATTGAGAAACTTTTGTTATTGACCAAATACTTATTTTCCACCATAATTTGCAAATAAATTCATAAAAAATCCTACAATGTGATTTTCTGGATTTTGCTTTCTCATTTTGTCTGTCATAGTTGACGTGTACCTATGATGAAAATTACAGGCCTCTCTCATCTTTTTAAGTGGGAGAACTTGCACAATTGGTGGCTGACTAAATACTTTTTTCCCCCACTGTATATACACCTTATCCAAATACATTTAAACTCAGTTTTTCACAATTCCTGACATTTAATCCTAGTAAAAATGCCCTGTCTTAGGTCAGTTAGGATCACCACTTTATTTTAAGAATGTGAAATGTCAGAATAATAGTAGAGAGTGATTTATTTAAGCTTTTTATTTCTTTCATCACATTCCCAGTGGGTCAGAAGTTTACATACACTCAATTAGTATTTGGTAGCATCGCCTTTAAATTGTTTAACTTGGGTCAAACATTTCGGGTAGCCTTCCACAGGCTTCCCACAATAAGTTGGGTGAATTTTGGCCCATTCCTCCTGACAGAGCTGGTGTAACTGAGTCAGGTTTGTAGGCCTCCTTGCTCGCACACGCTTTTTCAGTTTTGCCCACAAAATGTCTATAGGATTGTTGTCAGGGCTTTGTGATGGCCACTCCAATACCTTGACTTTGTTGTACTTAAGCCATTTTGCCACAACTTTGGAAGGATGCTTGGGGTCATTGTCCATTTGGAAGAACCATTTGCGACCAAGCTTTAACTTCCTGACTGATGTCTTGAGATGTTGCTTCAATATATCCACATAATTTTCCTTCCTCATGATGCCATCTATTTTGTGAAGTGCACCAGTCCCTCCTGCAGCAAAGCACCCCCACAGCATGATGCTGCCACCCACGTGCGTCACGGTTGGGATGGTGTTCTTCGGCTTGCAAGTCCCCCTTTTTCCTCTAAACAGAACGATGGTCATCTCTAGGAGACAGAACACGTCTCCTTCCTGAGCGGTATGATGGCTGCGTGGTCCCATGGTGTTTATACTTGCGTACAGATTAACGTGGTACCTTCAGGCGTTTGGAAAGGATGAACCAGACTTGTGGAGGTCTACAATTTTTTTTATGAGGTCTTGGCTGATTTCTTTTGATTTTCCCATGATGTCAAGCAGGCACTGAGTTTGAAGGTAGGCCTTGAAATACATCCACAGGTACACCTCCAATTGACTCAAATGATTTCAATTAGCCTATCAGAAGCTTCTAAAGCCATTACATCATTTTCTGGTATTTTCCAAGCTCTTTAAAGGCACAGTCAACTTAGTGTATGGGAGAAACTCCCCAAATACAGGTGTGCAAAGCTTGTAGCGTCATACCCAAGAAGACCGTGTGGTGCCAGGACAACAACCTCTCCCTCAACGTGACCAAGACAAAGGAGATGATTGTGGACTACAGGAAAAAAAAGAGGACTGAGCACGCCCCCATTCTCATCAACGGAGCTGTAGTGGAACAGGTTGAGAGCTTCAAGTTCCTTGGTGTCCACATCACCAACGAACTATCATGGTCCAAACACACCAAGACAGTCGTGAAGAGGGCACGACAAAGCCTATTCCCCCTCAGGAGACTGAAAATATTTGGCATGGGTCCTCAGATCCTCAAAAAATTCTACAGCTGCACCATCGAGAGCATCCTGACTGGTTGCATCACCGCCTGGTATGGCAACTGCTTGGCCTCCGTCCGCAAGGCACTACAGAGGGTAGTGCGTACGGCCCAGTACATCACTGGGGCCAAGCTTCCTGCCATCCAGGACCTCTATACCAGGCGGTGTCAGAGGAAGGCCCTCAAAATTGTCAAAGACTCCAGCCACCCTAGTCATAGACTGTTCTCTCTGCTACCGCACGGCAAGCGGTACCGGAGTGCCAAGTCTAGGTCCAAAAGACTTCTCAACAGCTTCTACCCCCAAGCCATAAGACTCCTGAACAGCTAATCATGGCTACCCGGACTATTTGCACAAAGTACTGAGTAAATGGTCTGTTTTTTATTTTTAATATATTTGCAAAGAAATCTAAAAACCTGTTTTTGCTTTGTCATTATGGGGTATTGTGTGTAGATTTATGAGGGGAAAAAACTATTTAATCAATTTTAGAATAAGGCTGTAACATAACAAAATGTGGAAAAAGTCAAGGGGTCTGAACTGTACTAGAATACAGTATATACATATGAAGTGTGTAAAACAGTATGTAAACATTATTAAAGTGATAAGTGTTCAATGACTATGTACTGTACATAGGGCAGCATTATCTAAGGTGCAGGGTTGGTAGCCGGCTAGTGACAGTGAATAAGTTCAGGGCAGGGTACTGGGTGGAAGCCGGCTAGTGATGGCTATTTAACAGTCTGATGGCCTTGAGATAGAAGCTGTTTTTCTGTCTCACGGTCCCAGCTTTGAAGCACCTGTGCTGTCTCCGCCTTCTAGATGGTAGTGTGGTGAACAGGCAGTGGCTCGGGTGGCTGAGGTCCTTGATGATCTTCTTGGCCTTCCTGTGACACAGCGTGCTGTAGATGTCCTGGAGGGCAGGCAGTGTGCCCCCGGTGTTGCGTTGGGATGACCGCACCACCCTCTGGAGAGCGCTGCGGT
Organism: Coregonus clupeaformis; assembly: GCF_020615455.1. Taxonomy (NCBI): domain Eukaryota; kingdom Metazoa; phylum Chordata; class Actinopteri; order Salmoniformes; family Salmonidae; genus Coregonus; species Coregonus clupeaformis. The sequence continues at coordinate 24,668,875 of NC_059200.1, forward strand.
TGTGGATGGTGCAGTTGCCGTACCAGGCGGTGAAACAGCCCGACAGGATGCTCTCAATGGTGCATCTGTAGAAGATCTTGAGGGTCTTAGGGGCCAAGCCAAATTTCTTCAGCTTCCTGAGGTTGAAGAGGCGCTGTTGCGCCTTCTTCACACACTGTCTGTGTGGATGGGCCATTTCAGGTTGTCAGGGATGTGCATTCTGAGGAACTTGAAACTTTTCACGCTATCCACTGCAGCCCCTTTGATATGGATGGGGGTTGTGCTCCCTCTGCTGTCTCCTGAAGTTCACGATGAGCTCCTATGTTTTGTTGACGTTGAAGGATAGGTTATTTTCCTGGCACCACTCTGCCAGGGTCCTCACCTCCTCCCTGTAGGATGTCTCGTCATTGTTGGTAATCAGGCCTGCCACTTTTGTGTCTTCTGCAACTAATTGAGTTGGAGACGTGCGTGGCCATGATGAACAGCATTCTTACATAGGTATTCCTCTTGTCCAGATTGGACATGGCAGTGTGCTGCAGTGTGATGGCATGGCGATTTCGTCATCTGTTGGGGTGGTATGCAAATTGTAGTGGGTCTAGGGTGTCGGGTAAGGTGGAGTTGATATAATCCTTAACTAGCCTCTCAAAGCACTTTATGATGACAGAAGTGAGTGCTACGGGGCAATAGTCATTTAGTTCAGTTACCTTCGCTTTCTTGGGTACAGGAACAATGGTTGACATCTTCATATCATGCTGCCAGGTAAGCTTACTTTGTAGAATATTTCATTAGGAAAATGTTATGGGAAAGCCTTTAGAAATGACTGTTTTAGCATCGCTAATTGGATACACAGTGGTAGACAAAGTAATTCCCATGCCGTTACGTCTTCAGAAAGTTGCAAGAAATACAAAATCACCAGGCAGGTTTCCATTGACCCAGGTTTATTCAACAAAAGCAATGTCAGCAAAAACAATGTGTAATGGAAACAGCAGATATAGGAGAAAAGTTAAAAAGATCGACAAAGTTTGTTTCTGTTCGACAGGGGTAGATTTATATTTTGTCTAACTTTCTTTATTGCGACAAATTATGATAAACTGTTTTTTAGAATAAATGATGATTGCCCAACAATTTTGAAGGTATGCGGGCACGTGGTGTCAACACGTCCACATTTAGTTCTAAATACCCAGTGCATATCTATTTTTCAACTATAACAATTGTTTATTTAGTAGGATCCTTGTGCTGACTTTCAAGAGTGGTTGAATTGCTTTTCTGAATGCAATGTTCACTATCCAGTAATTTCAGATCTACAGGAGTGCAAATTCCACCATGGATTATTGGAATATGGCAAATGTGTATTTTTTGTCATTTAGCAGACTCTCTTATACAGAGCAACTTACAAGAGCAAGTAGGGTTAAGTGCCTTGCTCAAGGGCACATCAACAGATTTTTCACCTCGTCGGCTCAGGGATTCGAACCAAAAACCTTTCAGTTACTGGACCCAACGCTCTTAACCGCTAGGCTAACTGCCGATTTGTGCATGATGTCCATGCAGGCTTTTGTGGGCTACCTGAGACATGAAACAGATAGGTGGGAGGGCATACAAGCTGTTGAGTAATGGAAACCCTTCAACCACCTGTTTTTATCGACACAAGATGGTTAACTGGAAACGCACCTTACCTGTATTTATTTTCTATGCTAACTTTCTAAATGTTGGCAAAAAATCACTATACAAGTTAATGGAAACATAGCTAGTAAACATATTCTTTAATATTCTTTGCATGGAGGCTTTGGATTAAACAAATCTACGCTCGCTTTTTTCTCTAGGGCATTCGGAAACAACTGCACAGTGAAGCCTATCATTACAACAATTATTAATCAATTGTTGTCATCTCTAATCAATGGGCCGCAGTAAGAAGAGTATTAAATATTGATTATGTAGGCTATAATACACCACTTCAGTTGTTGTTGCTTTGTGTTGGTTATACAATTGGTTGTCCTCCTCACAGGCAACACTGCCACCTGGCGGTCACAGCTCTCAAAGAAGACTATGTTCCATATTACTGCAAGGCCTACACTTCAGCCTTCGCACCCAGCCGGGCCTATGGAATACTGCACTAATATTCAACATTTTTGTGCAACCAGACACTTTTACTACTGCATTAGTATTCCAAATTTGATGAGCAATCTAATGCAATTTGGATTGATTCAAATAGAGAAGTCATAAATTATGAAGCTGTCATATTCACAGAATGCCTTATACAGCTAAAAGTGGAGGGATCCGTCCATATCCCATAATGGTGCTTTTCTCTCAGTCTCTGGCCAACCCTTCAGGCCTCTAAAACACTGGTGCCGTCCCCATGCCAAGACTAGGCCTATGATATTGGCTATTGGCTTTCGCAAACTAGTCCTTTACCCATTTTCTCCTCCCTTCCTTTGATTCACTTTGTTTCTCATTTCATCTGACCTCCCGTTTTGCCCCGAGACAGAAACCCAGAAGTTATCCATTCATCAAAGTAGCTTAAGATCTCCATGACAATGTTCCGTCTCTGTCTCATAGAAGACGACGTGCATTCTGGGATGCCACGCTCTTAAGAGTCCAGCAAATGACCCTCCGTGGTGCTCATCCATCATGCTTTACGTTTGCAGATAGCGAAATAATAAAACCTTTTCAGGTAATGGCTACGGTTAGATCATCCCATTAGACAATGTCCCCGATTCTACAAGACTGCATTAGGAGATGATTGATGACTTGATCTGAGTCGGCACTAGAGGCTTCTGCTTAAAATTCGCTTTTGTAGCCGGCCAGACATGGCTTGCTTGATTAATGAACGGCAATAAAACTAGTTGTGTTCTTTCCTTGGCTCCCGTGGACCCTGTGAAAACAGGATCTGATTGGTTGCCCCGCCGAGCCCGGTTGGATTAGTGTGATAAATAATAATTACAGTTCCCGGTCTCGCCCCTAGAGGACGGACGCCTATTGGCTCAGAGATGGATCGCGGATCGACACTACGCCACGGTTCTGTGTTACTAAACAACCAAGGCCCATTGCACATATAAGTGCTCTGTTCACACTTTTAGATGTTTTCGATGAATTGAGGGCCGTGACAGATGTTTTTACTTAATAACTGGCTCAAATCCACCGAGGATGAGTTCCAGGAACTTCATGGTAATTAAGTTTAAGTGGCTGTCATCCTCTCGCCACCTCAGCCAATGACACTTTGAAGCTTCCTTATTCATCATATCCCATAATGTTATTCATAGTCCTTGCTGGATA